>NW_006800051.1:221051-413886 GCF_000485575.1 Poecilia formosa | reverse complement strand
AAGATATTTTCAATAGAAACGAGACAAAAAACACTTTGGATGTCCTCCTGTTTTCATGTCCTCCTGTTTTCATGTCCTCCTGTTTTCATGTCCTCCTGTTTTCATGTCCTGTTTTCACAATGTCATTCTGCTTGTATTCAAGGCTGCACTCAACAGCCTTGAATACTTGGAGCGATTTGTAGTTGAGAGCAAATCGCCTGGTCTGAGGCCATTGTTCAAATAAATAAATTATCGTTCACCTTTTAAACCATCAGCATGTTTTAATCTATTAATTTGGTATTTAACTTGAGTTAAAATGATCTAATTATGCTTAGTAGTTCATTCTTACACCTCTTCATTAGAAAGATTTGTATTTCTTCCATCTGTGTTATTATATTCCAAGCACTTTGCTGTGATGACAGCTTGACAATAAACTACTAGCAGCTCTGACTCAAACAGCCCTCCCGTTTCATATTCACCGAGTCTTAAGAGATAAACACCGGCGGTCACAATCACACGCACACAAACCCACACAGCAGCAGCCAGCGTGCGGCCTGCGGCCACCATCACTAGAACCGCCACTGAAGTTATAAGTGCATCCAAATGACTGCAATCAGCAAACAATTACGATGAATAAAAAAGGGAATGATTATAACGTTGGAGGAGAAAATGCACCTTTATTCCTCTCGGCGTGGCACTTCAGGCAAGAAGCATGAGAGGTGGTGGGTGAGAAAAGAGAAAGGTGAGTGGAATAAAGACAAAGAACGGCATGCGGAGATCAGCATAATTTAATAGTGTGTTGCTGATTTCTGTGGGCTGAGTGCTGCTGCTTTACATTGCAAAACCCCTCCACTCCACCGCGCAGGGCCCCTGCAGTAAAAATCTTAATTAGAAACAGCAAACATGCAATTTTTGCTCCAGCTTAAGTCGATAAAAAGGCCAAAAACATTAAGAGTGCTAAACATTTTGCCGGTGGTGTTAGAAGACTTGACAAACAGGAGGATGTTTGCACATATTACACATTTCCTGCCATGTGACTGTTTTTAAAACAAAGTAATGAAGTGAAAATGGAAGGAAATCAAATATTGATGGGGTTTCTGAAGTTTTGAGCAAAAGTTTGCATTTGATGGCAAATTTAAGCTGAATCAGCATCATTTCTGGTTGACATTAATGGACTACAGAAATTGGCTAAATCCCACTTTTTCCCTCCTTTGGATATATTTTTTATGTTTCAGGTGGCCTGAGTTGCTGCCCAGGAAATTCAAAGCACACTGGTGTTAAACTCGAAGGCAGAAATGGCTGAGGATTGATTACTTTTTTGGTTTCACTAGAGAATAATACATTTGACATTTTGTGCAGAGTTTACCTTCAAGCTTCTTTTTTACTGTTGACGTTTTTTGATTTTCAGCTCTTGTTATTCTCATCATTGTTTAGTATCAACCTGAGCCCTTTATGCTTTAACTGTTCCTTAATGCATTACATCAATCCAATAGATCCCAAAGATTCAAGTTTATCATTCAGAAAAATCCACATTTATTTGTTTTGAAAGCTGCAAAGCTTTTATTTTGAAGGTGACTGCTGGGGATTTCCATCATTGGCATTTTTGTTAATTTTATAAGTACCTCTAATCTTACACAAAATCTTACCAAGTATTTTTAGTCTGATTTATTGATCGGATATCTTAGTACAAGAAACTAAACTTGTACTAAGTCTAGTTTAGTACAAGTGTCTCTTTTCTACACTTAAAAAGAGGCAAAACTAACTTAAAGTAAGTTGTTAGGAAGATATTGGAACTTGTTTTAAGTGAATAATTCTGTATTAGTTCCACTGGAAGATTATTTCAAGTATAACAGGGGAAAATGTCTTGTTATAAGTGAAATAATCTGAAAGTGGAACTAGTACTTTTTTCCCCCTAATATCAAGGAATTGCTAATATATCTTGATGAAATGTATATGTAAGTTAGAAGTTAGTTTTCTCTTATTTGCAAAGATAGTTAGATGAAACTAATCAAAATTCTGTGTAAAAGCAAAGTTGAGAATCTGCATCATAAGCACAAAGAGCCACATGCATCAGGAGGATTCTTTTTCATTTTTTCTTTTTTTTTTGTGATCACCTTGTTTACCTCAAATAAATGTAAAACTTCAGGTATCAAAATAAAAGACTATAAAGAGGCTTTTGTTCATCTACTTTGGAGGAGATTTCTGATTTTTTCGCTGCACACACAGCTTCTTGTTTTTTTTAACAAAGGTGCTTCAAAAAGATCCACAATCATAACCACGAAGCTGTTTAAGAAACGTGTTTGTTTTCTGGACCAGGTGAGATCATTTCCTGTTTTTATCGTGTGCTGAAACCTGATGGATCAGGACCTCTTTTCTCCTCTCTCAAGTTAGAGATCAGAATCTGATCTGATTTTAGAAATTAATCCCCCTCTCCTAAAACATCCCATCTAATCTGCAGTTGCGCAGCAGAATTACCATAATTCCTCTTTGCTGGTTAAAAATGACATTTTTGGGTTTTTCTATGATTAAATATTCAACAGAGTAGAGGAGTAATAGGCTTGGTTCTGAAATTCATGATTTTTCTTAAATTGAGTAATTTTTGAGTCGATTCTAATTAAACTTTAAATCTTGAGAAATAAATACAACATTTGTGGCAGAGATCGTTCCCAGTTAAAGAGACGATGCCATTCTTTAGACTCATATGGAAAATGATTCCCACACTGTTTTCCTTATGACTATTTATGTTGACTAATAAACAAAATGCTCATTTTGCAGGTATAACTGTAGGAAAATGAACAGAACATCAGTCCTGTCATTTGTTTCTGAAGTACTCCTATTGCCAATAGGGCACAAATATCAGGATCAATAGTGTGAGGAACTCAGTAAGAGGTTTGTTACTTTTGCTGTGAATTTCAATTTCTCGTTCAATTTCCCCCTATTTTTAAGAATTAACTGGGTCAGATAATTATTAGCTGAATCAAACAGAAAGTAGGCAGTTCTGTCAGTTTTAGTATCAGACAGTGTGTTTGCATGGTGTTGTTTCAAGTTAAGTTATGCTATTATTGGATAACAGCTTCAATATTTGGTGGCCGATGTGTAAATGCAGTAGCAACGTTGCAGATGTGAGGTAAGGCAAAAATGTGAAAAACTTTCCAAGTTTAAATGAATTAAATTAATGAACATAATGCAAAACTTGTGATAGAATAACAATATAGTTTAGCAGTTTAATTTCTCTCCATAGCATTCTTTGTGGTTGACTTGAAAATGTTTCTGGAGTTTGTACAAAAAGAAAAATCGTAATTAAAGAGACAAATGCAACAACTGATTCTGAAAACACAACTTTGATCAACAGCAGGGCTGCAGCAGTGACCATCTGTTCTGTGAAAAGCTCTGAATGTCCTTTTTTCCTCCTTTCATATTGAATGTTATATTTTCAAACTCGATCCAAACACATGGACAATCAATGCTCACATTGCATCAGGTTTTATTTTCTCTGCGGAGGAGAACAGGGGAGAAGCTGCAGAACAAAAAGGCTCTCAGGATCAAAATGGCTTTAATGACCTGAAACCTCAATGGTAAATATCAGGACTTTTGTCCTCTAGAAGCAGATATTGACTGGCTGGGAGAGAAACTTTGGGACTGATTGAAGATATTCTTTATTTTCCTTTAAAGAGCAGTTCTGAAACAAATGGGAAAAGAAGCAAAGGGAGGCTGAGGATCAGCGCCGATCTGCAAATTGAGGACCCCTTGTTTGACGAGGAGAAGCGGGCCAGTAGAAGGATCATAAATAATTCTTAGGCAGCTCCGTCCCTGTGCACTCACTATAATTAGCCTTGTGAGAGGCGGTGAGAGTCATCCAGCAGCGTTTCTGTTACAGTACGTGACAACTCCGGCAGCCCGCAGAGGACCAAAACACACAGCCGCACCTGCATGTTGCACAGAGAGACAAGCCGCTCTGATGGCGTCTTTAAAATCCCATTTCTCACAAACACTTGCAGAGCCAGACGCTGAAACGCAGCGTGACCTTTTTGAAAATTAATCTGTCTATCAGTGCTCTGTGTTTCTGTGACAGATATTTCAGATGTGCAGCACTTCTGAGCCTTATCTGTAGCCAAAGATCCTCTTTTATTTTCTGACAGCAGGAGCTTTTTCTGTCCTTTTCTACCCCACATGGGTCTGCACCGACTTAACAGGGTAAAGCACATAAATATGCACAAATTCTGCTGCTTTGCTCCCGAAATAACATCGGAGCTGGAGAGCAGGCCCAGGAAACACTGTGGTGTTGCTCTTTAGAAGGATCCAGAGGAAGTGAGAGTGTCTGGGAGACCTGAACCCGATCCAGGACCAAACTGGGTCATGTTAGTAGAAAGAAGGAAGCAGGAAGTGAAGCAGCCAGATAACGAGGGAGCGACAACGAGCAGGACCCGGCTGAATTTATCTTCTCAGTTCAGTCTCCTCGGTCTCGCTGCTCCCGTTTTTTTTCTGTAAACACACTGACGCTGACATTTCCAGTTGTCGTCTCTCTAAAAAGAGCTGTCATCTACCTAGTCATACAGCATCAAATCACTTAAAGGCTGAGGAGCCAAGGGAAAACAGTGAGATATATGCAGAGAGACTTTTGCAGCCAAATCCTGGAAATGTGCTCCGTCTGAGGTGTGACGGTGTAAACCAACAACAGGAACATCTTCAGAGGTGTGAAGTTACAACAACAGTTCAAAACTGTATACAACTGGAAAAACTTTAAAAAATACACAAACTTTGAAGAGCAGACCAGAAAATTTAAGTAATTAAGGTTGGATATATTCCAGAAGAGCAATGTTTGGTCTGTTTTATTATCGCAAGAGAGAAAAAAGAATCAAATTGAGTTTGTCAAACTTACTTTATGAACTCAATTTGATTACTTATTACAAATTAACTCAATCTTTTGGTTTTCTTTATTTGGTCAAATTGAGCTTTTTTTCAACATATCTTATTTATATACATAATGTTTTAAGGTGAAACTTTATCAACTTTAAATTTTACACTGCTTATTGTTGGGCAGGGTGGTGGAAGTATCATGCTGTGGAGATAGTAGATTAAATTTTACCTCCAAATTTGTCAACTTTTACTATCAGCAGCTCTTTGGTTGAAACTTGGACACAATCGAGTGCAATGAAGACGTTTTCATGTCTTTAGAAGAAGCAACAAGATAAATCATATGTCTAAAAGGCAGAAAAACAAAGACTACCAAATGGGCCAAAGCTTCACGTCTGAAAACGATACCTTCAGACGTATCCAGACACTGGACTTCTTGATATTCATATGTGGATGTTTCTGTGCATCAGAAATTCATAAATGCAAGCCAGAAGCCATTTACAGTTCATTTCATTTCCCTCTCTAAGTCTAAACCTTCCTGAGGCTCTTAATTCAAGTCATATTCAATGGAGAAATAAGAAACTCCTTTAGATCTATTCCATGATGCTGTGCTAATAAACCAGGATCTATAGCACTAATTGATGCAAACGCTTAAGATGTGTAACAAAATCCCTTAAATAAAACTTTATTATTACAATTTTATTACAGCTGCATAATCTCACATTCATCTCCAATTTGAAAATAAATAGAAATACTAAGAAGTAACTTTTCAGGAAGATGTTTTAAGCTTGTTTTAAGTAAATTAACATTGATAAAAGAAATACTAGCTCCACTGGGAGATTATTTCACTTGTAACATGGGAAAAATGTCTTGCTATAAGTGATATAATTGTGAAATTATGTTTTTTTTTTCAACATTAGCAGATTATCGATAAAGCTGTAAAGGGAAGATGGTTAATTTAGATTTAATCTGTGTTCTCTCCTAAACTGACAACACGTCGTCTTTGGGTCCAAAACATCTGATTAAATCAAAGCAGAGAAAGTTCAGCTGATACAAAACACAAAAATCCCCACTGTGTGTTCAGTCAGAGGCCTCTTCAGATTTGTTATAATACAGGCAGCCACATGGCATCATCATATACAATAACTCTTTGCAGAATATTTCAATAATATGAGGTACAACATTTACTTTCCCTTTGGGATCGATAATTGATCAATACTGAATTAAAAATCAGCCTTCCTCTATGACCGTTTCACTACCCAGACTAGAAAACGGAAGAAGAGAAAACATCAGACAGGATTCAGCATCCAGAGGTTGTGCAAACATCCCTCTCCCTTAATGCTGCAGTGTTATGAAATGTTAGAGAAGATGTGATATTTCACCCTTTTGGCAAAAGAGGGTTTTACAAGCTGCTACCAGCGAGGGTGCCAAGAGGTTCGGTACAAGAAATTTTATTAAAAACAAATATTTCCACTCTTGGCAGTAACAAATTGCATTAAAAGGAAATATTTTGACAAGATGAATTCATTTCCAGGCTTTTCACACATTTTCACCAAGAGGCCAGAAACTGTTGAGATACTGGATGTGGTTTATACAAGTTCCTCCGCTGTTAAAAATGATAAAATCTTCTCTCATTTTGGTCTGGGCCACATAAACTGAACTGCAAGTGTGAAAGAGCCATTAGGGACTTCTGCAATCTGCAAGAGCCAAAACCGACATTTGCTGATAACAAAATATTCCAGTTTATTTGAGTTTAAGTTGCTGTATTGTAAGTGGCTCAGACTAAATAAGTCCTCTTTTATGTTTAGGGCCTCGGTAAAGAGATCAGACCTGCATTGCTGCATCTGCCAGCTGCACATTCATCTTCTGCTCTTTAGCAGGAGTGTGAAAGAGCTCCAGAGTCAATTTGGCACTCAATAGCAGTCGGCTGAGCACTGCGGTTAAAAGGTTAAGCGACTGGGGTAATACCTGCACAAAGAGATGGGAGAATGCAAAAGTGGGCTGTTAGGTGTTAAAGGAGTTGGGGCGCGCTCAATTTTAGCCTCGTCTTACACTCGGAATGACCTGGAGAGTGGAGGAGAGATCAGGTCCATCAGGCGCTCCCTGGGTTATTTCAAACATTTGGAATATATTCAAGTGCTGTTTTGCCCAGGTCTGGAGCCGAGGGAACGCTATAAATATTCATCCTACTTTACTGTTAAGTTCACTCGCTGCAGCACATGTCACTTCGAGCCACTTCAAACACACTTCACGCCGCGGCTCCGGGTCCTGCGGGCCCAAATCGGGGTCGCCTTCTCCTGACGGCCAATCAAGGCGACCCTCAGAGATAGGGATGCGACTGTGTGTGTGTGCGTGTGTGTGTGTTTCCCCATCTCTGGGATTCAGATCATGTTTATCTTCATATGTGTGTGTGTTGAGAGGCCAAGAGACAGCCAATCATGGAGGGCCAATCATCCATCACTCAGACAGCAATTGTGCCACCTGGGCGCCCGAGCCGCTGTCTGTTACCGGGTAACCCTGCATACGCAATGAGCTCCAGGTGAAAGCTTTGAGAGACGGGAGGAGAAGCAGAGGTCAAAAACTCCCTCTCTCACACTCAGACGAAAGGGTCAGAGGTCAAATGTGGAGACAGGTGGCATGTGAAGGACTGGAAATTCAAATGCGTCCGTCAAAACATGTCATGAACTTTAAAGTGACTGACTACAAACCCTTGAATGGGTTAGGATCGATGTATGGGCGAAACAAAACACGTTCATTACATTTTTGTGAATAAAATCACTCTTAGATATTGAAATTTGTGAGCTCATTTCAGGGGGTATGTCACTTTAAATCCAAATAAACTGGAGCTGGCAAAACCCCCAACTCAACATTTACACTCAAACATTAAAATGGCTGCACATACATGCACAAGTGTACATCTTTGAAAAGCAGAAGTGGAGCCTCTTGCACAATCACCAAGAACGCAGCTGGTGGTTTCTGGATGGTAAGTCAATAACAAAACATTTGTCTTTTCCAGCAGCCATTGTACAGCAGTAAACCAGCTGATCAAACCTGCTAGAACTCCACTAATTGCCAAAAAACAGCAGATTATTCACTTATAACATTGGAAAAATGTCTTATTAGTAAAAATAAAATCTGTCAGTGTAACCAGATCTTTTCATTAATACTGAGGAATTATTGACTTACAACAAGCGTCAATATCTTGCTGAAAAGTTACTTGTAAGTTAGTTTTATCTTATTTCAAGTGTGGCAAGATGTTTGCACCAGAAACTAGACCAAAAATTCTCTTAAGGATTTTTTGTTTTTGCAGTGTAACTCTTGAAATGTTTACAAAAAGTAAGCTTTTGGTCAAAAATTCTACACATTTAGAGTCAGAGCAACAATTTAAAGGCTTAAAGCAATTTGAACAAGAGAAACAGCAAGTTTCTCTCAACAGCTTGCACAGAGACGGAGACGCTCAGGGAGGTAAAAACATCCAAACTTCCTGTTGGAGGAAGGCAGCAAGGATTCGGAGTGCCATCTTGAGGTCTCCATAACAACGATCAGGTGGTAGCTACATGGCAACTGGTTGTTTGAGAGGCATGAAAAAGAAAAAGTCTTTTTCTGTCCTGTCACCACAAAACAAGCGTGGAGACTGCTAAACCATACTGAAACACAGAAACAGAAGAAATCTGTCACAGGGGAAAAACACTGGCTCATGCTTTTAGCTTGGGACATTTTTTTTTACACCTGAATGAGTAAGAGGTCAGAAGAAGGGGTCAGAAACTGGAAAATGATAAAAAAAATAAGTGGAATGCCATTACCCAGTAAAATAATAATCTAAACAAAAGCTTAGAAAGATCTTTAGAAAACTTGAATAATCAAAAAATTAGGGAAATTTAAGAGACAAGATGATTTACAGAGAGATAAATTCATTCTTGATGCAAACATAATGGAGAATCACCTTAAATAAACCCAACAACATCTATAATTCAGTAGATTCCATAATTATAATCTTTAATTATCCTTTGCTCCTCTGAAATGACTGACCTGCAGCTGGAATCTGTGAAGTTAACAGCTTAAATACTAAATGAAGCTGAATAAATGAAGCCGTTCTTATACAACGCAGCTCCTGGAGGTCGCGCTCTCCTCTGCCTGTTAAATGAGCTTCAGATGTGTGCAGACATAAAAACAGAAGTTTGTTTGTGTTGCTGCTTGTCTTGTTGCAGTGTTTGTCATCTGTCCCTGCTTGTAAATGTTTGACTGATGGCTCACACCTCGGCCTCTCCGTATGTTTTCACCTGCTTGTGTGCCATCTTTCACTGAAATTTGTGTCTCTTGCTGTGCGTCACAGTTTGGATACGTGTGTGTGTGTGTGTGTGTTAGCTCCACATGCTGCGACGCTGCTCTGTGCTGGCGGGGAACCGTATGCTTCCTGCCATCCACTGCCACACCGAATCATTCACACAGAACCTCACAAAGCCCACGGCTCCGGTGGCCTCCCTGTCCTTGCAGCCCTATCGGTCATCTGTCCCCTTGCTGCTGACCTTCACACACAATAAGTTCATGCATGCATAAAACAACAAGGTGAACAAACTCACAGCTGTGCTACAGAAGCAGCAGACAGTGCAGTGAGATGCACATGCATACAAAGAGCAGAGGTAATGAGAGAAATGACAAATGTTGAGGTGCAACATGCGGGATGCTGCAGATAAACTTTATTCAGGCAGGAAGTCACTGAAACACCAAAAGGCCTTTTGCACCAATTCTGTGTTTTTCCTCTGAACAAACATTATATCAGATTAAATCAATCAGTTTTTACACACTGACTCAGAAGTTTTAGGATTTAGTAAAAGTGTAAAGAAGAGGTTTTTGCATCGCTCAAAAGTATTTTTTTATTTTTCAAGAACATAAAAAGTCTCCCTCCTCCTAGCAGTGCAGAAGATCCTGTCAACTTTTCGATCAGCTTAGTATTATCAGCAAGAATAATATCTCAGCTACTGCACAAAAAGAGTTAATTTCTTACATATAATCAAGCTAAGTTTGTGAAGCTTAATTTATTTAAGTTTAACATAAGAACGCAATAAACTTAATATATTTACTCGGATAAACTTAATTTGATTACTTGCAACAAGTCAACTATTTCTTTAAAGTTGGATGTCTGGTTTTCTTTTTTCATTGTGCAGATTTGTAACATTGTTTTGCTGAATTAACATCTTATTATGTGCTACTAACACAAGGTGGCACTAATGCAAGACTGAACAGGTAAGGAAAAAAAAAAAGTTTCATCACCAAAGCAGAAACTGAAAACCACAGTTTTCCATATCAGTGGCAAGAAAAATGAACTTCTGGATTGGCTGCTTCACAAAAGTCAGCCATGGAAATAAGCATACATCCCAAGCTGCATTTTCTCTAAAGTATGCTAAATATTTTCCAGGAAAAACAGAAGTTATACAGATTGCTACTGAACTGTGAGTAGGAGGTACACTGTATTTTTAGCAGCAGCAGAAAGTTTCTCTTACTGATATGAAACTAATCTGGTGACAACAAAAGGTTCAGAGAAAAGTGCAGCTGGAAAATTTAATTATTCTCATTGTTCAGGAAGACAATAGAGCCTCTGTGCTTAGTTTGGTTGCTATGCAGCTGAGTATATATATAAAGCATTGTTAGATGCCTTGACTATATTTAATCATATATATTATGCATATTTGGCATAGTTTTCATTAATTCAATATACACTCAGTGACACATTGCGGTCAAATCCTGCAGGTTTGTTTTTACCACCATCACAGTGAGAGCTGAAAACATTCATTTTAGAGGTTTGATGTTTGTGTGACGGAGGATGAAAACAGAATCAGCTCTGGTAAAGATGGTGGCCTGCTGGGACTGCAGGACAGTCGGTTGTTTCAAAGAGGGAACCAGAACGTTCCTTTAACTCCGGTTTTAAATGATTTTTAAAATATAAAAACTGTTTGTAGCTCAATTTGCTGCTGGTATCATGGTCCTTCCTTTTAATAAAGGAAAGTTGCTTGAGAAAAAAAAAAAAAAAGGAACAGAAATAACCAGAATTTGTGAAGATTCGGTGTGAAGATTCTGGTGTGCCAGCAGCAAAGTGACAGGAACTAGCTAAAAAGCTAAAATTAGCTAAAATACTAATGATAGCAAGTAGGCTACCACTAGCATGTTGGATTACAACAATATATTCCATGAAATGTAAAAAAAACAACAAAAATCTCATCTAAACCCTAAAAATTGAAAAGGACAGAAATGTTCCCCTGTTCCTTCTGATAAAATCGGTGGGTGACTGAAATCCAAACCTTTTATGGTTCCTCAGATATCAACATGTGTTTGGAGGCATCGTTTAGCATGATGACTAGAAACAAACATGCTACATGCAGTACGAAAAAAGCTCAAATTATTCCCAGGTGTTAAACAGCATAAAAGCTGCCTACATCATTCACACTAAATTAAATACAAATTTATAAGAAAAAACAACATTATATTGTCTGAAGCTGATTAGTTTAGTTTTAGGGTTAAAACACACACAGACCACAGAGTGAAATGATTATTTCCCCCCTTCACTTTCATTTAACACAAAAGTAGCTATATTTTTCATTCTGCGCACTTGCCACACTCATCCATCACTTCCCACCTCTGTTGAAAACTCAACTTATCTTAATTCGTTCAGAAATCTTTCCTTTTTTAAATTCTCCTCTGCTTTGTTTTCCTCCCTTGTCACCTATTCTCTGTCCATCTCATACACACACCCACTGCATCCCATTTATTTCATCCCTGTCTTACTTTCCTCTCCATTATCATCGACACCTTGGTGACAAATTGAAAAACGAGCACTTTAACACGGTGAACCGCCTTCTGCTAACAGAGCAGCTTAAATTAGTTTGGCGTTAAATTGTAAGTTTGCTGCTGATTGTGCTGAACTGATGGAAATTTTAATCAATGATAAATATTTATGAAAGCTGGTAATAATTGTCAAGGTGAAAATTAATGTCACGGCCAAAACTCCATCCATCACTTCTTGCATCTCAACTTTGTTTCCAGGTGCATTTATTTGTTTCTCCATCTTGGTAACGAAACACGTCCAACGTTAGCTGACATTAAAGCTCAGATGAATACTAATCTGACAGAAAGTTTTACCGCTTCCCACACTGCAAAAACACAAAATCTTATAAACTAGTTTTGGTCTTGTTTCCTGTGCAAAAATCTTAGTACACTTGTAATAACACAAAACAACTTAGAAGTAACTTTTAAGCAAAATATAGAGGTTTGTTTTAAATGAAAAAATTCTCCTGGTTCCCCTGGCAGAATATTTCACTTATAACAAGACATAAAACAAGTGCTTATATCTTGACTGGAAAAGAAAACAAGCAATGCAACTTAAAAAAAATTAATCAAATTAAGTTTATCCAATATATTAAGTTTCTCTAAGTTGGAGCTTCATTTTCCTTTTCTTCTTACTTGTAAGTTATTTTTGTCTCATTTCACATGTAAGACATTTGCACTAGAAACTAGACCAGAAATACTTGGTAGGATTTTGTGTTTCGTGTAAGAAATGTGCATCAGTAAACAGAAAGTTTAAATCATTTCTGAAGGCAACATTAATTCTCTCATGTGGAAATATGAAGAAATGAAAGTAAAGAGACACCAGGGAGAGAAAAAGCTTAAAAGGAAGCAAAAGCATTTAGCGTCTGTTGTGAAGGAAGACAGGTAGGAGGAAACAGAAAACAGATGAAAGGAGAGAAAATGCAGGAAAGGACAAGAACAGAAGGATGAACTTTCTCTAGAGCTCTTAAGCTCTAGTTATGAACTGTAATGAGCAGCAGTGTTTGCTGAGTTAACAATACGAAGTGCAAAGGAGGAGAGAAAACACACATGAAACCCAAAGGGAGGAGAGAGAGGGCAGAGGGAGCGACTAAACACACAAACACACTCAGACCCAGCAGAGCAGCACGGAGGCAGCAGAGGAACCATCTGACCACCCAAAATAAACCAATTTACTGAAAAACAGTGAGGCTTTTACTTTTTATTACCTTTTTAAACCTCCATTAAATTAAACAAATCTGGCTTCTTTCTAATAGATTTCTAACCTGCATTTATTTAAATACACATTTCATGCTACTGGATGGAGAAACCGCAGTGAGAGCGATTCACTCACCTCAGCATGACAAGTGCTGATGAAGGCATGCTGAGTATCACCTATGAACACATGAACAGGAAACTGAGGCTCTAATTCAAACAGGATCAGCTAAACTGGACTGAAACGAGTTAGAAAATGTTGAACCTGGATTCAAATATCAGAATCAGAATTTCACATAATCAACCTAAACGTATGGGTCCATTTCATGAATCCAACATTTCTGCATTAAAATGTTTGTATTTATTAGCATGATATAATATTTAATCTCATGTTTTCATTTGCTGTAAGCAGAAAATCATAATAAACATAAATAAAGACTTACAAAGTGATTCTGTGTGCCATATAATGTGTTTTACTTGCTGAAATAAATGAAGTTTGCATTAATAATCCAGTGTATTCAGAATGATTGCATTGAAGCTCCGTTGGTTTGTAAAGCGTAAATTGAAAATTTATCTGAATGATTCCTCAAACTGCAACGATTCTAGAATATCCTGGAGACTTTTTGTCACAAACACAGGGACATTTTTCATGACCTTTTCTCGTGCTTTGGATTTTGTTTCTGTGCTTTTATAGGTGATATGAGGCAACAGATAACATTTCCTGGAAGAAGAAGAGCATGTGAGGTGAGGTCGACATGCTCATTTATGTATTGTGAATACTAATGTTAAAGATTGAAGCAATAATCTGAACTCTGCAGGTGTTTCTGTTCACATGTAAACAGTGAAAAAGTCTGTTTTTAAAATAGAAACTCAACAAAAGGCAGCACTAATCACCTCCCAGGGGTAAACGAACAGAAAGGACTGAGTTCGCTTCGTGTTCACGTTCACGGTTTGCATCGGCTTCACCTAAACACGGCCAAATCCCCAAGCTGACAAACACGTTTCCCAGGAAGCACTAATGAACGAACAGGCAAAGAAAAACAAATTTAACGCCTGACGGGAGCCAGCGGAATGGATGAGCAAAAACATTTAAATAAATAAAATAATGTTGGGACTCTGGAAAATGAACTTTTGCGTAATTGAGATTACAACAGCTCAATTTTCCCAATTGATGACCATGTAATTATCACATTACCACGTATTAGCAATGGCTCGGTTTGGTCACGGAACATTTCTTTCACATGGGAAATAATTTTTTATTGTTAATTAGAGCGAAAAGGCGGCGAAATGAAAAAGTGGTGATATGGCAAAGAGTCTGTGCAGTGAATGTAAATATACTGCTCAAAAAAATAAAGGGAACATTTCACTTTAATTTTGTGTGTGGCTCCAAATGCAGGCCTCCATTGGTTAATAAATTTGATTTCCATTGATGATTTTTGTGTGATTTTGTTGTCAGCACATTCAACTTTGTACAGAACAAAGTATTCAATGAGAATATTTCATTCATTCAGATCTAGGATGTGTTATTTGAGTGTTCCCTTTATTTTTTTGAGCAGTGTGTATTGGGGGACCGACGAGCCAGAGCAGCGACAGCATGTTGTCCTTTTAAACATCCAAACAAACTGTGCAGGGCTGACCTGCATGCACAACCATCATTAACCTCCACCGATCAGAAGTTTCCGGATTGAGATTCCTGATTAGTGATCAGCAGAGATGAACGTCCAGAGTAAATTCAATTCGGATTAAATGCAAATGAAGTTGACAGCTACTTCAGTGTGAACTTAAGAATCAAAGTTCATAAATGAACAATGTTTTATTTTATGGAGTGGCTGCAAAATGTCTAAACAGAATATATATTTGTTGCTAAAACATATATTAGCTTCAGTATCAAACGCTGAACACCATCCAGAAAGAAGAAAAACAAACATCTAAACTAAAAACAAGACAAGAAATAATATCTTTATTGTCCCTTCATACAATAATCTTGATCACTTCCCCTTACTTTGCCATATTCACGTTTCTTCATCTTGGAGAACATAAATCTAACTTAAGTATATTTTATTTTGATTAGGAAACCAATAAAATTGATCAGTAAAGTGAAGCTGATGTGTTTGTTTTCAAACCTTTTTACAAATAAAATTCTGAAATTAAGATGTGCTTCATTTTTGGACAGTTATTTCCTCTGCTGTGAAACTGGAAGGATTTTTGCTCTCATTTTTTTTCTTACTTTCGAACAGTTGTTATGGTGCGTAACCTTGGCAACAAGGTATTATTTTTAAAACTGAGCAGCTGAATGGCATCTAAAAACCTGAAATAATACCTGAACTAAAACCTTACATCCTAGGGAAGTTGAAAAAGACGGTGAATGGATGCAGAGCAGGACCAAAGAGCAGAGAAACAGGAAATTTAAACGAAATCTTCCGTTCCTGCATGATGGGGAAGAATCACATCCCGACATGATTGTTTTTCTGAATGACTTTCTAACCAGATAGAGATTTAAAGAGGAGCAGCAAAAGCAAATGAGGTGGATTAGCAGTGCTTGCTAACATGTTGGCGTCTCATGAGGCTGCAGCACAGCAACAGTCTTCAGTCAGAGGCATCCTGACTGCTACTGGTCTACTACAACATTTAATTGAATTTAATTGGATTTGTATTTACTGGCTTTTAATCTGAAACTCCTAAACAACATTTACTGCAACCAAACACTCAAAAGAAACTAAATTAGTGCTGATTTATCAAGTTTTGGATTTTATCAGATACAAATGCAGTTTATTCTTTCAAAACTTTACTTGCAAAGTTTGAAATAGTCTTGAACATAAAGCCAGAACTAAAATGAAGTGGATCAAGTCAATGCATACTGCTGTGTTATTGTGACCTAGTCAAAGTTCAGATCCAAATACAACTGCAAAATAAAAAGAAAAATGAATGAATATTTGAATGAATATTTCAGTTTAGATATATAAAGTTGGATGTGAATTTGAACAAGACTGACTCAGAGCATCTGAACATCAGAGCACAACACTTATTTGTAAAACAACTTACAGTTTTCTTAATTTGCTTCGTCATTCTTTGTGTTGAAAGCTCTAAATTCTTCTGTAAGGATGTGGATGAGAGGTGAACGTGATGGATCACCTTTCTGTCTTCACTCCAAAGGAAGGCCATCTCATCAGAGAGCTTATATAACATGAAGTCGGTCTCTAAACAAAGCAAGCCTTGTGTTAGTCAGAGACACCAGATCTGGACTTTTCCACATTATAAAGCTCATCCATCACTCCCTCTCTGGGGTTTCGCTCTGGCAGAAAATCTCAGGTTGTTTTGTGCTTTGATACTGAAAGTAAACAGCATGAAAGGACATCTGCAGAAACACCGTGAGAGGTTACCCGTCAGAAAATCTGAAGGTGGGAGGTTTTAGGGGAATTATATTCAGGCAGTTCCTGACTTGTTTTCCAGCATCCTCCTCGCTTTTCTCCTTTTATATCTCTGCATCTCTATTCTATTACCTTTTATCTCCTCTCTACGCCTCTCCCCGTGTCTTACTCCGGAGCCAAGTATTTATCATGCAGGGAACACGGGCGGCGCTGCTGGTAATATCTTCATTCCCCTACCTGTGGTTTTCCATTTCATTTACGCTCCATCTCTCTCTGGCTCTCCGGTTCCAGCCGCAGAGGTTTCAGAAAAGCCTCTCACCAACGACACACACAAATGTCAGAATTATATTTTTTCCCACTGGTACTAAATGTCTTCTGTAGATAATTGTCTAATTTAAAAATGGAAAAGTTTCATAATTTTTGGGATAAAATTATTAATGCATGCATGGCGGAGTGCTAATCTATCAAACTGTTCCTCATTTAGGTGTCAGATCAGCGCTTAAGTCTCACAGCATGTTAACCTTTTTAACAGAAACTGAATCTGTCTGACAGTCAAACGCCCAGAACAATAAAACCTTTTTTCTAATCCATATGGAGCGCAGCAGAGATGAAATATGGAGCAATTACTGTAAATTAGAGGAGAGGAGCTGCTGGCAGAGAACTGGAGCTCCATTAAAGCAAACAGGTGGGAGATTGTGGAGAGCTGCAGAGTTCAGATGCTTCAGATGCTTCAGATGCAGATTGTTTCTAACCCTTCAGTTAAGATTTGTCCTTTTGTACATCTGTCCATCCGTCCCATCTGAACAATAAGTTCTCATAAAATCAATGAGTGATTTTTTTATTTATGCCTTAAAATGTAAAACTATGGACTTTGTATATTTTTGCATTCAGAAGTAAATTTATTAATCACAGCAAAATTGTTCTTCTCTCTGTGTGTGTGTGTGTGTGTGTGTGTGTGTGTGTGTGTAGTTGTGTGTGTGTGTGTGTGTGTGCTTTTAAAGCTTATTATTCATCTAACTTTGAAGCTCTGAGTAAAGATGTCAGAAGTCAGATCCTTTTCTTTCTTAGTTTTATCATTTGAGCTGCGCAGCATGAAAAGTGTAAACAGAAGCTGTAAGTCGTGTGACGGTGATTCTCAGTGATGTGCAGCTGAATTAATGTCACACTGTTAACGAGACAAAAAAAACAGTTTTCAGTGCAGCCTAACAAAGGTCAAGGACTCACTGATTATGAATGTTTGTGGAACAATTTAGTAATTAATGAACAAAATGAAATAGATTATCCTTAGTGGAGATGATGAAAGGGAAATACAGCTGGAAGAAACACCAGGAAAAAACAGAAAGCAACTCCGAATCACAGATCCCAGCAAAAAACCCGACAGGAAAGCAAAGACTCTTTCTGGTCCACATTGCCAACATTTCTCCAGAGCATCCCAACACCCATGAGAAGACGGTTTTGCTCTCAAAGGTAAGGGATCGCAGGTCTCGCCTGAAGCCTTTGGCAGCTCAAATCTCCAGTTGCAGGATGCAGACAGTAATTAGCTCTTCAACCTCAGAGGACAAACACTCCACCAGCCAGACAGACTCAGCCTGATCCCTAAAGCAGCAGAAAAGAGCAGCACGTTGACATGATTTGGATTTATTCAGACAACGGACACACTTCCACACACACAGCCAGGGCAGCGACAGAGCGGAGACTAATGGAGCTGTAAAAAATAAAAAAGGCTTTAAGAAAACCGAGCTGTGTGACTGAGTGTGCTCTGCAGCCACCGGCTCGTTTGATGTTTTCATGACCGCACTTTTTACGACTCAACCTGATTATCGGCTCAGAGCCACAGGCTGGACCATCACAGCCTGCACGATGCTAATGGGGGGTAATGACACGGACTTTAATTGTTGTGCTGGCAAATCTAGCACTGCTAGATAAAACACACCAACATGCGAGCGCACACTTCAGCGCACCAAACCCGAGAAATATGCCACAGTCACACATTATAAACACCTTCAAGACGCACAGCATTGATCCAAAGGTGTCATAACCCTTAGTGTGGTAAAATATGATAAAGAGTAATTATGCAAAAATACTGGCAAAGACAGAAAAACTCATTATAAATGTAATTAAAGTAGACATGGGGAGTGTGGAGCTTGTTCTCAGTATTTACAGGTTTGTGCAGGTGTGAAAGAGAGCAAATATTTGTGTTTCCAGACTTGTTACACTGTATAGTAGATCTATTTGTGGTATTTAAACTCCACAGCCACCCATGAACAGATAAATCCATGAATACTTGAGATGCTCTTTAAAAACAGGCTATTTTACCAGTTCAAACACTAAATAAACCTTAATATTTATTCATAATTATAGTCGTAGCACTACCACAGAAGCAAACATCTACAGTTTTCTGTATTTCCTCTGTTAGCGATTCAACCAATCAGTGCTAAGAAAAATAAATGTCGCTCCTGGATTGGCTGCTTTGCAAACGCCAGTCAATAGCGCCAAGTGGCATTGAACCGAGATATTTCAGCTTCCAAAGCCTCATCTTATTTTGAAGTCTTTCTACAAAAAACCCTGCAACTTTGCTAATTCTGAGCCTCAAATAAGCAGAGGTCGACTGTCTGGACAAAATGATTTTCCCTCCCATTCAAAGTATTTCATTCAGGTGTGCTCATCACCTCCATCATCAAATATTTGTGGAGATTGGGTCGAGATTTCTAAAGAAAACTCATGAATGATCAGAGGCTCCTGAAACCCTGGAAAACTGAACTTTGCATCAATCTGAAGATTAAACAACACATTAAAGACAATAAATGTCTTTGGTATTGAGCACATGTCTATTCACTCAAGAATTTACTTTTTAATTTGAAAATGTTGCTCATTTTGTGAATACATAGTTTTCAATTAAAATGTGATTAATTAATTACAGATCAGGCAATTAACCTGATTAAAAAAAAATAATCTTAACTTTTTGCAAATTTCAATTATTTAGACATGAAGTGTTGCTTTTTAGGATCATTCAGCAACTTCATGTTTTCATTCTGGTTCTTTGTAAGTTTTAAGTGTCTTCAGTTTTAAAACTTGGTTTCATAATGGAGGAAAATGCTCTGAATGTCTCACCTTTTTGCTGCAGCGAATGACGCTACTGATGCTGCTGAACTCAAAAATGATTGACGTGTTTATGCTGTACCAAAAAACACATTTAGTTTTTTGATTTTTGTATAAACTCTCCAAAGAGAGTCAACTAGAATACGTCAGGAAAAGGAGCGGTGCAGAGTTTCAACAGCTCACAGCACTGAAAAGATGCTTCACATCAGTTCAGCTAACGCTGAACAAAGTCATCACACTTAAATTCAGCCAATACTTTGAAATTGATTAAATGAACATCCTTCACATTTTACGGTGAAATAAATTACACACTTGGGCTTTCCGTCGATGGCTTTAACTGGTGCTTTATCCAGCCCTCATTAGACCAGTTAGAGCTGCTAAGTATAACATTTTTACATCAATAAATCATTACGGCTTTCACCGAGCCGTCAGTGTTATTACAGTACACAAATGAGACTGGTACTGACAAGATTAGCAGCCTTATTGACTGCTTCCAAGCCAAGTAAATGAAGTGGCAGAAGGCCTTATAGGAAAGGTGGTGACAATTACGGGAGCCTTAGGAGACCCGCTGTGAGCTGAAGGCGCCTGATTTTCTCTGCTGGGTTCTTTTTCTGTGTACAGTAATTAGACCAACATATAATAAGTGATATGACAGTGATGTATGGAGGCTTTCATTGAAGTGTTTAGCAGCTTTTGTGTGACGTGAAGCCAGGCTGGATGAGTCGTTCAGACTCGCAGCTCAGCAGGAGGTTTTTCTCACATGACTGACTCTCTTATATGTGCTGTTACAAGTGTATTTCTGCATGCATGACCCAAAACCACAATCTTCGTGGAACTGCAAATCCAAGTAAATGTTGAATGAAAAGTGGAGCAAATGTCAGAGTTTTTGTATTTTCACAATAGAACTGGCTGAAATTTGAGTGAGAAATGTGGAAAGTTTTATATTTTAAAAATTGTGGCGTGTCTGGATCGTGTATTCTCTGCCGTCAGTTTTCCTCAGAGCGCTCCAGTTTCAGCAGATGGCTGCTGGAACCCGGTCTGGTTCTGATGCTGGTAATGGTTTCTGGAACTGGGAAGCTGCATCAACTCTTCACTTGAATGCAATCTGACGGTTTGCTCAGGCAGCATTTTACTAATTGGCATTTTATGAATTCCTGAACCTGATGGTTGGGAATTGCATTACGACCAGATTGCAGAAGACTCCAGTTTAGCTGATGGACTGTAAATATGAATGGATTAAATGTAACTGGGTTAGAATTGGACCCGTTTGTTATTATCCTCAGTGGTGTATTTTTATGGAGGTTCTGTTTGATATAAATAAGCTGACCTGAATTAAATTGAAATGTGAGGAGAATCGTGTTTGGGTTAGTTTATATCAGAGCCAGCAGCTCGGCACCAGCAGGGAGTTTGGGTCCATGGTAATCAGGTGGTTCATTAGCATAATAAAAGGAAGTTGTTGTGATTCATCTTCTCATCACCTTTTCACCCCGCTGACAGATGGCATCCAGGAAGGTTAGAAACCGCACGAGTGTGAAACAGAATCAGAAATAAACGGCCATTTGTCGGTTTATTGGAGGAAAAGACAAAGAGATTGGGAGAAAATGAGAAGCAGAGTGGATGCAACACTCTGGGCTCAGGTGTTTTCCTTCAATTCCTGTGACATTTACGTCTCATTTGGTTTGTGGCTGCAGCTGCAGTGGCGAATGTTGGAGGAAGTTTGCATTTGAGTGTGAGATCTCGCTACCCTTAAGGTGAACGCTATCCAAAGTGACAAGTTGTAGCTGTAATCACAGCTTTTAAACCTGCGTCAGTCTCACAGAAAGCTCATTTTTAACTCCATCCACGACAAACAATCTGAGATGAAGCAAGACAACATCAGGATGACAGCCTAATTATGCACAGAGGGGCGAAGGAATCCGAGCTTTGAGAAGCCCAGGAGAGTACAAATAGCTCATCAAACTGTCCTCACCTGAGGTCTCTGGAGGGCGTTAGGCACAAAACGACTGAGTGAGGGGCTGCTCAGCAAACTCACACACAGTCTGAGCAAAAATGTGAAATACTTCACAAGAAAACAATAATGCAGCTTTTCACGGCACACCATCACACAGTTGGAGAGACAAAAACACACAAACGCACAGAGAGAGGCAGATGGGAACCTCGGGCTTCACAGGTGGCAGCTGCATTTCAAGCAGGTACTGCTGCCAGTGGCCAGTGCAGAAAAACAAAATCCAAACACAAGTTAAAGTGTCATGTGCAAACATCAGCCATCAGTTTCCCCGTTCCTTGCAGGATAATGTTTTTCTCCAGCCAGCAGACCGTGAAGCGCCTCAGGTGTGCCACGTACGGCGGCTGCAGCCCATAAACATGCAACGGCCGCCATAAAAACACAACACTGGGAGGCACAGACACAGACATCTGTCACGTTTCCAGCCATTTCTGCAACATTTCAGCGCAGGACGTTTCATATTCCTCATGGCGCAGCGTAAATGTTTTACATCCTCTTTCATTTTTAAATCTCGTACTTGTCAGACGCCGACTTTAATATTTCAAAACACTAATATTAGTGTAATATCCGCGCAGCCGCTGGAATGATCAGCAGCTTGTTTCCCTCCTACACACATTTTGCTTATATTTTTCCAGAGGATGATAGATGGGAACCGGTTCAGCTTTCTGTTGTTTACACATTAATCTTATTATTGACTTCAGATCAGAAGCAAAGATTGTTGGCAGATGCGATTTTAATCCCCGCAAGATGAGAGATTAAAAAAAAAACATGAATCCAGTATTTTATGTATTTTTCTTAGAAAGTTAAAAATTTATAAAAATCTTTTATCCGCTGTATTGAAAAGTGGCTTAATCTGGGTAAATCTGCAAACTCTTCTTTAGTGCGACTTCATTTTTAATACATGGAGAAAAGATGATTTCCTGGCCATGCAAAAACAGAAACCTGTAAAAGTTCATATTCTATTTTATTCAGAGTAAAACATAGGTGCAATTTGGAGGTGTGGCTGATACTACAACACATTCTCCAATGGAGAGCCCAGTACAATACAGATTTATAGTACAAAACTATTTATTGGGATAAAGATCGCATCCCTCTGAAGAAAAAAGATGAAGCAGGACATGATAAATAGCTTTATAATAATAATAATAATAATAATAATAATAATAATAATAATCAATTATTGTCAGCCTAATCTGGTAAGTGTGCAAAATACATCAAGCATTCTAAGAGTTTCAAATATAAATATCTACTGAGTGAAAAGCTGTAAACTGTAAACACAAACTTTATTCAGCTGTAGTTTGTTTATGCTCAGATGATGCAGAATGAGAAACTGTCACCTCTTTCACTCTTTATCCAGAATTAGCAACGTTCTGGACTTTCTGTTGTTCAATATTCACTAACTAGTTTGTGTATAAACACCTTATGGTGTGAAAATTACGTTTAAATGGATTCTGTTATGTAGTTTAAATCCATATCTCTAGCCCTGCATGACAGGATTGTTAACCTCAGCTAAGTAGTTTGGACAAAACGTAAAAAAACAACAACAAAAAAACGTTTTCAGGTGAATTTGATCTTAAATATAAATATTCAACCTAATGGTGTGTAGCATCTAAAGCCACTGAGTACAAACTGTTCTGCTCTTTAAATAGTGAATTCTTTAGAAAATAATGAATAATTGCAGAAACTCTCTGTGGAACATCAAGATATGTGGTGCAAAAATATTTAACTATTTTACTCACTGTGATGTTAAAGCTCAGAGTTTCTCATTCAGATGTTGTGAACACAAAGAAATGCAGTAAAAGGATTTATGACTTCCAACATTCACTGTGAAATTCACCCAGCTGTAAGTCATTATTGTAGCTTTGTAAAAGAACTTAACTACAAATTATTCATGAAAACTTTTCCTGTTAGCCGATTTATTTCCAGAGAATATGTGAAATATTTAAAATAAAAACAGTTATTGGTGCTGCAAGCCTTTTGGAGGTCATGTCTCTGCAGCTTTTTTTGCAAAGTTACTAAAGCTTAGCTTGGACTGGGTGCATCTGCATTCAGGTCTTTCCCCAGATTCTCAATTAGACTTATGTCTGGGCTTTGACTAGGCCATTCCTTTGTAATGTTGGTGGTTTCTGAAGGAAGTTTGTTGCACTGGATTTTATTTAGGGGTATTAAAAGAAAAAGTGTCTGAATACACATACATGCCACACTTTTCAGTTTTTTTTTGTCTGGAAGACATTTTGAATCACCTTCAAATTAAAATTAAAAAATATTTTCTTGATCCCAGAGGGAAATGAAATGTTGTTGTAATTCATATTAATTCAAATCATTTTAGATGGTGACCTCCTGTAGCAGTCTGTATTACAGCGAATTTGAAGAAGCCTCTGAAGACATTCTGTTTTCTAAGACAATCTAACCATGTTTTAGAGAACATGGTTAGATATTCGTGGTTCTCCATAATGATGTTTTTATGTATAGTCCTTCTTTCCATCGCCTTCCGTCTTTCTACTTTACAAAGATCCGTTTCTCTGCTTTGCTTCTGATGAATTCCAAATAAAATCATCACAGTTTGATGCTGTGATTTGATCAGATGTTAAAGTTTGCAGGTTTCCTCACAGAAAACCTGCATAGGGAGGATTTTTACCTGGAAATCTTCTTGCAGGTCGTCATGGAGGCGTGAAGAAGCTAATGGATTCGGTTACAGTCTCAGTCTTTGTTCTGTTCTTCTAATATGTCCTTTAACCTGCATTTTTCTACAGTAGGTCTGCGCTCCAACATGAATTCGTCTAATCTTTACATCAGCTGCATCATGTCGGTACATGATGATCCTTCGGTGGTTTAATGAGGATCACTTCTCTGCCAGCATCTCTCTGGAGAAGCTGTCAGTCAATCAAAGCAGATTTGGAGCCAGATTTTCAGTCTGCTAACAAATAAAATCTGTCAGCTGATGTTTGACATGAACTGCACCTCCATCTGACAGCGCTGTGATTATCTCCAAGTTAACTGCAGAGGCCTGCTTACCCCCACGCTGCGCTCCACATTTAAATTCAGCCCGAGCCCTCGCTCCGACAGATGGTCAGCCTGTTATGTGTGCAGCATATGAACTATTGATTGCAACATTTGCATGAATTATTTGAGCTCCCGTTCTGTTGGGGATTTTTTTTCCAAGATGGGATCTGCTGCTGGCAGTCTAAATAACAAAAAAAAAAAAAATAACTTTAGTGCTATTTTTTAAAATGAAGAAATAGCTGTGCATACCAATAAAGTTCACAGAGAGGAAGGAGCACAACGACATCTTGTTTCTTCTTCCAAAGTCATTTTTTCTTAAGTGCATGTGAGAGTCCAAGGCCAGCTGACAACACAGTGAGCTCGGCGTGTTTTCTCAGGCATGCATCGCTGTGTCATCAACGTGTTTTTGTGCAGGTTGCACATGGGTGTTGGTTCACGCACATGCATGTTTGTGTGGGTTTCTTGACTTGCGTGACCACAGCTTTCAGCACTAAACAAAAAGAGGTGGTAAGGCTGACTGAGTGT
The DNA here is from genome assembly GCF_000485575.1 of Poecilia formosa. NCBI lineage: Eukaryota > Metazoa > Chordata > Actinopteri > Cyprinodontiformes > Poeciliidae > Poecilia > Poecilia formosa. The sequence goes on along the minus strand of NW_006800051.1, from coordinate 389,040 downwards.
TAGAATAAGACTGACAGAGAGAGGGATGAGGACTGGAAGGGGGGCAGGGTGGCGTACGACCCAGACGGGTGGAGCAGGTGAAGGCTTTCAGCGTCAGCGACGGGGATTTGTCTTTTCCTGTTGCTTTGCCTGCAAAACAGCTAACTACAGGTGAAATCTTTGGCTATTTTCTGCTCCGTTGCTGAGTGCAGAGGCTCAGTGGTGTCCTGTGTTGGTGTGAGTGCATCTCAGTATGCAGGTGAAAGCCAAAAATACACAATTCCAGCAAGCAGTAACAGCACACAGGAGAGAAAGAGACGAGTAGAGGAAATAAAAGTAGAAGGATGAGGAAGAGAGGCCACAGGCTGAGGGAAGACAAGAGAAGAAGAAAACAGGAGATGAATTATAATCAGGGCTTTCAAAACCGACAAAGCAGCATTTTAGATTCCCAGTTGGCACATTCTAGCATCCTGCACAGACCTTTGTCCTGTGAAGTGGATAAACGCCTCCGCCACACCGTAGAAATCTACAGGTTCTAAAAGCTGCACAAGTGAAACAATGAACAAAGAGCTGAAGCCTGTTAACCTTCTCCTGTGCAACGCAGAGAAATCTGCAGCAAAGCTGCAAACACAGAGAAGGTCAGGCGGACAGACAGACTCACAACCAGAGTCTTCCTCCAATCACCTCCTGCATGGTTCTCCACGCTCTTCTTCGCTCGGCTTCATGTGCTCCCAAAAGATCCAGACAAAAATACAGCAGGAAATATGAACTGAATTCATTTCTATTTTAACTCTCTTTATTCCAGATACATAGATGTTTTGTTTTTGCAGCTGCGTTATAAGGGAAATAATCCGGAGAGACTGAAAAGATAAATAAGGATAATAATAAATGAATAAAAGGAGGAAGATCCAAAATAGAACAACTTCAAACATTCGCTGGAACAGTTCATCTCTACAACTTCTGGAACAAAAACTCAAAGTATGGAAGCCCTGAAAGGCAAAAAGAAATGAAATGAAGGATGCTGGGTACATTTTATACCATAAACTTTATGACATGACAGGTGCTAAAAAAGTTTTTAAGGAAAAAACAGAATCTGTTGAGGGTTATTCTCAACTTATTTTCAGAAAGAGACAAGAAAAAATAATTAAAAAAAAATAATCATATGTTTTCTCTCTTCAAAAAGTGACTTCCAAACCAAAATCTGAGCAGGTTGGCATTTTTCTCCTGACTTTCTGACTAATTTAGCTGATAAAAAGGTTTGTTGAAGGCAAATATATATTTTTTATAACTGACCAAATGTAGCTGAATATATCTTCAAGAGGAAAACATGAAATTTATAAATAGAAGAAATTTTCAACTTCCAACTTTTAGGCCTTAACTTTGGGAGATGAAGAATAAAATAAATCTTTCATCCCAGACCAGAAAGCGCTGACTTGACTGTTTTGTTCATCCTGGTTCGAACAGCCATGAGGATAAAGACACAGTTCCTAGTTACTAAAACAAAAATATGACTACAGTAACGTTTTCTTCACATTATATGATTTATAAGGTGAAAAAATAGAGTTAGATAAACCTTCAGCTCTAAAGTCTTGGGATCCATTTCCTTGTTGACTTTATGATTTCCATGTCATGAACAGAATGAAAGACGAACTAGACGCTGATACACAAAAAAGATTAGACGATCTATATTTTATTTAGGCGTCCAAAGTAACCAGAACCATCAGAACAAGTTTCACTTCAGAAAAATGGAGATCAAAAAACTTTATTAAAATTGTGGTAAGTTCATATTCAGTGTCATAAATTTGGGCGTCTGATGATTTTTCTTTCTTTCTTCAACCACATGATGTTTGCAGTCATCAAACAAGCTTCTGTTGACGACTTGCTGAAATTTATGTTTGATGTTTAATTTACTCTAATAATTATTCAAATAAATAATTAGCAGAACATCTGACCAGAACCATCTGTTTGGATTTATGGATTTCATTTGTGGTTTTTCTCTGTGACGGATTTTCAGTTGATATTGTGAAGCTGCTTCTGCTGCCTGATCTTCAGGATCCTGTTCAGTTCCTGATTCAAATATGTTCTCGCTCTACGCAGAGATCCATGGAACTGATGTTGCATGAAGAAGCGACGTTCAGTGCCACCGGTTTGCTTTCCTCCATGTTTCCTGGCTGTGTGAACGCGCACACACCAGCAGGAGTTTGATAAATGAGTGATGCTGCGCAGGGAAGCAAACTGCAGCCAGATTTATGATGCTGCGAAGCTGTAATGAAATGAGGATGCAGGCCAGGAACGCCGGATCTCCCGGTGCCTGAAACCGGACCTGAAATCACCGCCGCCGCCTCCTCACACACACTCTGCTGCAGTTCGACAGATGTTTTTAAAAGTGAGGTGAAATCGATCGTTCTCGTGCACGCTCACGTCACATGGACATAACCTGCATTTTAATCTCCATCGTCTCTCCTCCATCTGGCGCTCTCAGCTGTTTCTGCTTCATTCTTTTCAGAGGTTCCCACCCGTCGTATATGCTGCAAACATGCACGTCTGTGTGACACTTTGCTGTTATTAAACCCATTTACAGGGACTGGAGTTTGTAGCCATACGCCTTCAGGCCTGAATATGCATGTGAAAGAATCCCATATGAAGGTTTTGTGTTGCCTTTTAAATCCAGTTTCTCATTCCCAGCCCTCTCTCATGCACATAAATAAAAGTTTAAAGGCAAAGAGACAAGTGCAAGTGTCACAAAAGCCAAAGATCAACTTCCACAAATGACAAATACATAGCTTTTCATGGTTCCTTACAGAACCACAGAACATCTTTTATCTGCATCTTACTTTAAGGAAGCAGATCCTCAGGCAAAACTCTGCAGAGGCAAAGTGCTTCCAGCAGCGCAGAGAGAGAGGAAGAGGTTTATGTGTGAAGTCCAAAACTTTTTGTTATTTCACAGGCAGGCTGGGTGAATGGATTATTCATGGGTGGGGAGAGAAGAGCCAGGGTGGGGAGATGTGGAGAACAAAAGGTATAAAAGACAGAAAGAAAGAAATCAGCTTAAGGAAATTACAGAGTGGAGGAGCTTTAATCATTGCCTTCTATATTAATGCGGCTCTGGTTCGAATGTGTCTGTCTGATCCAAGCAGAGCTGGAGACACTTTTGACTGGTTCTGCTTTTAACAGCCAAACAGATTACCTGCACAGAGCAGGATTCATCATCTCTGCCTTGATGATCCGTATTATTGCAAACAAAGATTTTTTTTATTAGAGAAATATTTCAGCCCACAATGTCGTGCACTTCAGTGTTGGAAAGTTTTTCTGAGCACAGGTTGCTTTGGCAACATTAAAGTCTTAAGTAGGCATGAAAATCTCCTGCTAATAAAGAGATTTTGGACAAACTTCAGCTCCACTGGTTCTGCTCTGAGAACCAAACAGGTTTCATTCAGAGAGAATAAAACCTGAAGCAGAACAGAATTTGATGTAAATTTGCTTTTGGGTAAATCCACATCACTCTGGTTCCAATAAAACATGAATCATTTTCATCTTACATTTAAGTAATAATGATTAAAAACTAACTGACTTTCACAAAACTTTAAGTTCTGTTGTGAATGCTGGCCCAGTCCGATGCTTGGACTAGGCCAGTATGTGGTGATGTGGTTGACTTTGATGGCTGAGAAAAAGTTATTTAGCACACATTTAAGGTTTGATTCTGTTAGAGTTGAGACGAGCAGCTTGTTGTGGTGTAGGAATATAGTCATTGCTTTTAATAAACTTTGCTAAGAAGCTTGTAAAAAACTCTTTTTGTATTTCAAACATATTTGGTCAAGCAGCAGATATTTGTTAAACATAATTCTAAAATTGTCAACATAAATAATAAACAAATTAATTGTTTTTACTGTTAACTTTGTAATATCAATGCAATAAATGCAAACTTAAGTATTTGTGATTTAAATTTGAGACATTAAGCATGAGTGGGCACCCCTCCAACCACTAGATGGCAGCAAAGCACCTCGGATACGAACACCGTATGTGTAGAATAATACACACTTTGGCAGCATAAAGACAGGAAGACGAATAAACAACAGGAATTTGTAACAGTAGTAAAAAGCTGATGATTATTATTCAGCATCAAAGTTGATCTGCATCTTTGGTTGTTGTTTAATTTTTTAAAACCGAGTTTCAGCCGCAGTTCATGTGAAAAGATCTTTATAAACAAAGTTGTAAATTATCATATGTTCAGTTAAAAACAGCTGCGGCTGCGACTGACATTTTTACAAAAATCAACAAGAAAATGATGATGAACTCAAGCAGGTTTCATGCAGCCAGATGACAAACCAAGGAGTTTTAAACATGGTGGCCAGAAAGTTGCAGCTGCTTTTAGTCCCTGATGCTCAGATCTGCAAAGAGCGGCTGCTTCTGAAGGAGTCGCTCCTGGATTTGGAGCTCTGGCTTTGAAAACTGGAGCAGAAGGAACTGATGCCAAGTTAGGAACTATTTGGTTTGAAAAGTGAGATCCAAACCTGAATAAGCATGATCTGTTTTACATCGGACAGATCCATCAGAAGGAGAAACGCTCACAGGTGCTCCTGCATAATCATGACGGTTAAAAATCCACAGCTCTGAACTCAGTTCATCCAAACACAGAAAGCTCTTCAGCTGCACGCCGCAACATGCAGGCAGCAGATTATACGGCGCAGGGTTCTGTGCACAGCTGTTTCCAAGTGTGTTTTGTGTGCACACTAATAAATGTGACAGCGCCGATAAGAAGCACTTACAAACAAAACCCCAGGCGAGGTGGACACACAGCTTTGTTCCACCAGTGTCTTGTTCCCACTCACGGCTAAGTCAACACTCAGCGACGGGAAGTTGAGCGGCGAAGCGGGAAAAAAATCACTGGTGACAGAAACATCAAAACAGAGCAAAGAATAAATAAACCTGCTTCCTCAAACTCCTTCTTCAAACCACAAACATCTGCCTCCATCTCAGAGACGCATCTTTACTAAATTAATTTAGAGTGGAGAAGAACACGATCCAACATGGCCGCAGTGGAAAGGCTCAGCCTTCATCATCTCTGCATGTGGTGAAAGTAAAGCCAACTGTATTTATCCTTTATTTGCTTCACATTAATTAATATTAATCAATAGCAAAACCTGGTTGATTTTCTGTCTTTCTAGAGTTTCTGGGGTGAATAAGAAGTTTAAAAAGGAACCAAACGTGTTTTTCAGCTTAAATGTAATATTTATGATAAGAAAATAAGAAAAAATGAAAAAAATGCGGCAATCTTGTAAAAATGTGTTAATATGAGCGTAAAAATATTACGGTTTTAGAGTATTTAGGTACAAACACAGTGGCGACCTTTTAGCTTCCTGATTGTTGAGCTTTCTTGCATACAAACATTTTTTCCAAACATCTTTATCTATCTTTACTGCAAGTTTAGATGCCTTTTTCAGCCAGCTGACCAGCAATATGCAGCAACAGGAGGGGGAAGGTCAGCTACATTTCTCTACTTTCACTTAATTTAATTAGATGCCACAACTTTTCACTGACATCTAATTGAAAGTTCTTGAAACCGAGTGGTTAATATGATCAAATATTTAGGCAGATTTTAAAGCTCAAGTTGTTTTAAATCTTAAGAAACTTGATACCACCACCGCTCCATGACTGTATTATTTAAACTAAATGTTGTTTTGAATCTCCATTTTAACTTGTAATAAACCATAATGAAAGCTAAACAAGCTCCCAGGAATTGTTTCGTTTTGCATTATAAGCCTGTTTAAAGAAGAAAGACGGCATGTTAGCGTAAAGCTGAATGTTTTTACAATCCTGCTTCTCACCTTTAAAATCTTTAATGCTCCCATTTCTGAAAGCATCACAGTTTTATTATCAACAGTTAAATCCACAAGTTGCAGACATTAAACAAGGCTCATGAGTTATTATGGATTGATACAGATAAAAACCCCTCAAAAGGTTTCCTTTTAGATTTTTGGTTTCTACTGTCTGTGCAACCAATAGTGTGCATTGTTTCAATTTTGACCCTTTTGGCTTTCCTTACTTTCTGTTGCTGCTGAAGAGTCACAGAAACTCAAACTTTTCTATTCCTGACTTAGATCTAATGATCGTCTGCTTGTTGTTTTTGCTGTTTCACTTAAGAAAATGCATGAAAAACATTCATTTTGTCTTGTTCTCCTGGTGGAAATCCTCTGGCTAACAGAATCTTCATCAGCTTGCATTAGCCAGACATCTGTGCTGTTGCTTTGTACGAATATGTTTACCACTGGACCGCACCGCTAAACGGAAACCATCCAATAAGGCAGAATTAATAAATCATCACCTGCCTTTAGACTAACCATAAATTTAGGTAAAAATTATCTTTTCACAAACACGTTTTGCAATAAACATCCATCTTAGGTTGGGTCCAATACTAGATGCAACAATTACAGGGAATAGTCATAGAAATAATAGTTTGAATAAAAACCCAAGCAGCTTTTGGGTTTTCTGCAGCTTCTTCACAAAATGCTGCAGAGTAACAAGGTTGGAGTGACAACAGGAACTCTCTGCTAAAACACATTGGCAGAATAAAGATCAAGAAACAGAAAATGCCAGTTTTACTCCAGAGACTGGGCTGCTCAAACACAAGGCCGAAGTAAATAACACAGGGCAACAACAGCAATAATCTCCATGTCACTGTGAGCGAAAAGCCCAGGAAGAAAGCCAATGACCCACAGGAGACGAGACAGAAGCTGACAGAAACACAAAAACGTAGTTCCAAGAACATACGAGTACATGCATGCACGTGCACACCGACGAGTAACTGGAAAAAGACGTATGCTCACACACCGCAGCGCGCACACAAGCGCAAAAAGGTCAATGGTGTAATTCCTCGCTGACAGAGTCGATGCGGCCGTTGTGTCGGCTGCAGACAGGGCCATGCTGACCATGAGTAATTTGTAGTGACCTTTACAGTGTCAGCTAACCCAATGAAGAGCCTGGAGGCTGACATCTGCTCTCGCTGACGTGTGTGTCGGTGTGTGTGCATCAAACAAGTTTCAGCAGCCTAGAAGCTCATGGCAACAAAAAAAAAAGAAAAAAAAACAGAGAAAACTTCCAGGAAAGAATGAAACATGGCAGCGAAACACAAACCGCTTCGTTTTATGGTTTGGATTTGTTGAACGTTTGATTTCCAACAAATGTCCGTCGACTTGCTGTGGGAGTTTCTGTCTTTTTATGAAACAAACTCAGCGGCTTTGGCTGACTTCCACGATTTTTGTCTTGCTATAAAATCTGCAAACAATAAAGGCTGCAATAAATGTCATTCATGTTCAGAAGGCATGAAATGTAACACGTTCATAGAAATGTTTTATGAAGAAAAATGCATTCTTCAATATACAGCATTAAAAAATCCCCAGTAAATACGCTGAGAAGTTGTTTGTTCCACATCATCATAAAATTCACATAATGATTTATATAAACAAAACAACACATATTTTAAGCTATTGTAAAATATTAAATCGGTACTTTTATGCTACTTATTATTTATGACAACAATATTTATTCATATTTTTAAAACAACTGAGGATAAACAGCAGCTCAAATTTAAAGCTGCACTGGAGTCAAAGTTATTCATATTAATGTTTCTCCGTCTAAGAATTTAATTTATCTGATTCCTGAGCATTTGAATAACGAGCTCTGCCTGCAGGGAAAGTCACATCCCAGCACAGAGAACTGCTTCTGGACAATCAGCTTTCTCATTCAAACACACAAAAGCTTTTTGCAGAACTGAAAACAAATTATGTAATATTTTTCCAGAGAAGCAATACAATTGATTTTTAATTGACAAACCTGCCAAATGCTTTATTCTCTTTTTTTATATATATATATATTTTTTATCTTGTTTGGTTGATTTTCCATGTCGACGTTTGTCTTCCTTGCAGCTGCCACTGGGACTACAAACTGAAATTAGATGAAAAAAAACTATAATCTGGTGGATTTTTGCTCTTTGAACTAAAAGTTTTCTGGATACTGTCCCAGATAAATAAACACAAATAAATAATAAGGTAAGTAGATATTTTAAGCTTAAAATCAGCTGGCATGGTCTGAACAGAGCTGATTGGTAAACTAATCCCACTGGATGTTAAAAAAATATATATTTCTATTGAAATTTATAGTTTCCTGTTTGTGCTCATTTTTCAGCTGCAAGTTTGAATGTTTTCTCTTTCCTGTATTTGTCTTCCTTATGCTCTAAATACAGACCCTCACAACAAAACCAGCTCTACTCAGATGACAAAATCCACGATAAATGAAAGGAAACACAGCCAGTTTACTAAGGTCAGAGTTCATTATTAAACAATAAGGAGAAAATGTTTCCAAGTCCAAACTGCTGCTGGCTGGGAAGACACCAATGTTACTTAATGCTCCACGTCTTCATCCATCCGTCTGAAACACCTTTTCATTTTTTATGTGTATGAAAAGTTGCAGCAACTTGTCCACTTTTTGAAGTTCTTTATTTTTCCATTTCTTCAAAGTCGATGCCAACGGTATTTTAGTGATATTTGAGAAAGAAAAGCAGCAGCTCAGTCCTGTTAATGTTTCTCTCTAAGAAAAGTTCAGACCAAAACAGCAAAACCAGAAAATATCCACTTAGATTCTGACCTGCGTGTTTATTTGATGCACAGCTGCTGGGGACTCAGAAGATCCATGGGGTCAAGTTCTTCCTTTCTACACTGAAATTTGTTCCAACTAAGTTAAACCTGATTGACTTGATAATGCAATGCATTGTGGGAATGAGACTTTCTGTAAATGCCATGAACTGGTGTAGTTCTGGAGAAAAGCACCAGCCTTCAGAACCTAACCCTGACCTAACCTGCAAAAACAGAAAACAGACGGGTGTTGGATAAAGCTCCTGATTCCTGCATGTTAATTTTAACCTTTTGAGGAGCAAAAAAACACAAAACAACAGCAATGATTAAAGGCTTGATGATGTGAAAGCAGCAGCGTCGGACAACTCTGCATCTGCAGCCTTTAAAGGGAATGAAAAAGTCAGGCGGCTCTGTGGAAGCAGCACCATTAACATAAATTAGAAATCATTACTTCAAAGCAGTTATCAGACTTTCTTTTGCACATTTCAGAGGCTAAATGAGATCTTATTACCGTTTTTAATCAAGAGCGTATTTATTGATTTGTGACTCGACTGCCAGACTGTTACCGTCTTTAAAGCCTTGGACAGGTTGATGTCATTTCTCACACAGTTAACTTTATTCATCTCATATAATTCAGTCTGTCTGCAAAATAAAAGGAAGCAGTGTGATACTACAAGATGATCTGATACAAACAATAACCAGGAATATGACAAATACTCGAACACGAAACATGATTTAGAGGATGATTTAAAAGGTTGACAACATCCATTATAACCAAACCTTAGAAAACAAAATGAACCATCCATCCATTCAGGAAAAATAAATGAACTAAAGAATAAAGCTGTAACTTTAACCAAGCAGAGGTCAGAGAGCAACATGAGGTGGACTGAAGGAAGAAAATATCCAAAGATGTGAAAACAAATTGGTTGTGTTTTTAAAAAGATTAAAATCTTTATCAATAGAGTTCTGCCCTTGTTAAATTCCTAAAATATGTCAAACTCCATGTAGAGATCAAGTTCGTTCCATTTTATAAAAAACGCAAACAGAGTTTTTGGTGTCCTTCCCAGTCTGATCAAAAGTCAATGTGTTGTTTGGACTTTTTCAGACTTTCAGTCAACTGGAACATCGTTAAAAGAATTTGGTTTTTTAATCTGAGCCATTTTAACGCTGACCTTTAGGTCACTCAGGCATGAGATGCTCATATTCTCACACGGACCAGTGTTGCATTTGCACTATAATTTACAACGTAGTAAAAAAACCATTTGAAGCTTGATCTTGACAGACCTTGTTACCACAGGTCTGTCTCACTTCTTTGGCTGAATCTATTAAAACAAAATTAAACCGACAGAAACGAGGCTTTGAGCTTCAACAAGTTGCTTCCCAAGGGAGCTTAAAACTTGGAATGGGGTAGATGATTAAACCAAGAATGATGCAGTTCCTCGTTTCTTGACTGTCTCCTTTTCTTTCCCACCTTCCTGTTTTGTCATGCAGACTACATGCACAGAGATGCTCTCATTGTCAGGAATTGGACTGAAATCGAGTAAAGAGAGAAACTTTAGGAACCCTTAAGGAAGCCGGATAATGACTGAACCAAACATCTTTCAAAGATGACAAGAAAGTCTGGCTGCAAGACGCAAAATCAGAAAACTAAGAGGAAGCTTTAAATTTCAAACTTCTGTTTTCTTTATATCAAATTTAATTACAGAAAATGGTCGATGATTATGTGGTATTATTTTTGTCCTATTTTTGTTTGTCAGTTTTACTCTGAAAGTGGGCTGTGTAACGTTTTGATGGTTGCTAAAGTCTAGACAGGAACATTTAGATGGTGGGAATGCAGCACAAACCGGCCATGTTGCATTTGAGACGCACCATTAAACACGGGCAGGACATGCTGCAGGCATCACGGGACGGAAGCAGGTAAGGTCAGGAAAACGGAAGCACAGGGAGCTGATCGATGCTCGGACTGAAGGTAGGGCATCGCTGTGTGTGTGTGTGTGTGTGTGTGTGTGTGTGAGGGGCGAATTCTTTCTCCTCAGCTGTCAATCAAACAGAAATGGAGACAAACTGATTAGCATGAGAGGTGAAGCACATTAAGAAGGTTGAGGTCATGCAGATGTAATCTACATGTTTTACTCTTTACTTTTTTCCTTGTCATGATCGGGTCATAAGTTGAACTTCAAGACAGAAAATAAAAAAACAGGACAAAACAAATAAAGATTTATTACTTAAAAGATCTTTTATATGTTCAAACAGGATGTTTAGTAAAAGGTGATCAAGAAATTACAACAAAAATAGAAGTTCAATTGTCAAAAAGGACTTACTGGTGGGGTTGAGTGGTATGGCTGAAAAACACGATAAAAGCATTTCATAACAGTTGATATCAATAATTATTGATACATTTTTTGCTTTAAATATCTGAAGTTCTAACCGATTACCAGTAAAAGTAATAAAGATTTAAATATAATAAAAATTTATATATTTAGCTAGTTATGAGGCAAAACATTAAACTGTAGCTGTGCAAGTTACTTAACAGGCTGTTGCTAAGTAACCAAAGAGTGAGTGAGTTGCTAGGTAACCAAAGAGAAAGTGAGTTAGTTGATGCCACCAACATAGCTAAGTCTTTCCTCTGCCTACATCTCCCAGAATGCAGTGCGGTTCTGGATTGGAGTTCACTGAAATGATTGAATATTCTATCAGACTGATTATCTATTGATTGATCACGTTTCTGTAGCGATTCATATCGTTATTGATTAATTCTCCAGCCCTACTAATCAGGATGCTTCCAGTGTGTCCAAACTGTTTGTCACATTGGTCAAAATCATCAAGTCAAAAGTACTCATGGGTAAAGTTTATAAAAACTAAACATATTTTTGTCTCAACAACAAACTAAACATACATATTTTAACTTACATAGGTTTTAAGTGGGAACAGAAAGTTTAAATTATGGATGGACAAGTTGAGCCTTTGAGAGCTAATATTCTGCAGATTCTCCATCACATGTGAATCAGATGAATGGCTCATCACCGGACCTCTGCAGAGCTGAATGCCAGGATGATGAGGGAGTTCAGGTGGGCTGCAGAACGGATGCATCCAACAGCTACAGCATTGTTGCTCTTGAGGACTCAAAATTGTGAGAAGATATTAATTTGTTGGTAGTAATTTAACCTTTATTAAAAATATTAAAAATATAAAATATGCATCTGGATAAATATCCCTGTTGAAAAGTCAAATATGTACAATTATGGATTTGAAGTTACAGATGTTGCATACGTTCAAACATTTAGCTTCACAAAACAGTGGTGGAGATAAAAGAGTGGTGGTGATTAAAATGCATTCTGGAGGATTCTGGAACATTTTGTTTTCATCAAAACACCGAAAGGTTTTCATTATTTCTCCTAACATGTTTTCAGCTCATAATGTCCTCAGTAAACAGAAGGATGTTATAGAAAAACCCAAAACCAGCCTGCATTTTTAAATGAAACATTTATCGATACGTTTCATTTAAACAGCTCAGGTAAATCGTTCTCACCTTAATGTCCAACTGAAAACTCATAAAAGCAAAAACTGCAAAAGCTTTGATGACTGACAGGTTTAACTCAGATTATTTTGTTCTCATTCCTTTCTGCAGTACCAGAGTCTCCTGTCTTTATATATTTCTCCTTAAGTCTAAAAAATACATTTTTAGAATTAGGTGTGACTTCTGACCTGAAGAGTCGTTTGCAGATGAAGCCCAGCTGTGATTTCCACTTTCTACTAACTAAACCTCTTTCATCTAGGTTTAGGTGAGTAAGGAGAGGAGAGTCATGTAGGTTTGTAAATATAAACTGCAGGAAATACGGGAAACAGAACGTTCCATACGGGACACTTCAGTTTGGCTTAAAATACGGGAAAGTTGGGAACCAAAGGCCTCAGAGCTGGATACGCCGCCTTCAGCTCAGAGCTTCTCTCTTCACAGCGGAGGACGGATGTTCACAGCAACATCCGGTAAGATTCATACGTCAAACTGCTGCCTCACAAACGTCACAGACAAATGTTAGCAACTGGGCAAAACGTAAGACTTCAACAGAGTGCAAGGACACGATGCAGGAGGTTAGGCTTTAAAACTGAGAATACACATTATGAATCCCACAGAAGGCTGCGGGTTCACACCCTGCAACGGCACATCTACCACCATGATTTATCATTTTTCACAATGTGTGTGTATAAGTAAAGATTTCCCCAGAGTCTTCGTTTGATTAGATTTAACTTAATTCAAATACACTGAAGCCTTGATTTAAATGGAAAGCACTAAAGTCCATTATGTGGCACAGTGAAGGACAGTCGCACTACATCAGCCCTGAATGGCATCAAAAGCTCTCAGTCAGCCGCCGTCTGTGTCAGCCCCAGGTTGGTGTGTGACTGACAGGTCAGCAGAGACTTTCTGCTCCATAATGCATGTTTTCACAAAGACAAGGATCTCAGATATAAATATACACACATGTGCAGAATGGTCTGCAGCAGGACGTCACAACACCTCTTATGTATGCACAGAGTGAGACATTCAGACAGGTAAGAGTGATTTGCAAAGGTTGGAGGGCTGCAGCAAGAACAGGCGACAGATTCACAGGAACAAGCAGCCAGAGGAGAGACGCTGTTCAAATGTTGCATCTAAACCCGCCGGACGCTACAGTTTTTTAAAAAGTCATGCAAGAATTGAACATGTCGCACTCTGAGGTCGATGTTATGAAATCTTGATGGTGACCTGGGTCACAATGTACAACGTTGATACTGCATAACTGAATTAGGTCAGGCAGATCTGACAGTGTGACAATGAGAGGAAGCAAGACATGGATTTTAGGGCCTTGGGGTCAGAAACAGGAAAAAGGGGAAGGAGGCAGCTGTCAGGGAAGTCGAGGGTTTGTCAGGATCCTGGTGGGTGGATGTGTTTTCATCATTTATCACAGATAAAAAGGAAATCCTTCAACCGCTAAAGTGTGACATCCGTCTTTGTTTGCATTTTGCAAAGTAGGAAGTTGTGCTCAGTGTCTTCTTCTGAGGTCTTTGTGTCGTTTCCTTCAGTGGTTTTTTGTTGCAACACCAACATCGGTGTTAGAGTAAACAGGTTTTCTAAAGGGTTTGTTTGGTTGGACGCAGTGCAGCGTGAAAGAGAACCACACAACCTAACAGGTTCTGAATTACAAGCACCAATGTCAAAAATGTGATATTAGATGGATTCACCCAAAATTAGACTGACTGAAACCACACAGCATTTCCTCAAATGTCTGGTAATGAGCCATTCATTACATCCAGGTGTCCAATTAGCAGTTCTGTATATCTGCTAACGATTACTGATTAAAAAACATACACATGACTTTGCTGAAGTAGTTCAGCCTGTTTCACATTTTGCAGAACAGCAAAGTGTGAAGAGAATCTGTGAAAGAGATGCAGAAAAACCTGGAATATCTCTGAATTTGGCAGCAGTCCAGGAGAGTACCTGCGCTCTCTGTACAGAGCAGGAAGGAGCCGGCTCTCTATCAGCCTGTCTGTGTCCGAGGCTCAGCTCTCAATCAGACCGACAGCCGCCTGGGAGAGACTCATCACGCTGCAGAGATCCTCAGCAGAGGGAGATGTGCGCTCCTACATAAAGACTTTTTCCACCTGTATGTGCAGAGTTAGGGTGTCCTTCTGAAGAAAATAATAAATCTCTTTCAGGTGGGGTTGTTACAACATTGTAGCTTCTTTGTAAAATCAAATAGATCAAACTAAACTGAAGAAAGTGTAAATCATTTCACTGACTACATCACATTCTAAGTGTATTAAATGGATAAAATGTGCACTTTTTTAAAAACTTTTCATTAAGACTGTGCTATTTTTTGGTTGGATCAGCTTTTATGACCAGTTCTCTGTTCACCAACATCCTCCACAGATCTGCTAACACATTGGAGGGTCTGGAGCAGAAGATTAATGGGGTTTTCAGCTAATAAATCTGCATCAATTCTTTGGAGTTTTTATGTCAATATAATCATAATCTCAGAAGTTTCAGAACATTCTTCCTGAATCTATGATATGAAGAATGAAATCAGAACTAAAAGCAATAGGGGGCTCAGAACTGAGATTATACTTTGTATGCATTCTGCTGCTGCTAAAAGACACTGCATTAGTTTTCCAATGTAACATTTTGGGGACCATTGGTTTGATTTGTAGAGATGTTATGTTAGAAGGACGTATAAAAAGCCTGTTTGTCAAGAGAATGTGCTCATAGTCTGGTTAGAATATGCAAACTTCTGTCATTGCAGAACCTGTTCCCTTAAAGCTTAAAGTTCAGCTGCGTTGAGGCTCCATCATCGTCTTCCCCTCAGGCAACTCTGAGAATGATATTAGAGCTTTACTTCCAGATGAGGTGTGAGACAGACACCCAACAGGTGTGTGATTGTCCCATTAGCTCTCTGTCAAACAGAAAAGTGGCTCCTTCTGGCTGCAGGTACATCTCTGTGTTTGGAAAAGTGAAAGAAGGCAAATAAAAGCTGGATATGAAAAAAGGTTGTGTGAACATCTTAAGGTCCATTTCCACCAGCCCTGTTCAGTTCACCGTAATCCAACTCCAGTTTGTTAGTCAGGAAAGTCCGGACTGGGAACCGCT
The DNA here is from genome assembly GCF_000485575.1 of Poecilia formosa. Taxonomy (NCBI): domain Eukaryota; kingdom Metazoa; phylum Chordata; class Actinopteri; order Cyprinodontiformes; family Poeciliidae; genus Poecilia; species Poecilia formosa. Next base: position 373,815 of record NW_006800051.1, on the reverse strand, counting down.
CCAAAAGCAGGAAGTGGGCTACAGAGCAGGGCATTCTGGGTAAATACAACCAAAACAAACACGTCTAGTGCTAGTGGGAGAAATGGCTCATGTTTTACCAAAGATTACAGAGAAACCTGGACTTTCAAAGTGTTTTTGTTACTTTGATGCTGTGTAAAGTGAAAGCAAACTGCAGGAGCTGAAAATGTAAGAGAAGTTAGAATTTTGGTCCACAGTCAAACCGAGTCCAGTGGACCACGAGGCGGGCAAACACCCTGGGCCTATCATGGATCATTCACACACACATATCTGCTTCATGTTCTTTATTAAACAGAAAACTCAAACATAGCAATACAAGCTTGTTTTTCCAGATGGGAACTGACTCTGCATACTACGTGTTTGCAGATAAATTTGCACACCAGCATCTTATAGGTTATTCCCTAATGGAAGCAGATCCTCTCAAGCATGCAGCTTCTCTGGCTGTGCAGAAACATGCACCTTCACACCACCACACACACATCCACAAGCACACGGGGCCTATTTCTCTTCTCTCTAATGGAGCCGGGCCCCTGAGAATGACAACCAGGCTGCTACGCATCAGTGGTCATTACCCACAAGCGCCGGGGCCGTGGGGCCGGCCGGCCGCCCACTCTCTCTGCCTTTCACCCTACATCCGTCAAAAACAGGTACACGCTTCCTCCTGTTTCTCCACTACTCCTCTTTATCTCCTTACTCTATTTATAGTGCCTCGCCTCCTCTGTGTCTCTGTCTCCAGGGAGGAAAAGTCAAATTTAAAATTTTCCAAGACAGGAGAAAGAATGCATTTCTCTAAAAGTCACCTTTTCGTGTCTCAATTTGACGCTAAAGGGAATGTCGCCCTCTTCAGAGGATTTATTGTTGACCCAGGAATTAATTTGGCTCACGTAGTTTCAGGTAAGCTGTTTTCTTGCCGTCTGTCGCTGACCACAACATCCTATCAGACAGACAAGAATATGTTCCCTCTGCTGCACACTAGCAACACAAGTTGATTTTCTACTCGGAGACCATTTCAGCTTTTGCACCCTGAGCACACTGGAAATAATCTCCCAGTCATGACTTATCATGAATCATCTGCGGCGGCCCACAGGGGACGGTGGCTGCATTCAGGAGGAAAGGGCAGAATGTAAAATAGCTTTCACTTAGATTCCTCCTGCTGCTGCTGCTTTCACCCCAAAAGGGACTGTGAGAAATTTCAAGTAAAGTTTTATCCTCAGGCCTTGTTAACCTCTGGCCCAGGGTGAAACTCAACACCAAATTGAATTGCAGCACTAATTAATTAAAGCAACAGAATACTCAGCATTCAATGCAGCTGCTCATTAGGCTCATCTGATGCTTTAAAACCTTTAAATATAGCCACGTCCTATTAAAACATGTTTATCTGAATGGATTAAATTTCACAGGTTTAATGAGAAAAAACTGAAAATGTCTCCTGTTAAAATTAGGACTGGGCCATTAAAAGCTTCAAATGGGAATACTGCAACACAATTCTTCAAATTAGTGGATCCACTGATGTAAAATATACAAATTTATGCAAGTCTAGAAATCTTTGGTGGATTTCCTAGTAAAAATATGTTGGATGCTAACGGGATACTTTATGAAAAGCAATGGGTGGAATGTGTTTATTTCCCAAAGTCACAAAGGTAACACTTTAATTGCAACATCCCGTTCTTTTCTGGGATTAAACAGGGAGGCTGCGTCAGGAAGGGCATCCAGAGAAACCATCTGCCAAGTCTGTGTGCACGCAGCTGTGGAGTGGACAACTACGCTTTAATGAGCTTTAACTCATATTTATATTGTTATTTTGAGAATCCATCATTTTGAGATCTGATAATAATTATTCAGAGTATTATTAAAATAAGGAGGGCTCACTTTTTGAAGTTTTTCTTCTTTGAAACATAAAAGTTTTGAGCATAATTTAGAGTTCTCATTATCTGCCTAACTTGGTGAATAAACATCAGGCTCGTCTTTTATTCTAATCAGGTTCTGTTCTTGGTTCTGGTCCATCACTCTCATCTATAACCAACCCAAAGAAGGCCTATTTAAAGTTTAGCTGGAAATGCTCTACCATATGCAGATGACAATGCAGTGCTTCTTATAGCAAAATGTGTGAGCAAATTCTCTTTCAAAATCACAGTTAAATGTTTTCTCAACAAAAAGGCGAAAATGTCACATGGATGCATCTTCTACCTGTGATCATAAGCTGCAGGGGATTTTTTTCTTCGTGTTTGAGCCTCATGGATGAGTTTGCTTGACTGCATTTGTTCTCTGATCATATCTTAGTGTTTTAAATTCGCTTCCAGAAACTGCCCATATGCTTAAAGAGACGGATTTGTTAAATATCTTAGATATTAGATGTGACCTAAATAGATATTAAGAAAAAGAACAAAAGTGCATTTATTTCAAAAGCTTTCTGAGATCTACTCTAACAGAATCAGGTTATTGACTTGGTCATGAGATGTATTGACAACATTTCATAACAGCCTTGGGGCAATATTCATTACATTTAGACATGATTTAACAATCTGAGGATCATCATATGAAGGTTAAACAATATTTTCAGTTTAATCTAATTTATTGAAGGAATTTTGCACAGCATGGGTCAGAATATAAATATAATCATTTGTTTTTTTGGTTTGGGGTGTTATGCCAGTGTCGACACTGTCCATCTCACAGGTCAACAGTTTTCAGTTTTTTATTCCAAAAATAGTCTGATAAAATGTGGACAGTGACTTTAAGTCTTTGGTTTTTATTTTCGCTAAGCTGTAAATGAATTAGACTTTTGAGATACAAATAATCCCCTTAGTGAGTGATGATTGGTGGGTAATCTTCTGGAGACTGCAAGACTTGTTGACAGCTAAACTTTTCTTTAAAAGCTGTTTTGTTGCCTCGTCAGCAACAAACTGACTGGAGAGCAACAGAAAACAAATCTTGGTCCTTCTTCTGGCAAATTGAAAACAAGTCTCAGATAAAACCTTGATATTGTTTTAAAGCTGGAAATGTAACCGTCTGAGTTGTTCTCTTTTTCCTCTGAGCTCTTTTTGTTCCGTCTCCATCTTTTATCAGCGTCCTTTATTTTCTTTTTGTCTTAAATCCCCTCAGTCACTTCCCTAAGAATCTACCTCGACTTTCTTCTCCCGGTCTCTGATCTTCTCTGCTCTGCCTGCTGTCTCTTCTCGTCATTTCCACTTGTCAGGCTAAAAGGAGCAGACAAATGGATGGACAGATGAATACCCAGATCTGTGGAGGGGCACATGGAGTGATGGAGTGATGAAATGAAGAAGTGGCGGTGCGTGACAGAGCTAAGCTCAGTCTAGTTCAGGGTTAGGGAGGAACCAGAGGAGTCAAACGAGAACGGGAAAGACGAATAAAAGAAGATAAAAAGGGGAATTAGATGGTGGAGGAGGATTGATTTAAATCTCTATCATATCATCCGCAGTGGGGGTTAATAATCCATGAGATATAATGACGAAAATGGTGTTTTTCATTGCCATTTGATAAAAACAATGGTGATTAATGCTTTTTCCATGAAAGCTTTTTTATGTTTTGCTTTGAACACCCACTAAGCCTAAATCACACATAATCTATCTGGTGAAAAAAGAAGCAGTTCATCATTTGCTTTCTTTCTGGCAGAGCTGGAGAATTCATCGATTGTTCAGGCTCTTGTCCTTTATTTACCGTGTCGACGAGCATTAAGCCTTCACACAGCATGCCGGCACTTTGCAATAAGAATGGCGCCTGTGTGTCATCAAAGTGGCCTGGATATGAAAACAAGCTTTTTCATTCCAGGCTAAAAAATGAAGAGCAGACGTAGGGAGGCAGACTTTCAACACTGTCAGCAAATTTAATAATACCAACACCGTGATAGGTTCATTTTGGTTGATTTCAAGGGGAAGAACAGACTTTAGCTTCATTGTTCAGTTGGCCGTATGTAAACTTTAGCAGCGTATTGTTAACTCTGAAACACAATATGGTTACATGCCATAATTCAGATCCAGAACATTTATACATCTTGAAAGTACAAAAAGTTGATTACAAAGAATGATTATTTTCTGTTTCTCAAACTTTGTAAATAATTTTAAGAAATCTGATACAAAAAGGAGCCGTATTCAGCCATATGCAGATGATAATGTGGTGTCTATCCCAGCAGAAAACACTAAATGTACTGGTTTACTGGACAAAAAGACCTTTTTAAAGATAAATGTATTTTACTGATGGTCATTAGTTGCAGCAATATTATTTTTTCTTCCTGTCTGAACCTCAGGAATGAGAGTTTAATTATCGGCTCTCAGAGTGTAAATCACTTTTACATTTCGTTCTACACTACGCTAGTCTAACGCCCTCAAGAGAAACCTGGACAAATTAAGTGACTTCCAGCTGCTTCCATTCACTGCCGTTATATTTTACACAACCACAGCGCATCACGTTATAATAAAACAGGTTATTCTGGTGATAGAGTCACCGGGAACAACAAGGTGTGACTAAAAGCCAGAGGCATGCAGACTGATGATGCTGCATGCTGAAATGCAGGCAGAAATGCTTTTGAATCCTCGGACAGGGTTCCTGTTTGTTAGGTTTTCAAGATGTTGCTGTCAGTTAACTCTTCTACATTTTCATGTGAAGAACTCAAACGAAAGCTGTGGACTTTTATTGATCATTCACTGATTAAAGCTGTGAAAATGGCCGTCTCTTAATGTATTTTGGTCTATTCACTTTGCAGCTGGCAGATCTGGATGGATTATAGTCTTATAAGTACTTTTAGAAAACATTTTTGTTTAAAGTTAAAAAGCATTTGGATCTTTGCTCATGCAGCTACTGTTGACTGAAACGATTTCCATGTGGCTCCATGTTTCCAGAATAACACCAGCAATTTTTTAGCAATATATTAAAGAAACGTCCCATTGTTGCACCTGCAGAGTTCTTACTTTCCAGAAGGATTATTTTCTGCTAAACATCCCCTCTGGGTGTTAGTACTTTCAATCACTGGAGTGTTTGAATGTTTTTAGGTTGAAAGAAAAAAACATAAAGCTGAAGCTGCTAAAAAAAAAAAAATCTGCCTCAATCATTTACTGAATTCAAATTTCCTGAAGAGTGAGAAGACTGTCACTGAAAGTGATGAATACATAACAACCCAAATCCACACCCTGCAGACTGGATCCTGCTGACAATGCTAAGCAGAATGCTGTATGTACACAGAGTGTGTGAAGAAAACACAAAGAATCACGATCCATTAAAAACGGTCTGGATGAGAACATTTTAAACATGTACAGCTTTTTGTTTAATGCATTCATACAGATACTGTTTAATCAGACCGTTTAACACGACATTGTTCATCTGATCTCAGCACATAAAACGGAAAACGCAAAGGTTGTTGGTGCCTTTACGTCTCACTGAAACATTCCTCTGGTTGTGCAGAAGAGCGATTCAGATAAAAGTTTATACCTGAACTCTTTCACTAAGCCCTGAACATACGCAACTATGGGGAGAAATTATCTGCTGCCTCATTTACCAACATTAAGAAATGCTAAAATGTCACGGACGAATGTACCGCAAAAAAAGAGAGAATTCAAGTTCCTCCAAGGTTTTTATCAGGCGTTCAGAAACTAATAGAAGATAATTATTCTTTATTGTCCCACATAGAGACATTCTGTGCAGCCACACCAAAGTGACTCACACAAACATAAAATATAAAATATATTTAAAAACAGAAAAAAGAATAGAAAATATTTTTGCAGATGCTACTCTAAAGAAAAAACAAATGAGATTCATGGGTCTGAAAGCAGTTCAGTGCAGGGATGGAAGAGGAAACCGCAGGTTTATAAAGTGGAACAAAGACTGTGAATGGTAGAAAAAGTACCACTAAAACCATCCAGAACCATTCGAGCTGAAGTCGTTACTGAATCACGATATTTTGAAATGTAAAAGTGTGATTGATGACAGCTTCACTAACAGAAAACATACCAAACAGGCCAGACTGGAATTAGTCACTCAGCCTTTTTACCACATCAAATCTTCCAGCTCCCATTTCAACCCAACCAAAACAACTGAGCTGGCTTTTCATCTGCACTCTATTTTTATGATTACCCAGACGTTTTAGCGCCTTATCATTTAATTTGATTTGTTGATTACAACAACAAATGTTTTATTTTAATTATCTGAGTTTGTTGGAATCGTAAACAGTGGATTAGTGAGGTATTAATTCAAAACCTTTTCTAATGTTCTTGCTAAGCTTTGCAAAGCATCGACAGAGGAACAAGTTTGCTGCAGATGAAAAGAATGAGCTTCAGACGGAAACGCATTCCTGAAGGGAGACGAGTTGTGTGAAGAGAGGAGGCATCGATCTCACCACAGATCGAAACCCCCATGACAACAAATTAACAGCTTTTTTAATGGGATGCAAATTATGAAAACAACTCCTTATTTTCTTGACAAGATGAACTGCAAATAGTCATCTATTTATGGTTCTTCCCAAGAATACGTCTGAGTTAATACCGTCAGCTCTGAATCCCTCTATTTAGGTACCGGCTGCAGATCTGCATGACATTGGTGAGGAAAAAATAAGTCAAGAAAAATCGAGAAATCCAAGTGTGAAATGAGAATGTAAGCTCGTTGTTGTCAGGCGTCCAGATGAGTCGATGGAGGTGTGAATGGACAGATGTGGGGATGAATGGATGGACAGGAAATGAAACTTATAATCCAAGTGAAGACGTTTTGGTGGTCTGACAGGAGCAGATATATAACCTTGGCGGAGACGAATGAACGGAGGAAGAAAGCGCCGGACGTCGAGCGTAATGAAAAAGACGACGTGTCAGCGCGGCTGAAGCTGAGATTTTTTAAAATGAAGGAGTGTGAAAACAGGATGAGGAAGGAGGAGAGCAGCTGCGTGAGCAGAGGTGAGAGTTTCCTCTGCAGCGGCTGAACTGTCGCTGCTTCACTTCATCCATCCTGGTTAAACGGACAGATGGGGATGAATGAAGAGATGACGCAGGAGGTGAAGAAAGAAGAGAGGAGACGTTAGAGGAAGACAGGAGGAAGGAGAACTCTGCGTCTCTCCTCCCTCTCTGCTGTCCTTTAATAAAGCCGATGGAGGGTCATGTAAACAGAGCAGAAGTCATTTGGTTGAACCAGTTTTAAATATCACAGCAAGTCAAAGATGGACTATTGATTCCTGAGCAACACGTCAATGTTTTTTTTTTCATTTTGCTTCTCAGTGGAGGAAAAAAGTAATAAAAATGAACAAATTTAATATAACAGCAACAAGACATATGCAGACACAACAACTGTTTAATTAACTATTGACAGATGGAACGTTTCCCTTTCTTTGGATTATCTGCTGAACTGAGATTAGAAATCAGCTTTTTACCATATTGTTTCCCAGAAATGCATAACATTTTGCTCAGCAGGAAAGTGTTATTGCTTCATATTTCCTCCCTGGAAGTTTTCTTTTAGGGACCAGGCTGCTTTATGAGTCAACCTGTAACCTGATTCTTTCAGATACTTTCCCAGAAAGTAATTTTTCGAGTGTTTATGAGACACTTTTTTGTAATAAATGCTAAAATCTGACATTTTGTATAAATATGCCGACACACATTTCACTCCTCTGACCAGCGCAGTTAAAAATGGCCTTCATCACATTTATTATCTTCAAATAATCTCAGATATTTTGCAGCTGTCTAGATTCAGTGTTTATAACTGTAAAGATGTTATGTAAAAGGTGTGAATACATACCAATTTTTTTTATTAGTTATGATATTTTTCTGCTATTTTAGGACTAAGTGATCTTTTAAAATGACCCACAACTAATTTGTGATTAGTTCCAACCTTCAAACCTCATTAGATGGATTTTGATAGCTTAGAAACTGATGAGGAAAATAATTTACTTCATTAATGAGACTGATAAGAATCTTTAATACATAAACTTAATCAAGTAGCCTTATAGTTATGATCCACCAGTTTTCAGGTTTGATTATTTGCTACGCTCTAAACTTCTGGATCAATATGAGGTGATGCTTTTCTATTACATACTTTGAGTTTATAGTTATCTTTTTATGAACTTAAATGGCACCTTCTACTTTTTAAAATCAGTGTTAATGTTATTTTCTGAATTTAATTTTGCTTTGGTTTCAGTCAGAACCTGCTGCTGAACCAGTTATCACTTTGTCTGATTTGTGCATGTTGTGTCAACAATAAAGCTCAGAAAAAAGTATTAATCCAAATATTTCCTTTGTGAGACGTTAGAAGCTTAAATCACAAGCGGCTCAGAGTTTCCACAGGAATCCTTAAGAGAAAAGAGTAAAGATTTCTTAGAAACATAATTAAACAACTTCTCTACTTGCTGGTGTCAAATTTCTATTTCTAGTCAAGATTATGTTTGCTTGGGAGTTGCTAATGCACTGGCTGGTGTTTAATCTCTGCAGGGAGCCATTTAAATCCTAATTATCTTCCACTATGAACGTAATGACCTGTTTTTACTGAATCTCTGATAATCAGTTTGGGATCTGAGTTCTGTGACTGTCTTAGTTTTGATTATATTAGTCGGCAACAAAACTATAATTCATAAAGAAAACGTCATTTTTGAGTTGGGGAAAGTTTAATCCTTACTCCTTTTAAAGTACGGTGATTTCTGAGTCAGTTAAAATACTCTTCTGGTTCAGTTTGGGTAAAACACAGCAGGTTTTAGTCGGGTACCGTCTTGTTTTATCCCAGGTAAACTGCTGCCATGTTTCAGTCCTAGTAAAGCACTGACGTGGTTCAGTCTGGGTAATGGACTGACCTTGGAGTAGAGGAGTTATGTCACTGTAAGGTAACCGGTTTAGACAGCTTGAAGCATTAACATCAGAGCTTCATGGGTTAATCTGTCTGACGCAGTAAAACGGGCGATGTGCAGTCAGTTAAACAGGAGGAAAGAGGGCAGAACATGGCGGAGGAATACTTTGATATGACATTGAGTGGAACATGATCTTCAGTGTCTTCGTGCCCAGAACTCTCCGTCTCCGGTGGAATCTAATAAAGTGACATCTGCAGTCCTGATGCTTTTAAATTCACCTGCTTTTCCTCGTCCGGAGCAACAAACCCAGCATTGGGTTTTTTAAAGGCTGATTTTTACCTTCCCACCGCAGAGATGGGAGCGCGGCACCGTGCAACCTCAACACAAACAAAGACACAAACACACACCCATCCTCCAGTCCGCCCACACACTCCTCGGATCATGCTATTCATTTCATCTTTGATTCCCTTTGCGGAGATGATGAGTTGGAAACATGAAAGAAATCCAGTGAACTGAGGAGAGAGCCATTCTCTCGCTCCATCTCCCCGTCTGTCCTTTACTCCCCGTTTCTCCAATTGTTTGTTTGCTTCTCCTCCTTTCATTACCCTGGCCTCTCCGTCTTGTTTCCTCTCTCTTTCTTGTTCTTCATGTATCAGTGATTATCTCGTTTTCCACCTCTCTGTCTCCATTTTATCCTTCTCCTCTACTTACATCTGTGGTCAGCATGATCCTCCTCTCCCCTTCATGCAAATCTTTCTCCTCCTTGTATTGTACTTCCTCCTCTCCCTGTTTGTCTTCCTCTTCCCTTCTCGCTCGTTTTCTCGCTCCCCTTCCCCCGGGGTTCTGCTGGATAGTGGAAGCTGCCACTTAGGAATGACGAGGGCGGCGAAGCGGTGGATTAAACACTGAACGAGCCACAGGATGCCCGGAGTCGAGGCAGGAGAACACTTTCCTGCAGTAACGCACATCGTGGCATCGCGCCGGCTTTAGTTTCCAGGATCTATTCTTAGAAACAACAATATCTCCTTCCTTTCCTCCTGTCTACCTCTCCAACAACCCAAACTCTGCCTCCACCGTCTGACCCACTGCTCTCTCTCCTTTCTGGGCCCATCTGCCCTTTTCCCTGCCTCAGCCTCCCTTGCTTCATAAATCTCCTCGGCTCTCATCACTAAAACTTCATTAACGAGCTCCAATTAAGGCCTGCTAGATTAGAGGTTGCTATGGTGATGAGGCTGGTCGTACCATTGCCGGGTCAGGAGACATGACAAACCTGGAGGAATACAAACGGAAAGGATGGAAGAGAAAGAAAACTAGAACACAATAGAGCAAATAATTACTGGTGTTAAGAAGAGATTAAAGTTTGATCAACTACACTGTAAAAACACAAAATCTTACCAAACATTTTTGGACTAATGCAACTATTTTAGTACAACTGATGTAAGACAAGTTTGGTTTATGTCAAATAAAACAGATAATTCCACTTAAAACAAGACATTTTCCCCTTGTTGTAAGTGAAATAATCTGTCAATTGAACTAATAATTCATCAATATTAAGAACTTATTGACGCCATACGTTGGTGAAAACTTACATCTATGTAATTTAGTTTTGTCCTGTTTCAAGTGTGCCAAGATATTTATACTAAACTACATTGAAGTTACTTGCTAAGGTTTTGTGTTTCTGGATGGAGATTTTTCCTCTACAGCTCCTAAAACTTTCTGTCTCAACCAAAACAGCTCACAGAAACATGTAATAGAGCCAGGAAGCGTAGTTTTCGACAGGATCACATCCAGAGGAATGAGATTCAAATTTAAGAGGTTGGGCTTGATGTGTGTGTGTGTGTGCAGCTCACACACGCACACACACAGCTTGTTACGTATTTAGGATTGGTACCTCGGTTTTCTGTTTGGCAACATTTTGAATTCTGCTGGTTTGATGTAAGTTATTATTGGTGTTGGGGTATTTATGCTTTATGAGGAGTTTCCTGCTGTGCTGCTTCTCCCTCTGGAAACCGGAGAGGCCATGAAAACCTGAGCAGCTAAAGCATCAAGTCTCGGCTGTGGTAAACTGGAGAGCAGCTTAACATGACTTGCTGTTGAAACTGCGTGAAAAGTCTCAACATTGTTTACTCCAACAATGAATGCAAATTAATACCTCAAAGTAAAAAAATGATGCATCATTTTCCTTTTACTTTGGAAATATTCTCTACTTTGAGATGAGCTTTCATATGAAATCCAAACACTGAAGTATGAAATATTCTGAAAATCTGATTAAGATTTTCAGAATCTTAAATAGATTCTGTTTTATTTCTGTATTTTTGAATATTATTCCATTAATATGTGAATTTAAAGTAATACTACATTTGAAGGGATTTGCATAAGACTGATATTACATAGTCATAAACTTTATGAATGTTTGTTACTGTTGTCATGAATGCAAAGTTGATGCTTTTAATGGACTTTTAGCAAAAGTTTTAATGTAACTTTGCATTAAAAATTTCATTATGTACCAAATAATGAAATATTTACACTTTTAATGGACAACTTATAGTGCGACTTTGCCCTGTCAGTGTCGTTACTTAATGACTCTTCATCTTTGCAGACTCCTTCATGCTCATGTTATGTCATGTTTATGACAGTCATGTCCGTCTTCCACACCCTTTCAAATAAAGTGTTACTGAATTTAATTATACTAAATCCCAGCCATTGTAATTATTTTACAGAATGATAAGCAGTTTGACAAAAGCTCTTTAATTTTCCTCTTGTTTTCTTTTTTCATGAATAAACTAATCATAATTAGACTGTCCATTATTACATTGTGTCACATCACAGAGTGCGTAGAAGATTGTGACATTTATGTAAACCAGCAGCCCAGAGATGGGGTCTTTCCGGTAATCAACCGTCCTCCCCTCACTCACATGTATTTATTCCACAGTTCTGCTCTGACGGCGAGGGCTGAATGTGGCACTCGGGCCCCGGGGAAGCCGAGCTGAGAGCAGCAGGGGAGATAACTAAAATAGCCGCCGTAAAGCTGTAAGAGCCAATTTAGGCCAGGCAACGGCGCCTGAACAAATCGGGAGTCGCACATCTCTGAAAGGGAGAAAATGAATTTAAATATGACACAATTTTAAGAGGACACAATGATTTTAAGGTGAGAACTGAAAATGAAAATGGGACTAAAAAAAAAAAAAGAACTTTTTTTTCCAGGGGATTTAAAATGGATTAAAGCATGCCTGGTGAAGCTGCAGAAGAAGCGCTGCGAGCTTTTCCTCCTCCGCCACCATGACACCGCAGCGGCCTGTGAGTCAGTGGAAAAAACGCAGAGCAACTCCAACACTTTGGGCCGCGGCCCCCGGGACGCTGCGGTGGGATTGAAACAGTTTGAACTTCTGTTGGCACTTAGGAGGCAACTGAGAATTTTTGCTCGCATTTATCCGCAAGGCTGAACATGCATCATCAACAAGGCAGGAGCCGAGCGGACGCTTTTAAATGGTTCTGATGGGAAAGACGAACGTTTAAAGACGACAGAAGTGGAAAACAAACATCTGCTTTGGAGAGCGCCAACAACATGAGAGCTAAATGATGGTTAGCGCTGCTCCAGACAGCAGGTCCACAACAAAACACATCAACAAAGAGACGTCTGGGCCACCAGGCCTTACTGCAGCGTCAGCACACACACATTTTTATGTCTCTACTGGTTTTCATGCAAACCCACATCACAGGGAGCGCTCTGTGAGGGCAGCGATTCTCAGTGAAAAACTATGAGTTTGCATAATTTATGTGTATAAAAAACTAATATGCAGCAGCCGTTGCATGATTTAAGGTTCAACTAATGCATCCAAAGAACCACATAAACTTCAGGTTATGAGGATTAATGTTGAAACTCTGACAGCTCGGAGCCTCGCAGACATTTTAGATAAAGATTCAAACTTTAATGCATGGATCAGAAATTTATTTTTTATTTTTCAAATCTGAGTCAAAATTCAAGTTAATGAGGGTCAAGTCAAAGTTTCTATCAACTGAAACTTTTTCTCATCAAATTAATCCACCTTCACATCACTGAAGGTCAGAAATTCAGACTTTTACAGTTCGTCTCCAGGCCTAAATTATCACATAATATTTAATATTGATCTGGTTTTATTATTTAGCATCTGTTACATTATAATGTGTTATATTTACCCCAAAAGGCATAAAAATAGGCATTTATGCTCAAAGAATAAATAACAGAGAAAGAGATTAAAAGCTGCTAATGTTTAATTTCTGCTTTTTTGTGTTTGTAATGACTAAATTAGCAGCTGCTTATTGCTGACTCCATATTCTCATTTTATTATTTATTGCACTAAATCTGGTTTGGAGGGTTTTCATCTCCACTATCTTAGTTGAAGAAGTTTTTCTAACATTTTCTAAATTCACATTTAAAACCTTTGTTCTCAATCATAAACAGCAAAGACATTGATTTATGAAGTATAGGTCACAAGACAAAGTAAATGTTACAGGAAGTGCTTTTATTTTGATTTTTTAAAGCAGGAAGTGTTTTTGTAAAGCAGCTCGATTAACAGCAGAGAATACTGGCGAAGACTAAGTTACGTTTATTTTGTTCTGAACGTCATTTAGTACAACATTCAGCTGCAGAGACATTCATGTGGTCATTATTATGAAGCTACAGCGAACATGAACAGACTGTTATGAGCCACTAACATCCCATAATAATCAACTGGCTAATCAAGCCCATCTTTTCACAATAAAACACGTGCAGCAGCTTCCAGTTTCCTGTCACTCTTTATATGATGAGATAAAAACTGTTGGAGCCTCAGACCAGGAGGCCAAGTCAAAGAGAACCGAGTCAAATCTGAAGTTTTATTTTTATTTCTCACCAAAGCAAAAGTCTGAGTGTCAAACTCGACTCACCATCTCTGGTCTGACTGGACACCAGTAAACTCACTGCAGGCGACTGAAGCTACAGTTTATGATTAAAAAATAAAACATTTAATCTATTTACATAAAACAAAAGCTTGTCCGTTTTTTATTTTCCCAAAAATATTGTTAAAATCTAAGTTTGTTCCTTTCCAAAATCGAGTGTCATCACTTTTACTGAACGTATTTCCATCTCATATATAGCTATGTATTAGCTACATATGACCCAGTATAGTCCCAAGAGCAATATTCTGTAATATTATGTTATTTTTACATTATTTACAACAGCGACGCTATGATAACCATGGCAACCGTGACACTGGTTTAGTTTAAGAGGAGGTTAAAAAGAAGGTTAAGTTATTTTTCTCCTTAAAAAATATTTTTCTGCTACTAAAACATGATGAGGATATTTATTGTATTACAGATGTTTCAACTGAATTTATGACACAAGGCCTTTCTAATATAAATTATTTTAAAAATGATTTTTGAGTCATGAAGCATCTTCCTTTGCTTCGCCCCGAATCGAATCCCGTTGAATGAAAACGTCCTGAATGTGACTGAATGCTGGTTGATGAGGAAAACTTTCATATAAATGGAGCTTTAATGCATTGGATGCATGGAAACCCTGAAAGTCGATGATATTATGAAATCTACAGTGGATTGTAACTGAATTTAATGAGTTCTCCATATTTTCTGCGTCATTAAAACCAACAAGGCGATACATTTGGATTGTTTCCCGAAGTGAAAAGATCCTACATTTAAAACACATTTAATGTTTCACCTTATTGCATAACTGGGCACAGAAAAGTTTGGGGCACATCTGACCCGGTGACTGCAGATCAGAAGCCCCACGATCCTCCGTCTTTCTCTGACTAATAACATCACAGAAGAAGCTTTTCCACATCAGAACAGGAACTTATTTCCCTTTTCTGTCCAGCTTTCATTGCAAATTAAGCAGAAAATAATATTTTGCTGGAAGGAAGACATTCTCACTCAATATTCAAAGCAAATATTTGAACACTGCTGTTTTGATCAAAGCGCGGCACAAGTTAATTTATACCTCATTAGGCTTGAACATCTAAATAAATACATTTTTAATTAAACATTTACAGCCCGGGTGATTTGGGATCTGGATGAAAAATATTCAAATTTGCGAGAACCCTTCCACCAACAGAGAGACATGTAATTATCTTTCCCTGTTTTATGTGGCGGGACATCTCAAATACTGGGCGATTCGGTGAATATAAATAAGTAATCTCCAGCCGAGCGCTTTGAAATGTGCCTGGAAGAGCGTGAATTGAAAATACACACGGATAAATGTTGACATTTGAGATGGTTGTTTAGATTTGCTGCACCGCTGACCAGAAAGCAGGCTGGAAATCAACAGGCGCAGGATGTTTGTGTGCCTTCACTGTTTGTTTTTCCACCTGTTCCTGTAAGCCAGGAAGGCAGGAGCTGCCAGGGAGGAGCACGTCACCGAGGTCTCTGCACACACCGGCCACAAACACACGAAGCTACGGAGCTGCTGCAGCCTTCATAAAAATACAAGAACAATGACAACTAGTCCTGAAGAGACAACTCGTTCTGCTGGATGATAAGTTGTCCCAGAAATTATTGCAACCAGCTGATTTTTTTGTCTCGTCAATTAAAAGCTGAAGTGAGATTATGTTGTTGCAATAAAAAATATTATAGCTTTTTCAATCCATCTTACAGCTGATGAACGTTACCAACATTTTCAGATTTACGTCTCCAAAAGGGAAGGATGTTTCAGAAACCTCAGTCAGAATATGATAACATTTTGTTGTATTTCAAGTGAACTAAGATATTTACATTAGAAACTAGACAAAATACTTGGTAAGATTTTGTATTTTTGCAGTGTTTGTAAACAGATAAACAGAGTAAACATTAAGTTACTGAGCATCACTGCATGATCGCTCACAGCACTGAGAATCCTGTTTCCTTTATGGTTCCTATCTTAACCCAAATCTTTGCACTGAGGAAATACAATGTCTGCAGACAACAACACACATGATTTAAGGTTCAAACCTCTGGAAGTTTATTAAAATGTCGGTTCACTTGTATCCTTCCTGTTTAGTGATAAAGTTGCTGCTTTGGTTGGAAAAAATTCAGGTTTATTTATCTGCATTGAAAAAACTTTTCTCAGTGAAACAATGCCTGTTGCTTCTTTTAATTTCCACAATTTGAAGAAAAACCGATTAAACGCAAACTGTGCCTTTAGTTCACCTTCACTTTTCTCAGGTCTTGGTGAGGTTTAGTGTTTTCGCAGTGAAAGCGGCGCGACATCATGAGGTCGATGCATAATCTGAAGTCAATGTCAGAGAAATGTTTTTAGTCGAGTTCATTTGGTTTCTCCTGAGACGCTGACTGCTTGCCAGATGAAACCAGTTGGACGGAGATTAGAGGGGAAGATGGCGCGTCACGCTGAGCGTGTGTGTCCCTCTCACGTTAAGTGTGGTGAAGATCCGGCCACTGACACGCTGACCGTGCCTCACACGCCTCCCTGCACATCCGTGACAGCGCCAACTCTCTCAGCTATCTCCCTTCTCTCACCTCTCTCTCTTCATCCATCCATCCGTCTCCGTCCTGCGCTCGCCGTGTCGCTCTCTCTTTCTTTCTGGCCTCAGGAGATAACTCTGACACCTCTGGGATGGATGCTCCCTCTCACACACACACACACACACACGCACTCTCACCTCCTCCTCCACACACGTATACATAGGCCGATAAGCAGCCCAGGCGCTCGCTGACTGACTCTCATACATGAGGTAAAATAAGCTTGGTGTGAGTTCTGAGCGCCAGAGGAGCGCTATCTCCACCTCCATAGTCTGGAGCTGGTTGTATAGCAGGGGAATAATGGGCTATAACTCACCGCTAAGCTGTACTGGATTACAGTCCAGGGACGGCGGCATGGTGGGATGTGTGTGTGTGTGGAAGTGTTGGTAGATGCTGGAGCAGAAATCGGTGTTAACAGCAGAGGAGGGCAGCTAAATACTACTAATGTGATTATTTTTGTGTTTATGGTTTTATTTAAAGGTTCAAACTGAAGCCGTTTCCTTTTCATGAACTTTCTGCTTGAATCTGCAAAAATTTAGCCGTTTGCTTGTCCAGAAAATAAATTTACACTAAATATATCATGAGGGAACGGTTTAAGATCCCCACAGGGACAAACTAATATTTAGCTGAAATGTTTATAGTGGTTTTAGTGTATTGATGTAGCCTAGATTCAGCTGGGTCAGGGATTTTTCATCAAAGTTTTCTGTCTTTAACAGATGAAGAACGTGTAAAGATGAAGGTAGATTTCTTTAATCTTTCTTCTGTACTCCAATCTGCTGCTGTCGATAACTTTGCTACATTAAATTACTTTGTGTAGATTGTAATGCAGAACTGAGGGAAAACTCCAGCTAACTTAAGACAATAAAAAATGTAGCACTGTCATGAAAGTGCTACTAAGCTGTATTAATGTGATTATTTTTTGTGTTTATGTTCCTTTTTGCAAACTTTCTGCTTGTATCTGCACATATTTTGCAGTTTGCTTGTCCAGAAAATAAATTTAAACTAAATATATTATGAGGGAACAGTTTCAGATCCCACAGAGACAAACTAATGTCTATCTGAAATGTTCAGTCATATTTTATCTGCTCTCGTGTAAAACAAATGGAACAAGCTATGTCCAGCTTTTGTCCAACAGTGATTAGAGTCCAAAAAGAACTAAACTGTTTTAGAAACTAAACTAATCTGAAACAAAATCATAAATATTCACAGAAAAGATGAAAAAGGTCAAAGGTCACATGCAGGTCAGGTTCTTTTTGTGTACAAATATTCCTGACTCTCCATTTTAGCTTGATTGCTCCGAAGCTGCTGCATATTTCCGGATGCACACACACACACACACACACACACACACACACACACACACCACTGGGCAGCAGACTCCAGCAGACACCTGCTCCCTTGTCTGGACTTGTGAACAGGTGAGGAGAAGCTCAACTGCTGTGACAAGCAAAACACAACAGCAGCATTCCGCTGGGAGAAAGAAGCAAGAGGAGCGACAGGAGGACGGGAAGGGAAGGAGGGAGGGGGAGCGGAGGAGGAGAGCCGCCAGCTGGGATGCAGGTGGGTGCAGATTCTGCTTATTTGGATAATGAGCGTTGAAGGAGGGAAGCAATGAGGAAGATGGAAGGAAGAAAAGAAAGGGAGAGGAAAAACAAATGTTGAACGGTTGAGGTTATAAAGTCAGCAGGTAAAACAGATAACATTAATCCATCACTGGTTCTGGAACTGACTGGAAATCAGATACTCTGAAAATGTGAAGTTTGCCAATTAAACAAAAAACTAGTTTTTTGACGTTAGGATGAGGTGAGCTTATCAAAACTGTTTTATTTCACCAAACTGCAGTGGAAACACGTTTTTCACGAGTCACATGATCAACAACCAGAAGTTGCCACTGGCGAGAACCACGAAGAAGAAGAAGAAGAAGAAGAAGAAGAAGAAGAAGAAGAAGAAGAAGAAGAAGAAGAAGAAGAAGAAGAAGAAGAAGAAGAAGANGAAGAAGAAGAAGAAGAAGAAGAAGAAGAAGAAGAAGAAGAAGAAGAAGAAGAAGAAGAAGAAGAAGAAGAAGAAGAAGAAGAAGAAGAAGAAGAAGTAGAAGAAGAAGAAGAAGAAGAAGACAGGTGTAGTTGGAGGATGATGGCGAGTCACGCTTTTTAGTGACTTATTGCATGAACAAACAAATTCATTTATGATTTTAATAATATCTCAAAAATGTGAACTATGACCTGAAGACAAAGCAGAAAAACTAGCAGACATTTTCCTAACTTGAGAACTTGATAACTTTTCCTTCAGGAGCTGGAGGCAGGTTCATGTAGACTAACGTAATGGATGATGATAATTAAAATATTCTGAGAGCCATATCTAATGTTTAGTTGTTTTTTTTTGTTGCTAATTTAAAACCACACAACAAAAGACCAGGGCTTTAACAGCAGGACTAGTGTCGGAACAATTACAGCTTATTGTCTGTTCTTATCTGGCTCGTTGCTTTAACAGGACCTCTGATTGGTGTGTTTGTACACACCAATCAGAGGGTCAAAAACTCTGGTCAGGGTTGTCATTAACAGACTCTGCCTGTTGTTTAAACCAGAGTTCATAAATTAGATTAGTGATATTCAGACATGTTAGCAGGAATAATGAGACAAACACTGTAATTTGAGCAGTGAAGCTGCGTCTCTGCACTGTGATCCAACAGAGAGGCAACACACTGCGTTGGCTCTTTGGTCACTTCATGAGTTTCTGTGGTACAGATGGAAAATCTACGTCACACTTTATTGGCTGGTGTTTGCAAAGCAGCCAATCCAGGGGCACCATTCACTTTCCTTGGTGCTGATTGGCTGTAGCCCGACAAAACAAATGACTGTAGATGTTAGCTGTGCACTAAAGCATGTTAGGGTGTTTAATTAATTAAAATAAGCAGTTTTTGGTGTTTTTTGAGAAAATTTAAATATTAGCAGGTTTAAGCTATAAAAGTAAAAAAAAAAAGACACAGCAAAAAACTATTGTAACAAAATATGGTGCAACACTATGCACAGATTCTGACTGCATGTCTACACTATGATTAATTTAATAACACCTGTAGAGTATTGAAATGTCATTTCCAAATGAACAGTTGTTTCTTTAATATGGAGTAAGACTGATGTTTCTGCAGAAGTAATTTAGCCTTTCAGATGGAGTTGAAAGTGAAAGACATCCTTCAACAGCAGACGGCTTGAAATTCCTCAAATGAACTTCATTTCCTAATGTTTGGACTTGGGTAATATAGTTTTCAATAAGCCGACATGTCAGGACAGGAAACGGAGTGAAAGCAGCTTTAGGTCGCTCAGAGCACTTTGTCGACTTTTCAGTCTGAAGTGGGATGAAATGTTCATTATTACCAGGAACCTGACTGGAGACTAAACTAAAGATCTGTTCAACGATTCAAACTCAGATTTGCACATATAACATTTTTGCCAAACAGTTTTATAAGGTTGTATTTCACCAATTTGCTGCAAACATTCTGTAGTGAAGCAGTGATTTTTTTTTTTCATTGCTGTTATAGCAATTGCCAGTTATATTTGGAGCATGGAGAAGAAAACTTCTCTGTTTTCATCTGACCTGCTGCTCTAGTCACGTATCCAACAGCAACCAAACGCGTTTGTCTTGAATCGAGCTCTTTAGAGAGGTGGAGCACGGATTTAGAGTGTCCAAATCAGAAGGAGAAGAAGACGACGAAGTGCTCTAACAGACGGTTGAACCACCTGCTTCTCTTGTCTCTTAGGTGATTAATGCTGCATTTATTCTGTGGTCATAAACACAAAAAAGGTTTCTTGTTTTCGTCTCGTTTCACCTACATGTGTTAAATAATCCTTTCCTAATCAAGTAAATTCCTCTGTGTTTCTACTAGACTGACAGATATGAAGCTCTAATTTTACTCCTCCGATATTAAGAGCCACACATCCAGATATCCTTGAGATCCTGCTGCATTAATTATGACTATTTCATCGAGAAGTTGTACATGCCCAGAGTTGATGAAAGTGTGGTGCTAAACTCTCTGAACATCCCTGTAACCATCGGCTATTAAATTCCCTTTTTTATTTCAGCATCTTTTAGAAACTCTCTGCAGCTTGTTGAGTTGTGAATCCAATTAAGTGCAATCACCTGAAGGTGTTAAGCAAATGGACCAGATCTAACTGGCTTTGCAACAATATTTCACAGATATCTGCCGGCTGTTTTAATGGCAGGTCACACAGTCCATTTCTGGACAAACCAATTCTCACTTCGTAGCAGAAATAAGTGTTTTAGATCTCTCTCAGCGGCGACATTAACTGCTGTCGAGCCACGAATGTCGCATTTTTCTGTTGCTCACACAGAAGAAACTCCTTATTTTCCCAACAGTTCAGCCTCTCTTCTGCCTTCTTAGCTTTCGCATCTCATGCAGAGTGACAAGCATATGTAGGCTGGCATTTATGAGTGCTGTTTCATTAACTATTTATGGCTAATTATAGGTGTTAACAGGGTGGGATGTGCAGGACTCGTCTGGAAGATTGCAGCCTGATTAAACATGACAAGTGGAAACCGGTGTGATTAAAGTTCACACTCGAGGCATGGGCTGCTCCCCAAACTTTTGTTTAAATAAAAAAAAATATCAGCAGAGTTGAGGCTAGAAGAATACATTTTTCTTCTTATGTTGGTGAAAGTATATTAAAGTATATTATTAAAAAGTTAAAATAATGCAGGCTGTTTGAGTCTTATTAGCACAAATCCTAATTTCTTCTCTCCAAAGTTCTGCAGAAGTTGTTCAGCATTTTCTCTGAAACTTCACATCTTCTGACCTCCTAAAATCTCAACCATAAAAAGAAAAAGTTCTGCGTCTAAAGATAAAACTTTGTGCGGGGATGGAAGTAAATGCTCCAGTGAATCCGTGCAGGAAGCAGTTTTACGATGTTCCTGGTGAGATAACTGCAGGTGGAAGATTAAGATGTGCACAAACAACGAGTTGGCCCGAGGTCTGTCCGGCTGAAGGAAATTCATCTTTAGGAATGGGTCAGCACTTCAAAGAGAAGATCAAAGGAAACAACCAAATACAAACTGATTGAAGGATAGTCAGACGAATTGCATTATGAAAAGAAATAGACTGGTAAACAGAATGTTATGATGTCTAAAGGTTGGCCTAAATTCACCCAGACGCTGAGGGGAAAAACTCCCAAAGAGGCCAGAAAGGAAACCTATTTCATCCGTCCGTCAACTGTCTTCTAAACGAGATTAAAAAAATCTCCAAAAGGTCAAAGGTAAAGAACTGCAGCAAATAATACCGACCTGTGCTCAGTACGTCTCTATGGCAACCGTTGGATACTAAAAATGTTGCAGTGATGAGTCTTTTCTGTCCAAACATAAACATAGAGCCACTAAACTTGGATTCAAATGGAACTGCGTCCTCCGCTGAGACTAAAGGTGTTTCCACACCTGATACTCTGATAGACTTGGTTCTGTTTGCTTTCACACTGGACTGCCAAGAGATCCAAACTATTTAAACCTGTTCCACTCCTCGCCTGTGGTGGCGCTGCACCAATAACAACTGAAGGAAATGATGGAAAAACCTCAGAGGAAGACATGAGTAATTTCCATCTTTACAAAAATGTGAATTTTAGTGGTTTTGGGATTTCTCTCTTGTCTTTTCCGAAAGACCAAATGCCATTTCCCCCAACATCACTAGACTCAAGTGTTTGTTTTGGTTATATTTACCCAGAATGCCCTGCGCTATAGTCTGCTTCCTCCTTTTGAAGGTCTCTTGCAGCCACATATGCATCCGAACTCCACCAGAGTTCACTTTAATCAAACTGAGACCCAGGTTTGTAGGTAGATCAGAGTTCGCTTTTCGACGACACATTCACACTTCACCAAATGAAGCGAATCTTCAAGGGAAACGAACTTCAGTTGGATTAAAGAGGACTAAACAGGGTTGGTGTGAACGCACTGTGAGATTTGGCTTTTTGACCAGAAACAGCAGGTGAATCTGCATAGTAACAAGAAGCCTGTCTTGTGGTCTGCTAAGTGTGTTGAGGATCGGTGATGCTGTGGGCCGGCCTTTTTCCACAGGCCTTGGGAACTTTGTTGAAATGCATAGATCTACTAAAAAGCTGGGTCCTGAACACAGAAACTGTTCCTCAAAAACACAATCTGCCATCTTGACTCCTCTCAGTCCCAAGAACTGAATGCCACAGACCACCTGCTGGCTGGTTTGGTGACGGGGGACAATAACCCACACATTGATGTGCAGCAGCAAAATGCTCTACTCCCTCTCTACAGCCCAACCTTTTGAGATATTAGGAGAAAACAAAGTACAGCCTGTGTGGAAGGCAGGGAGTCGCGGTGCCAATAATTGTGACGGGTGCAGCAGATGACTGTTTGAACAGAAACCCAGTATTTTTACTGGGATATGCATCTTTCAAAGTGCTGTAAGTATAGTTTCGCCTGCAGAAGGTGAAGTGTCTGTTTGCACCCGAAACAAATTGCAAGGAGGAAGAGCGAGACTGCAGCCATCGCACCTTTTCATTACTCAACGGTTCTGATGCGCCCCCCCGGTTGGAAACCCCCTCTGCTCTAAAGGCTCTGGAGACGGAGTCGGGTTTAACTGGGAGAGAAAGAAAAATGTTTTAAAATGAAAAAACAGTCAAAAGAATATTAGAATCTTATATTCTTATATTAACGAATGCATTCAAATTGCAGTAAATTCAAGAAAGGAAACAATTACCATGAATTTAAAGATGAAAACTTTAAAACCTCCAGAATATTCTAAATTACATGATATTATAAGTATACATTTTTTCTGAAGCTTCATAGCTGGATGCTATTTTTTTTTTCAGCTAATCACTGAATAAGTTTGATGGGAGGGCAGGAACTGCTCCCTGCTTTCAGAGACCAGACGCTCCTGTTCAGCATTAGAGGACATTTCTAATGAACAGTTATATGATGCTCTTCCCTCAGGTGTTCTTACAGAGAAGATGTTTTCGGAACATCATACCAATGTTAATGCATATTTTCTTTTTACAGAGCTATTCATGTCCCAGCTCTCAGAGAGCCACAGGTGCATTTAATGTAACAAATACAGAAAAGCATGAATATGAGAGTTGGAGAGGGCCTGAGCGTTTATTTCACCTCCTTAAAATGAGATGATTCCAGTGAGATTAAAATAAAAAGGATGTCATGTAGAGCAGTGTGGGTCTGAGCCCACATCCAGCCTGTCCTGTGGGTGATCACACCTCAGCAGGTCAGCTGGGTCACATTCAGAAAGCGACTGCAGGGGTGAGGAAGCATCAAGTCACCATCATCATCACGGTGCCATCGCCTCGGCTCCGGAGGAGACGAAGGTGAAGAAAACCGAGGGCAAACTGGAGAGGTGAAAGAAAAGCAGGATTTACAGCCCAGGTTTCACAGTAACACCCTCTGGTTAGAGAAACCGCCGCTTCCCTCTGCTGCTGTTTCACCATTTTCAATTTTTCAAGCTATTATAAAAGTTGCATGCTCACACATCTCTGTGTTGTACTTCGCAGAGGTGAGAGCATCCACAGTGTAGTCAGATTTATTTAGCTGAGCAGGTCACTATACATTTACAAAAGTGAAAATAACTTTTTGTCCCCAGGTTCGGAGTAAAAAAAGTTACTTTAGTAGCTTTTTTTAAAGCCATTTATATGATTTGAAGTTTGACAAAATTAGAACCAAATTCCTTAGCTACATTTATGTTTGTTTAGTTCCTTTCTGTAAAGGTTTTAGAAACTTCCCTTTGTGACAAACCATCAACGAATCTGATGTTTTATACATAACGTAACATGATCATCCAGTATTAAAATCCTAGATGGAAATATATGAACCTGAATTTTGAACTTGAATAAAGCGTCTCCAGCCTGTCCTGGGATCTGTCCTGGGATCTGTCCTGGGATCTGCCCTGGGATCTGTCCTGGGATCTGCCCTGGGATCTGTCCTGGGATCTGCCCTGGGATCTGCCCTGGGATCTGTCCTGGGATCTGTCCTGGGATCTGCCCTGGAGCCTGTCCTGGGATCTGTCCTGGGATCTGCCCTGGGATCTGCCCTGGGATCTGTCCTGGGATCTGCCCTGGAGCCTGTCCTGGGATCTGCCCTGGGATCTGCCCTGGGATCTGTCCTGGGATCTGCCCTGGAGCCTGTCCTGAGATCTGTCCTGGGATCTGTCCTGGGATCTGCCCTGGGATCTGCCCTGGACAGCGGGGGCCGTTTTCTTCTTACTTCCTGGCCGAATGCTAAAGGCTCAGATTTATTTGAGGGGGGATTTAAGAGCTTGTTTCATTTCCCGCTCTGAGATGCTCCACTTCTGCACCACTTTCTGTCTGGGTCATCCTGGGTGCCCAGAGTTTGTCTGGCCTGTGTTTATGACTCCAATCTCTGCCATCAGGTTTTTATCAACAGCAGAGAAAAGGTCCTTATCTTTGGCTTCACGTGTTAAACATGCAGTCAGAGGGAAACTGGGATTATTCTCCATCAGAACAAACAGTGAAGGAATCAAAATATAATTTAAAAGTCCCGGAAGGAGAAAATTCATACCTTACTTGTACTAGGACACATCTCCAACTGCAGCTATGGAGCAATAAATGACTATTTAGACTCTTTGGCCAAAAAGGTTAAAGAACCAACTAAAGTTTTTAAATGTAATAGATCTATTTATTTTTGTTATTAGGCTGGAAACTGTGTACAAATATTAACATCTCATAGAAGAAAATCTATCCATCAGCCTTTCAAGAAAGGTTCATGGTATTTTTGGTGATAGAAATTATGACTAGAAAAATTATGACATTTTTTTCAAAAGATCATATATGCGGCTTTAAATATATTTAAGCTGAGCTGAGATCAAAAACAGCTCTAATGTCAGAGTTGATATTTCCATATTTTTAAAGAAGTTCATGAACGATCAGGTTCTGAAACAATGGAAAGTTGAAATGCTGGAATCACACTTTGCTCTGATCTGATCACTGAATAACTTAATAACATAAAAACAATAAATATCTGTTGTGGAGCTTATGCATGTTTATTTAATAATTTAGCTTGAAATTGGGTTTTTGAATTGAAAATGTTTCTTATTTAGTCGATACATAGTTTTAGATTAAAATGGAACTAATTGTGATTAACTACAGATCCTGCAATTAACTTGATTAAAAATGAAATCAAGCGCCACTGCAGTCCTCCACCCCATAAAATGTGAAAATCACCACTTGAAAATATTTAATAGTTAATTACATTTTCAGCAATAGGCCATTCAAAATGCTTTAAATGGTTCATAAATGAACCGCCTTTGGTTGGTGGCGCTCTTCAAATGATAAAAGCAACTAAATCTACCAAGTGGACAAATAGATCCCATAATTTTTTGCATTTAAAAAGAGTTGGGAATCCATCCATCTGCTTTCTCATCATTTTCCAGGTCATGAAGGGGCAGAGTGGAGCCTACGAGCTCTTGGGGTCACGGGGTCACAGCTGGTGTACATCCGGAAAACGTCAGATGCCCAAAACTGAGAAATAGTTTCATACTTGGAGAGAAAACTGGAGTTATTTGACATAATGGATTCATGCAGAAGAAGAAAATACAAACTCAGCTGAGACCTTAAACTGTTAGAAATCTTCAAGGACTTTGCAGGAGTTGTGAGTGTTTTTATATCATTCACTGTCTGTCCTGACCTCACTACTAGTGTCTGTGTCGGAGCTACGTTTTACTTCATAAGATTATCTTTCAGTCAACTGGGAGTTGCTGCCAGTTGTAGCTCAATCTTTATTACATCTGTCACAAGATGTTGGTCTTAGAGTCACATTTTGGGTGAAATTCCCAACAGGACTTCGTGTCCCCTTCACTTCATCCAGGCTTCTGTCTGATCCGGTCAGATAGGAGGGCTTGATTGGTGGACTCATGCATCGATGCATGTCCTAATGCCAGTTCCCCTTCCTCCCTGGAGACGCTGTGGATCTGGTTCATATCGACCAGCATGACCGTGGCTCTGCATCCCCAATTATTCAGAAATTTAGCTGTTGGTTCTGAACTTTCCATGTTAAAACATCTCTGCATTATTTATAGATGCTTTAAATGCAGCAAAAGTTTCACTGCAGCCTGTTTTGAATGCTGATCTGTGGGCTGATCTTCGTTGTGACATGAGAACTGAATGATCCACACTGTGTCTCCCTAATACAAGCATTTATGATGTTTTTCTTCTTTTATTCATCATCTGTCTCGGTTCGGCCTGTTGTGGCAGAATGCATTAATAAAAATACTCATTACATTATTGTAATGTGGTCGTATACAAATGAAATAAAATTATTTTTAAGCACACAGCTGTTATCTTAAAGTTAAATTCTTGTGAGTCTCTGGAGTTTAAAGGGCCACATAAACTGCTACAGCGGGCCAGATTTGGCCCCTGGGCCTTCAGTTTGCTCTCGATTTATGTGGACAAAAGAGAAAACTACAAGTTATGAAACAGAAGATTGAGCACAGAAGAAGAATAAATCTTCCAGTTGAATGCGAAGGAAGCTCAACGTGTGTCTCGTCTTTCTCATTCCACAGCATGACGCGTTGAGGGAAGATCATCTTATTACCCTCAGCCATCCAAGGTTGCAGGGTAACACGAGCTTAACAGTTCATAAAACTGGCAAGATATTTTTTTACATTTACAAACGGTAAGCAAATTAGTGAAACTTGATTCACAATTTTCTACAATGAAAAGCTAACTTTAAAAAATGAATAAAATGTCACATGTCTATATTGGTCCATAAAGTAAATGAAAATCTCCAACAATAACATAAAAAGCATCTGTTTTTGACATTTAGACAGAGTCTTTTCACAACAGTTTAATAAAATATATATAGTTTTAGTAAAAAACAGTGTTATAAAAGGCAGCAGGAAAGATTCAGTAAAAAACAAACTGATGCTGTTAAACTGGATGAAGAAATGAAACAAATGCATGAATATTTTAAAGTTTTTCAGTTCAGTTTTAGCTGCTGCTTGTTCTACTTAATGAAAACAGATGAGATGCACTAATCATGATAGGAAACTGAAATTATTCTCTCTTTCAATTACATATTTGGAAAATTTACATTTTTAAGACTTAGGACTCGTCTAAAAGGAATGTCTTTAATTCACTTGAATGATTTGAGTGAAAAGACCTGAGACCTTCCTGTGACCTGCAATGACTCGGTAATACTTCTATACGTGGATTAAATTTTCCCCTTGTCACAGAAAATATATTTTTATCACTAACAAGTAGATGTCACCTAATTTAAATAGAGAGTTTCAAAAAATATATATTCACAGAAGCAGGGAAGCAAATATGATGCAACGGAGAGGGGACATTTTCTTTTTTTCCAGCCTGTATTAATTAAGATGTGGTCCAAAAAGTGCAGAAAAAGGGGCATGGTGGTTCAGACCCATGAAATGATGAAATAAATCAAACAGCTTTGATCCTGGTAACAAGCCGTGACTTTTTAACACATCCTCAGGAACAACAGCGAACGCCTACGTCCCTGGTTTTAATCTCACAATCTGAGAACATTCCTGAGACGTGCATGTGTGCAAACAGAGTGGGAGGCCAGATAGAGACACAAACAAGTAGCAAGTGTTCCCGTGTAAAATCCACGGTGAATTAAAGCAGATCACCCTGAAGGCACAAAGCTCCACGCTCCTCTTCCTCAGCAACACAAAAATATGTTCCATCCATTTTTTCTCTCTCTTAACCTTGAAAAACCATCTTTACTCAAGACAACATCTTCATCACTGCAGCTAAAGCACACAATTAGATTAGGAAGAACAGCATAGCTCACATGGTCGACTATAATCTGACCGTAGCAGCCAACTGGTGCTCAGTGAGCCCGTCTGTTGTCATTCTTCATAAAAAGCTCTTGAGATTGGACAAGGATACACTTGAACGAAATGAGCAGGAATAATAAATGTATCCTTCAAAGCTCGTCTAGAGGCAGGCTGTAGAAAAACCTCCAGTGGGTTCATCACAGTCCGCCGTGGATTTGGTCTGTTTCAACTTACTTAATTCTGCTCCTATGTTTTAATAAGTCTAAAACAAAAAGGAAACTGTACAACTCACCTGTGCTCAGCTTATTTTTCTACAGATTTTCAGCTTGGAAGCATTTTTAATTACCAGATGGCCGGTTAAAGTCCAACCTCTGGCTACGAAGTGAAAGGAAAAACCACTGCAGACATCAGATCTTCCTACCATTAATTAAAGAAGTAATGTAAAACACACAAATATGGCTAAAAGAAGCTAATTAAAACATACTAGTGAACACGTGTAAAGGGCAAAAACAGCACTGACACAAATTTTATCACACGCCCACACATGACTTGGAGCAGAAAATCAAAAATTCAATTTGTTTTTTATGGCGCTTATGTCAGCAAGAGATTTTAGCCTCTGGATGGAAGAAAAAGAGACATTACAACTTTGAATTTCTTGGTTTCTTTTTAAGGTTGATGTAACAACAAGTGGGTGTTATCACGCTTTGGTGCTGATGGTGGAAAAGCCTCAAGTCCTGATCAACAAACATCCCAAGAAAAATATATTTGCATTTATCTGAAGCAACAGGAATTTCAGGATAATTATGTTTACATGAAAAAGATATTTACATCTTGAACCAGCTGTTCACCTCTACATGAGCGATCCACCACAAACACGATTACCTTGTAAGATTATTACACTGAGATTATGATGCCTATAAACAATTTGGGAGAGCCCAGATGGTGATGCTGCGATTCTATGAGATTTTTATACAATAATGCAAACATGAGGTAAATGGAGGCACAACTGTGATTTTATTTCAACCTCTCAGCAACTGTTTTCTACTGTAACATCATGGAAAACTAAAAAAAATAAGAAATAGGTCAAAATATCAGGAAGAGAATTTGATTTAATCAGCTCAATAAAAACTAAAGACCAGTAAAGATGGCGGCTGAAGCTGGTCAGAGTTTCATCATCAGTGAAACAACTCCTGCAGCAACACAGGCTGGGATGCCACATTAAAGAAGACATGGAAATAATAAAAAAAAAAGAAAAATCATTGAAAATTTGCAAGCAGAGGTGAACTGAATTTCTAACTGAATCTCATATTTTGCATCCGACTCCTACAATAATATAACATTACATCAGACTATGAGTGTAATGCAGAACATGATTTTAAATCAATTACATGTCTATTAAGGAATGGCAGGAAGTTTTCTTTCATATCTGAAATCGTCTTCCAGCATCCAACACAAAACGTTTCCCAACAACACAAACCATAACTCCTAAATCCATGCAGACAAAAATATTTAACAGTGAATTTGTGATACATATTATAACCAGTGTCAGTATAAAGATAAAGTGAAGTATAATCTGGGATTGATTTTTTAGTAACAGTAGTTCCCTCATTTCATTTTTTACAAACCTAAACTGACCTCAGATTTTAGGATGTGATTTCTTTAAGCATATTTTGTTTAACAGGGGACTGCAGACGGTTTCAGTTCGGGGCCGACATACTGTAATTACAGCAGAAATGCCTCGTGGTTCTCACAAGCAGAGACAATCCAGAATATGAGCGATTCGAGAGCAATGATCTTTGACTCAAACAGCTCTATTCATGTTAGAGCTGCAGTGGAGAATCGTTTAAAAACTCCCAGTTCAACCTGAAGCAGAAATTACCCCAAAACGAGTCCTAGTGGCAAATTCAGCTGCGATCCATTTAGCTCTAAAACCACAAGGATCAGGAAATGACATCAGACCCAAGTTAACACGTCAGAAAACCAGTGGTAGATCAGCAAAGTACTGGTAGCAATGCAAGCTAACAAACTCTACTTTACATTTCATGTTTATATGTAAGAAATAAAACAAAAATCAGCAAACATACGTAAAACCCTGCAAATGTGCAAAATATTTCATGAAATCAAACTGACAGAAATGTAAATAAAATGTTTATTGTTGCAGTTTTCATTTTCTAAACCCAAAGCAGCCATGTTGGTTTTTGAGGTCTGGGTTGGTAAAAATAACCTCAAACTTTCTCGACAGTAAATTTGATGTCAGGGAATTTTCTAGTCTAGGAAATCAGAAATTTCAACTTCTGAGTCCCAAGCTGGAAAAACAACAATGTTTCCTCACAGCTACTCAAAGAAACCAGAAAAGAATTTGACAGTAGGATCTCTGAAATAAGTTAAACTAAGACAGAGAAAAGTGCATATTGCTTGGTGTATTATGAATAAAAAAACTGTTTTCTTTCTTCCTTTATTCAGAATAAAACAACATTTGTGTGGCTTTGCAACGGGCTAATTGCATCCAAACAAGGATTATCTTGGACTCCTTTCTTCTAATCCCTAAACAGCAGCAAAGATGAAGTGCTTTTATTAAGAGATAAGTGGACATTTCTCTAGGGCAGATTATACCGACAGTTCAAAACCACAAAGACAAGAAAGAAAAATAATTCAAATTTATATGACTGGAACCATCAGACTAATCCTAACAAAGAGCTTTAAATGCTGCTGTCTGGACGTTCTCCCTAAAAATAGTGTTGGGCATGAAAATGCATCTTTAACTTGAAAGTAATGTTTGCAGAAGTTACAATTTTTGGATGTGAACATAATTTTTACTGTTATTAAGTTACAAAACTTTAATCCAGAATCTGCAGACCTGCCTGAGCGCTAAGCTAATGAGCTAACAGAATCAGGCGTTTGTAGGAAAACGACTGATGTTCATGTGTTCATCATTTCTGACCAACCTGGACTGAAAACACAGATAACAAGCAAACTGCACAAGCTGAGCTTTGTTCCTTCATTCATTATTAAATTGTATTTTAAGCTCGAGTATTTTGGAAAATGAGCGTTCGTCATTTTAAATATCAATAAATAGAAATACCAATACACATAAAATATAAAAAATGTATTTGATTTCTGTGTGTTGAACACAAAAAAGAAAAACAATTCTGCAGTATTTGGTGGATGATTCCAACAAGGAGCGAAATTACAAAAGGGAAACACGACCCATAAAACTCAAACGAGCCAAGAGTCACAAAATTACATTTAAACTTAAAATGAAAGATTTTTTCAAGCTGCAAGCAGCAGCGATGAATCACAGCAGCCTGCAGCGTTCGTCAAAAAGACCCCTCAGTTCTCACATGTCGAATCTAAAAAAGTATCAGAATCACAGCAGCAACAACATGAAGCGAATGATTAAAACGGCCATAAAAGCATTCCTAACATTCAGCTAAAACAGACGGAGAATGATAAAAACGCAGAGGAGAGATCTGGCAGCAGAAACAGCGAGGAAGAGGAGAGATTAAAGGATTACACCTTTCCCTGATGTTACTGACGGATCAGAGATGTAAATACAAAAGGTAAGCCGTCCACAAATCAGCCATGATTATTATTCCACCACTGATGCACTTTTATCTGTTTTTATCTTGCTTTTATGGGGATTGGAGTGATTTTATAGCCAAGCGGTCGTGACACATGTTCAGGGCTCACCGCTGAGATGAAAATGTGTCGAAAACAAGAAGGAAGCGTCTGGTTTCAGGAGGTCAACATGTTAGAAAGTCAGGAAGCAAATAAAAGGGAAAATATGGCCTTTCACAAAGCTGCAGGGTAAAATCACAGATCTGTGCAGCATCATTTATCATCTCCACACTAATGGATATGTGAACATCATGGTGGACAGAACAGAGGGGTGGTTCCCTTCGTGGGAACACAGTTTATATCTAATAGGTTATTTTAAAATGGACTTAAAGTTTTATCATGACATTATAAGAACTTCTTATTGATTCTTTTTTAGGTAACTTATGCCTCTGGCTGTGTGTCACAGCAATTAAAGCCCCACAAACACAAATACTGCTTTTGAAAAACATTCCCATTATCAATATGCTTCTTCTGTACCAGTCACATAAAGAAGTGTGATCTGTGTCACTAAACTCCACATGATGACTGTAGTTTTAATTTTAATGGTATTTATTCATGCTTTGATTAAACAAAGAGTGGATAAAGTAGTAAAACTATCAATTCTGACAATAATCTTTTTTTAAAGTGCCACTGATTTTTATTCTTATCACGATAAATGATGAATGATGCGATAACACAGTAAATGCCCATGACATGACAGAAATCCTCTTCGTTTCTTCATGTTTAGACCAACATCAGATGCAGCTGCAGTCTGATCCTACAAAAACATCGTTTAGAAAACATTAGCAGAAGCGTTGAAGATAACAAACAGCATATTTCACAGCAGACCAAGCAGAAGCAGACATTATCCTTCTGCTGAGGTTTTCTTTCCATTACATTCTTTCAAAAACTCATTTTCCAGCAACACAACGGTAAAGTTTGAAGAAACTTGACAAACATATTAGTTTAAAAGTCATCAACTATTTTTCCTCCACTCATGAAATTCCACAGAATTATACTTTAAAACTCTTTTTTTTGTTTGATACTATCACCAGAGACACTTAAATCTTTAAAGACCTTCCTTCGGTCTTAGAACCAACCCTGTTATCGGATCCAATAATGTTTGAATTAGAACATATTGTGACTGGGGCAAAGTGGAATGATTTGAAATGAAAAAAGGGAGAAGCGAGGGAAAGTAATAAAACCCTGCATGGCGGCAGAATGCATTATTTCAGCTGCAGCGATGACGGCGGCGGTGCAGGTGTGTGTTTCACACACCGCAGTGAAGCCTCCTGTTTACGCTCAGTTCGCCATGAACCTCTGGAAATTTTCCATCAAATGTTTCATTGTTCTGATTTTATTCAAGCTTCATAACAAAATGAATCATCCAGAAGAAATAACTGAGTCAACTGGAAAGATTTAATTAAAGATACGCAGTGAGAAATCACAGAACTAAGGCTGCTTCTGATCACTAATCAGGTTTACGATAACAGCTACAGTTTGATGCTTTTACTTTCATATTTTATACCGTATGAAAAGCGGTAAAAAGTATAATTTTTATATGATTAGAGACTTTTGTAGGGTAATTACTTTAAACAAAACAACTCAATTCAATAACTCAGAATATTTTTCTGATCTTCATTTTAATAATAATATTTTAAAAAAAACCTTGTAATGCTGCTTTGACTGAAAAAAAAAACAAAAAAACAAAAACTCTTTTTCACATTTCTGCATTTTCTCATATCCTCAGACTTTAATGTTGCTTAGTGGGATTTTATGCGATAGATTAACACAACCTGGTGAACACTGTGAAGAGGAGCAAAACCTGTACATCACATTTGTTTTGTTACAGAATAAAGTCATAAATAAAATCTGAAATGTGAAGCTGTAAGGATGCACTCTGTTCAGATGAGACCAAAGATTGAACTGCTGTGTCTGGAGGAACACAAACACCGAGCAAGAAAACGCTTTGTCACTGGTTGCCATGGAGATTCCCTCCGTTTCTGGGATTTACACCTCAAATATAAAGTATAATAAGAGTTCATGAACCCTGAGTACCAGAACCTTCCATAAATTTCCTTTGGTTGTTTGGTCTGGAGTTTCATGTTCTGTTCAGTGACTGTAATCAGGGTGAATTAGAGTTTGGGCATCTGCAATCTGGGGGGATTTTATTCTGATCTTTTGCAGATTATTTCACATTTTGTAAACATTGTGTTGTGTAATGCCATCAAACTACCTCCAGAAAATCTCCTCCATTGCATTTAGACGCATTTTTTAATTTTTTGTTTTCTATTAAGATTTGTTACACTTCTATCAAACAGAAATTTGTTAAACATGTTTACCATTTTACTTTTCTGCTTCTAAACCATATTCCAACTGACAGCCGCGGTCCGACTCCTTTGGAATAATTTCTACCATGAACTGAAATCAGAAAGTGTGTTTAAACCCCTGCAGACAGAAATCAGAGCCTCCTTTCATCTGCAGAGGAGAAAGAGAGCGTGCTCAGGAATCTTGTCCTTGTTAACGGGAGAGGAGGAGCGTTGGGTAGAATAAAGGGTAACAAGTTCCAGTTTGTGTTTGAAAGAGAGGGAGAAATGAAAGGAGGAATAATGAGGAAGACGGGGAAGGCTGTCGTATAGCCCACCCAGAGAGGATGCAGATTGCAATGCAGAGCTCATCTCTGAGGCGTGAACCAGTCTGATGAGGAAAACATCGGCTGCTCAGCCAGTTTTACCCCAAAACTTTTAAACAGCCCGTTCCTTTCTCTTCCTCCTTCTGCATTGGTCTGATAAGTTTTATTAAAATGCTTTAAAAGTTTTGCAAAGTCAGATGCACTTCAATGCCAGGCCGGCGCAGCATCTGCTTCCCCTGAGGGCGATACACACCTCTCTATAAACGATTTGCTTCCAGAACACCAATGCAGCATGTTCTGCAGGTCCAATAACAAAACCTGCTGCTCCAGAACCCGGGAAGAGTTTGGACTGATTTAATGTGCCAGAAAAAGACAAAGTTTTCTTCACTGAATAACCAATTTCCACAAGAACAGGTCCAAACAGAAAATCCTCAACGGCATATTAGGATCATGGTAGATATAACAAAGGAGTAAATTTGTGCTAAAAATCTCATAATTTTTTTAATTAGTCTCAGGATTATTCTAGAAATAATAAGGAAAGTTCAGAGCACCAAAAATCTAAAATTTGCTTTAAAAAAATAAACTCTGAAATTTTGAGATTAATCTCAGAAATATTTTTGAAAAGAAACAAAAACTTGTTCTGAGTTTTTTCCAGAAAATGTTGGACTTTTAAAACAAGTTCAGAAAAAACTTTCCAAACAGAAAGTGAATATGGAGCTAAAGGTTGTTTGGGGAATATTTTAGAGGGGCTTTTGAGCAGAATTTTGACTTTTCAAACTTTGAAATTTCAAAGTTTTCAAAGTTTTTTATAAAAAATTCTGAACAGTTTCTCTCAAAATGTCTGAGGGTTTTGGTGGAAAGTCACTTTTTTTCTATTTACAATGGCAAAAAAACAACAAAACTAACGGCAAATAAGTACTGGGCCAGTAGAGGGCGATGCGATGCGCCAAAGAGTGACGTGACGAGTTCAAGTAACAGCAAGTCAGGCTTAACAAAAAATAGCTAAATAATTCTGCTGTTTTGAGTATAAGATCAAACCACAAACAGCATCGTTAAAAATTACCTCGAATCTCAGAAACATCTAAATATCTAATTTATTTCTCTTTACAGGGATTCCTACTATCCTGACTTTGAAAACTGTTTTGTTCACTGATTGTAAGAGTCGTTTAAAATCACTTCCTTTCCCTTTGCTGTTAAAGGCTCCTCAGTTTTGCATAAATTTCTCTGAAACCTGCTTGAAGAGCTTCAGGAGCGTTTTATGTGAAACTGTTGATCAGTCACAGAACATTGATGTGTCGTTTTTGCACCATATCTAAAGACGTAGCGTTTCTTTAGAATAAAACAGAAAGCTGTTCACCGAGGAAGGGAAGTGAAGCCCCTAAATAAAGATCCAACTTTTACACACAGTTGTAGTAACTAGGCAGATTGTGCAGCTTTCATCTACTAGATAATAATGCCAGCTGCACATCAGTTTCCTACCCTGGAGACCTTTCAGTAAAGTATCTGCTGCCATATTTGTGTCTTCCATCAGTGATGTTGTTTTTCTTGTCACACCAGGCTCTCCACCATCTGCCGCTTCAGACACCGAGGGAGAACAAGTGAAAGCTACTGGCTAAAACCAGAAAGTGATCTTGTTCCTTTGAGCTGAAAATCAAACATGTGCTTTTACAGAAACTTTATCCTCACTGCGAAAAAGAAGAAAAAAAACTGTTGTGAAAAATTAACTCATCAGTAGCGGTCCCTGTTACAGCCACTGGTGGGTCTGTACCTTACCAGAGGCACAAAACTCAGAGACATTTGTAAGTTGAGTTTTCAGGTTCAGAGGTGAAAACTTTCCACATTTTCCTGAGATCCGTGGTTTATCTCAGAAACGAGCTTGGACCGGTACTTCCTGTTTATTACAGCCAAAAGTAACAGAATTACGCTCTACAGAGCCTGGTTGGTTTGTCCAATAGAGTATTAATACCACTAACATTTAAAAAATAATAAAAATAATAAAAGTATAAAGATAAAGTTGCAGTATTACAAGAATAAAGTTGGAATAATACGAGAATAAAGTCATATTATGATTTCATCCATGTATTATTTCAAATTTATTCTTGTACAATTTCATTTTACAACCTTATTTTGATATTATCATCTATGTTTTAGAATGGTAAATAGAAGCATGCCTAATTCACATTTTCCATTTTTTCCTTTTTCGCAACATTTCAAAAGTGACAATTCAGTTGAAACATGGAAAGATGAAATTTCTTTGCAAAATTTTGTGTCTTTGTATGTTTCAACAGCTTTATTTTCTTGTCTTTTTTAATGTTGGCTTTAAATAAGCTTTTGATAAATAATTTTTGTAATTTTTCTAGAATTGCAAAAACATTCAATTTCCCTTTTTAATGTCTGTTATAAGCCAATGCTGCCAAGTAATTACCATGATAGTTTTGGTAATTACACATAATTACAACAATACATAAGTTTAGTTCTACATGGGGTTATTTGGCATAACTCCTGTTTGTCGGGGGGTCAAAGTTTGGCTGCAGAAACAGAAAGTTTGCTTTGTGCTGATTGGAAGGGTAAATGTGTTTTACTGCAGGCCCTCAAAAACACCCCGAAAGGAAAAGGATTGTTTTCCCCGGAGAAGAGAAGAAGAAGTGAGCGAGTGGAGAGCAGAGCAGCAGGTTTTGGGGAGATAAATTTTAGATGAGTGTCAGTCAACTTTTCCGACAGGAGGAAGAGCCGGATTCAGCTTGGACCAAAGCGATGGACATACAGATACTGTAGAGGAACAGGAACATCTGGACTTCTGATAAACTGATGGAAGGAACTAGAAGCTAGAGAAAGAAATGACTGTAATCAAGTCAGACCTTTTACACGCCTCCACGTATGTAGAAGATCTTAATGAGATGTTAGCCTGAAGCATTTCACAGGAACATTTCTGCCATTTTGCTCCAATTACGCTCTAAATGTGAGTTTTAAATGAAGTTTATGTGTAGAATTCATCCAAGGAAATAAAATATAAACTTCACAAGGCTAACGTGTGAATCCAGGAAAAAAAAAAAAAACACTTCTGGATTGCAAGAAAAAGCACTGAGTAAAAAAAAAAAAAAAAGAATATTAGCAATGATTATAAAATAAGCTAAAACTAAAAAAAAGGATAAAAGTCCAACAATGCTTTAAATTTCACGTGATCTATATTTAAAAACATTTATTGTAGGTGCGGCGTGGCAGACTATCCTGAGGAATAACATCCATCAACCTGCACTGGTGTGTGTGAAGCGTCCAGTTCAACCTGCACTGGTGTGTGTGAAGCATCCAGTTCAACCTGCACTGGTGTGTGTGAAGAGTCCAGCTCAACCTGCACTGGTGTGTGTGAAGCGTCCAGTTCAACCTGCACTGGTGTGTGTGAAGCATCCAGTTCAACCTGCACTGGTGTGTGTGAAACGTCCAGCTCTCCGTGAGCAGCTGAACGCAGCATAAACACAGAAACGGATCGGAGCTGGAGGTGGTGACCATGGGGATTCGTTTTTATTCCATTATCAACAGTCTGCTTGTTTGAGGGATTTGACTTTTTAATTTCAGATGTGGATCCGGTAGAACTGGAAGCATGAAGGTGGATGAGTTCAAGCACTTGGGGTCGGCCAACCAAAGCAACAGGCACAACACAAGATAGGTGAAGAGTCAGAGCGGATGGAGACGAGAAATCCCAGCTCTGCCAGGGAGGAAAAGAGGAAGAGGAGGAAGGAAGGTACAGATGAGACGGATGCTCCGGTGTGACGCCCCCTAGAGGGAGCAGCTGAGATGAGACGAAGGTTAAAACCCCAGTGGAATCTGGTTATGAAGGATTCTGCTTTTATTCAAACCTTTTGAACATTTCTATACAGGAACAAAAAGTGTCAACATGTTCATGGCAGACAGTCTGTATGATGCAGTCATCTTCAGATGATGAACGCTGCAGATCGCTTTGGTTAAGACATAACTTATCTGACACGGAGCCTGCTGGGTGAAACAGATTTCATGTTTTACACTTTGGAAGTTCAGAATAACGGCACTAAAAATGGTTTAGTATTTATGTGACGGTGCATAAATCCATAAATTCACTTCCTTTACTCATCAGTGTGATGTGGCACCATGTGTTTCTTAAGAAAGATGGAACAAATAAAGAATCAGAGGTAAAAGGTGACCCATCATATACAAAACACGTTCATTGTCTTTTTTCAAAAAATCCTTCTTAGGTAATGAGTCGGATCAGTTCTGCCTATTTGAGCTGTTTTAGGGCGTCTTGTCACTTTAAATCAAAATAAGCTGCTTTAGGCCACGCCCCCTAACAACGTTTTCACACATAAATATGGCTGCAAACAGATGTACAATTATAAAACTGTACATCTTTGAAAAGCAGAAGTGGAGCCTCCTGCACAACGAATGAGAATGCAGCAAGTGGTTTTTGGTTGGTAAGTCAACAACCAAACACTTGACTATTTCAGTAGCCATTGTAAAGCAGTAACACTAGCTAACCTTAGGTTGCTCATGTGTGATGTAACATTTGGAAAGGCTTTTAAAATGGTTCATTTCCCAAATACCAAAACACATTAACTTATTCCCATTATTGTTTTTAGAAGCAACTGAAACACAAATGAAAATATAAAAACATGCAACATGTGAATATTGCATATTATGTCCCCTTTAACTGCAGCTTTGTCAACAGAGGGCGACATCCAGACCCCTGGAAATGCTGATCGTGTTACTGAAGTGAAAACTTTAGGATTAAAAAAGTTCCACTCTTTAAGAAAAGCTGCTTCTTTGTCAAAGCAGGGGTCCTCAGCCTTTTTCTGCAGGCAGAGTTTGTCTGCCTCCCCACAGAGAGCTGGAAACTTCGTATCGCCGAGCCGCGGCCGTCCTTCTGAGGAGCTGCTGAGTCCCTGCAGCCTGTCTGCAGGTTCAGTTCTGCCCTGAATGCTCCTCACTGACAACCTCAGGTGGGAGGAAAACATTAAACAGAGTTCTTACCTCCAGTTCAGGCAAAAATAAAAAGAAAAGGGAGTTTGGAGTGTGTGTGTGTGGGTGTGTACAGTTTGCTTTGATTTGCAGTTCAGCTGACATGTTTTAATCATTTTTAAACGATTTTGACAGATTTTTATTAAAATGTAATTAATGTAACAATAGTTTTGGGGTTTTGTGGAAATCTCATGAACAGAAGTGACTGTAGATGCGTTTCCTTCTAAACTGACTTGATTTACTGTCAAATAAGGAAACGAATTAATATGATAACTGGGTGTAAATATTGTAAACAACAGAGTGAAGTAAAGGATGTAACTGAGGAATCATATGCAAGACGTTATTTCTGCATTAATAAATGATGTGAATGGTTAATGCAGCACCAGATGGAGGCAGTGAAACGATGAATCTCTTTCATTTCAAACATAAACAGGACAGACGGCAGCCATTCAGGACTGGTTTTATTTTTAAAGTTACTAATTGTACTTAAAGCTTTAAATCACAATTGCCACAAAAATATCAATTTGTCTAATAGTATCACAATTGCAAAGGATGCAATATTCGGTAGGTTATTATATTTCATAAAGCTTTACATTGACTTCTTCAGTACCGTTTATGAATCTTTGTCCAATGAAAACGATTGTGGTTTCAAAGATGTTGCATCTGAAACAGGCTCCAGAGGTTTTGGCTCCTCTGACTGCATGATATCAGAAAACCATCAAATCTTCATATTACTGCTGGATATCACTTTGACGATCCAGTTTGCAACCAGCCAACATTTCCCTCCCTTTAAGACTTTCTGGAAAAGTTTAAAGGTGAATAATTTATGAGTAGCAAACGTTTGAATATCAGTTAACTCTCTTGATAATAAAAAAGAAATTATTTCTTTAAGTAAGAGAATAAAGAGGCAATAAGAAAACTAGGGCATCTATTTCCTCACACTGACCGCTCTGAAATAATGTGATAAAATGTAAAATGGTAACAGTTATGTTTAATGTTGATCATCATTTCTCCCCCTCCTTCATTTCCCTTTGCTGTGTTTTTTTTTTTATTTCTCTCATTCTCCTGACAGCAGAAAGCAGAATAAAGGAGGAACCAGGAGAGAATGAAACAGCTGGTGCTGATATGAAAAGTGCAGTTGGAAAAAAATTGGATTTGGAAAGAGAGGATGGGTTTAAACCTCCAGACAGCAATAAATGGCTGCAGCCACTAAACTAGTGGTGCATTTATTAATCCAAAACGATTTCAATTATCTTTTAGAGCTCGCTTTTGACCAGCAGGAGAGAGACAAAAATGGCTGGAGGGGCTTTTTACTCTGGGAGCAGCTTCATCTTCTGACACATGCTGCATGACAAAGAGAAGTAATTGAATAATTTCTAATTAGCAAACTGTCCCTTATCTTATATTAAAGGTTATTTCTGCAACACTGAATGTCTTTGGTAATAAAATTACATGACTCTGAAAAAAAAAAAATAATATAGTTGTCACCTGACAGATTTCTCCTGTTTTCGCTTTTATGTCATAGTTAAATGTTACAGATCTTAATAATTTATAATACCAAAGAATGGGAAAGGAAGAACTGGAAGAAAGCTTCCCAAACCAACCTGACTGAGTAAAAACAGAAATGTTATGAAATCATGGATTAACTGTGATTGGCCATTGCTTTTGGACAGCTTTCATTCACATGATTACTGTCTGAGCAGCAGGATCTGGAAAACTGCTGTAATTTATGGAACCAACTAAAAAATCCTGAAAGAAAATGGACTGGATTAGTCAGATTATGCAGATTAACGCTTCCAGCTTTGAATGGCTGGAAGAATCAAACTTTCGGGGTGGTTTGATCAAATTTGGGCGCCTGGTTTTCCACTCTGCTTTGATACCCGTCAGTATAACTTATCACCACTGTCACATATTTCCATCTTTATATGCTACTTTATAAAATGTGAAAATGACTTGATGTAAATTTTTTACATGTTTCCATATTTTCACAGCAATTTAACGAGGACATTTTTTCCTCAATATGATGAGAATCAGATAAAAAACACATTCACGACTCAAACTGATAATTGTTCAGAAAAAAAACATTTTGATGCAATAAAACATGTTTTAATTGCATAATAACTTAATTAAGATTCATTGTTTACTTTGCATCTCAGTGGAGAAGAAAAGTCTCAGTCTCATTCTGAAGAATAAAAATGCATCTTCTACAGTCTGCAGAATGAATTTGACTCTCCTTCGGTTGAACTGCAAATAAAACCAGCAGATTCTCCTCTGCTAACTTCGCTGCAAACTCAATCTGCTGATTACTATACCGTGTGCCTCCAGAAATATCCTCTCTGCAGATTTAAAGTGGGATAATTTGTTTTGCCAGA
The DNA here is from genome assembly GCF_000485575.1 of Poecilia formosa. NCBI lineage: Eukaryota > Metazoa > Chordata > Actinopteri > Cyprinodontiformes > Poeciliidae > Poecilia > Poecilia formosa. The sequence continues at coordinate 332,173 of NW_006800051.1, read as the reverse complement.
AGGTTTTCACATAAACCACTTTTATCCAAAGTGGCTTACGATGACTACAACACTGAAGTAGCTTCAATCACAACACTACAAGTCATAAATGGAGAGGGAAAAAATCTACACAAATAATGATTCTTACTTTTAAAAGGTCCCTCTTTCATACGTATGTGCAGCGTAAAGTGGACGGCAATAAGCTTTGGAGATATTTGGGGGAAGAATAAGAAGCTCTGATGGTGTTCAGTATTCCAGCAGCAATCTGTGCTGCTGTGCTGAGCAGCTTAATGTTTTCCAGTTTGCAGGACGGAGTTTCATCCCCTGATAACAACCACAGCCACAGACTCTGATTAGGCTTCCACTGGATTCACACAGGAAAATAAGGAAAATTATTCTTTCTCAGACTAAAGCTTATAAACCTTTGAAGAATGTCAAACATCTGTTGTTATGAAGCAGTTTTTCGTACAACCAGCACATGCAAACCATTGCATCACCTCCATTGCATCAGATTTTCAGTGACTGATTAAAAACGTCATGATTCCAGGCTCAGGGTCTAAACCTGCAGCATCACTGACAGGCTGGATCAGTGAAGCAGCCGGATAACGAGCTCAGGTACGTCAGACTCAAGGTGGGAGATGGACTTTGGCTAACAAGCTCTGGTCAGGCTTCATGTGAAATGTTCTACTAACCAGTAAAATTGAGTTTGACACTTCTTCTCCAAACAGCAACAGCTAAACACCAAACTATCCACATCTCTGTCGGACAACATTTAGACGACTTTAGCAACATGTTTTTGATATTGATATTTTGGCCCAGTCAGAGTTCTGACTTCAATCCAATACAGAATCTGAAGGAGGAGGGAAAAATAAAGTGATGGTGAAGAAGACCTCCGGTTTTATCACAGATAAAGAGTTGAAATTCAGATGGAGACATGCAAAAAACTGGTCAGAAATTATAAGGAGAGTTTTATTTCCTGTACTTATAATTGGAACAGATTAAATTGATTTTGGCATAACCTTATTAGGATAAAATTTTATTTGAAATGGATAGATTGCAGTTAGCAAACTATCTGGATAGACAAAATTATCCAAATAACTTAAGAACCAACTATCTGCTGATCCTGATCATTGATTAAAATAAAGACATGATTCTGATCAACTTTTGCAAACATCATTCACCTTAACTTTGCAGCAAAACCAGAAAGTTCACATAGCAGATAATCCATGGAGACGGAAACAATGAGATCGCACCAACCAGCTTAAAGTCAAACCTTATCTCACTCTGTCATCAATAAACCAATAACGCTAAAATGTTCAAGAAAAACTAAATCACTTTTTTAAAGCTGCATTTTGATTTATGCACCACATACTAGTTTCAACAGCCAGAAATAAAGAGTTCAATACAGACACAGATATGAAACGTCAATATTACACAAACAAAAATAATAGATGTTTGTTTGCACTGAAAGATAAACAATTTCAAGATTATATTACGATATATATTAGACTAAAGTAATATATGCCTCTACTCTAAATGTTAACATTTCATTCATATGTAGTAATAATATTGTAAACTGACTTATTAAATAAAGAGATTGCCTTCCAAGTTTTCCATTTAAAATGTGTCATACCGATAAGTGGCAGTAAACTTCAGTCAGAGGCCTCTACAGATGAGATGCAGGACTGTCTGCTACTGGAGATCCTTCCTCCCAATAGCTCTTTGAAGACACTTAGATGATATGAGCTACAACAACATCTGATTTCCTTTTGGGAGAAAGACAATATCTTTCAATTGAATTTTTTTTTTTTTTTTTTTTACTTTTTCCACATTTAGTGAAATTTTCAGCTTAACAAAATATACTTAAAAAAGAGGATAGGAAACCTGCCTCCAAGTTAAACTAGCAGCCTATAAAAACTGTTGGTTAGTTAAATAAAGCACACAAAAAGCCTAAGGAAACCATAAACTCCAACAATTTTCTTGCTCATAATAAACAGGTCTAATGTGACGTAAAAAGAAAAACACAAAAACAGAAAAATCCTAACCTGCAGCGAGAAAAACTTCCAGCAGGTGTCACCGACCTGTTGATTGCAATCAAACACTGATTGCTCTGAAAATCCAAACACACCCAGAAACATTTAAAAACAGCTGAATGAGTAAATCTGTTGATTTTCGCTGATTAAAATTAAAGGATTGTTCTGCGTTTTGCTTCGACCATAAAGGTGGAAGATGTTTGAAAAAAATAAACGTATCACTTCAGAAACCTGCGCTCACACACAGATTTATGGTATATGCTCTGCTCTCGGACAAAAAGTGATGTGCTCATTCAGGCGTGAAAAACACTTTTCCCAGCAGGAAAAACAGCACGACCACCGAATATCTGACCGATCATCAGCGATGACCTGAACTTCCCTGATGCAGTGCAGCGTTAGACAAAAAGCATGAGCTAAGAGAGCTGCAAAATCTGTCACCCAGAAAAGAGCTCTGTCTACTCCTTATCTGGGGCTGGAAGAAATTAATGTCAGGCAGCACTTAAAGAGTTTCTGCTCAGTGAAAGGCAATCGTCATTTCACCAAACTGCTACTGAAAAACTGGTCATTTTGGGTTTAGGAGTGTAGCACTAAAGCATTTTCAAAAGCAAAGTAAAGCGTAAAAAATTAGCAGAAACAAGGTAGAAAATGTCATTAACTGGAACTTAAGCTTTGGAAAAAAGGTTGCAGTAACTCATTAATTAGATTCCTGTAATGCTAAAGGAGGAAAAGCTTATTTTCTGCAGTATTTAAGTTTGATAGAACATATTCTGAACTTATTTAAAGTCTCATTTCACATTATTTCACAGATCTTGACTGGGATGGTTTCTTTGATTGCGAGCAACACTTGTCACAATGACAAATTTCACTGGACGATAAACTGTCCATTAAATTACTGTGATAATATTACGTTACTGTTCTGAGACCTTTAAATTCTAATGAACATTTAACACTGGGACTAGAAGACATGTTAAATATCCAAAACAAATAAACAAAAACAACAAATAAAATATCTGTAAACAAAACGGTCCTTCAAAAAAGGTTTAGTTGAGACTAAACCAACAGACTGAAGTCATATTATCCAAGTTTTGGTAGAAACAGAAAAACAAAAGGAAATGATTGAGTTTGTTTTAATTGATCATGAGATTATTTGATTTATTGCATATTGTGACAGGCCCACTGGTGTCAGTAACCATTTTAGAAAGAAATGCACGTCCATTTGAAAGCAGTTTTTGCTTTCAAATGGAAGAAAATTACCAACGGGGTCAATCCGATCCCAGACTTTACATCTGGAAGTTGACAATCTTTAGTCTCTCATTTGAATTAAAGCAAATCTATAATTACACTTGCATCAAAACATACCAAGAAGCGTTTATTGCATCTAAAATTATATCAGAGCTGAAAGAATGCAGAAATCTTCTTGGCATGAATACAGATCCTCTCAGATCACCACGGAGGGCGCCGAACACAGGAAAGAGCGCTGAGGTCATGAAGGGAGGAAGAAATACAGCCAAGCAGATGAATGCTTTAAAACTGCAGGCACTGGCAAAACAAACAAATTAGGTCTTCATCGGCTTTTTTCAGGAGTCAAACGTTAAGGTCAATTAGTGCGGATGAAAGTAGGCCTCTCCAGCTGCCTTGATTGTATCGGCTGATGCTGTGCCATGTACAGGATCCTGTGAATGGTTTAACTATCTGCCACTCTGGAAAGGATACAAAGGGATGCTTAGATCCAGTTCATTAAAGAAACGCCTTAGGAATGAGGAGTGAATTAAAATTTAATTGTTTCAGTTAGAAAGAACCAAGTAAATGAAGACATTAGAGCGTGATGGATGGAAGGACTGCAGGGCAAACCTTCTGGCTTCTGCCTTTCTAACAGTTCAGGAAGTAGAATCTGCTGAAATGAAATGGGATGCAAATGATTATTTTCTATTAAAATCAGCTTGCAGACACAGAAGCTCAGAAGGAGCTTTGTGTCTGTCGGTTAAACTCCGTACTGCTGTTTTTGTTTTGTGCCTGTTGTGTCAGCAGGCATGGCTTCCAGCACCAAACACGGGGAGAGGCGACCTCTCCCTCCATCACCACCAGCCAAGTCCGACTCAGATAGAGAAACGCTGCACCGAAAAACACTCAGCGCTCTCACACTTCAATGTTGTAGAAAATAAGATATTGAAATCATGACCCCAAATAAAACCTTAATGATGTTTCAGGGTTTCTTTACTGCAGCTGCACTAATGAGGTCAAAGGTCACTCAGATTTGCTGGGCTGCACATAAACCGTATCTGCTAGTTGGGAATTGTGATTAAATCAGGAAGTAAAATCTCAACCTATCAGAAGGTAGAGGTGCAAACATAAACAGAGCTGGTACAAATAGTTTTGAACACAAAGATTTCTTGATATTTATCATTTTTTGCAAGCTTCAAATTATTGTTTTTAACAAAATTGTTTAACAATATTATTTTTACCTATTCAGGGTTTATTAATGCATCTCAGAATAATAGATCAAATTCTTCCAGTAAGAAAATGCGAAACAAAAGAGGGAACGTTGTCCAAGTAAGGCAGGTAAGTGTTGACCCTTACATCTTTGAAAAGCAGAAGTACAGCCTTCTGCACAACCAATAAGAAGTGGATTCTGGATGGTAAATCAAACACTTTTCCAGCAGCCACTGTACAGCGCATACAGCAGGAAAACCAGCTGACCCTAACATGTCAAAGCTCAGCTTGGGTTGCTAGGTTACGGGTGGACAACGCCCACATTGTTAGGTGAGGACTTGCACTCTGGAGGTTTATGAAATGGCTCATTTTCCAGACACCAAAATACATTAACGTTTTGCCAAAAACTGTTCAGGTTTTTTTTTTTTTTTTTAGTGCTTAGGCTGTTTTTAGAAGCAGTAGAAACCCAAATGGAAGAACAAAAACGTGCAAATTGGGAATTTTGCATAGTACTTCCTCTTTAAATAAAGTCTGCCAGAAACCTACCAATGATCCTGCTCAATAAAAGCTTTCAGCAGGATAAGGAGCCAAAGCATATGGCCAAGTAAACCCAGAGCTGGTTTAATAGACACAAAGCTGACAGTCTTCCATGGCCGTCTCAAACCTCTGGCCTGAATCCTATAGAAACCCCTCAGGATGAGCGAAAGAGAAGACTGGACAGAGAGATTTCACAAAGAATGGTCACAGAGCCCCTCTGTGTTCTTCAGTCTTGTGAAATATTGGTGGAGAAGACTAACTGCTGTCCTACTTGCAATTCAAGGCAGGGAAACTATTAAGGGAATTGGTTCCAATAAGTGTGGAGGGTATCTGCTAATAGTTTGGGTTCAGCGAAGCTTTATAAATTATTGCAGAATCAATAGCATCTAAACAAACCGCCAGACGTCTGTAAAACAGCAAAGATCACCTTTTCTTAACTGAAGCATGAAATACACTGCAGATCTTTTTATATTTAATATGCAGCTCGTAAAAATAACCTGAGGACAAAAACTCTCCAGCATTACAGAAACTGTTGTTCCAATTTAACTCTGATCAAATTAGCAGAAGACGGAAAGCTTTAATATCCAAGGTGGTTTTGATGACTCCAATGCTGATGCTGCTTTTGGTTCTAGCTGAATATTTACAACTTGAAGACTTTTAAAACTTTGTTTCCCTTCTAGTGTGGATTTCACTTAGTTTTCCCTTTCAGGTCAAACAAATCCCCCAGATAGACCAAAAACAAACTCACCACAACACCTGCTGCACACAGGCACCAGCGCTACTTCAGATCACTGCTAATGGCTTCCTGAGCTGAGGGAGCACATCTTTACAACCTCTGTTTTTATTTCACCCTCTGTCTCTTAGGGAGCTGCAGACGCCCTGCAACAGAGGGGAATCTCCATTTCCTCTCTCAGCTGTCTGAATAAAAATGTGTTAAAGCAGGAAATATAAAAAAGATAAGAGGTTGAACCATTGATCTGTTGTATCTTTGGCTGATTGTAGTGACAGCAAAAGCTTTACAAGAAAATACGTAAAAATGAGTAAAAAGATTTCATTCAGTATGGATGAAAAATTACAGGCATCTTCAGTCACACAAGATAAACACTCTACAAAAAAAACATTAAATCCTACCAAGTATTAATGTCTAGTTTCTAGTGAAAATATCTTGAAAGAAGACAAATCTAACTTACAAGTAGGTTTTCAGCAAGACATACGTGTTTGTTTTATGTCAATTCATGAAAAATTATTAGTTCCACTGGCAGATTATTTCACTTTAACATAGGAAACCAGATCTTGTTATGAATGAAATAATCTGCCAGTGGAACAAGAACGTTTTCATCAATATTAAGGAAATATTTACTTAAAACAAGCTTTCTTGCTGAAAAGTTACTTTAAAGTTAGTTTTGTCTTAAGTGCTAAAATATTTGCACTAAAAACTGAACCAAAATTACTAAGATTTTGTGTTTGAGCACCAAAAACCAGGTAGGCTTTAAAAGAGAATTCATTTATATAAAATAAAACTGCTTTGGTTACTGGTATCATAATATATTAAAGTTTTAAATAGTAACTTAATAAAAGTACAGATATGTCCCTTTCCTACCTATAGCTGCCTATAGTCAGTCATCTAGCTGAAAGAAGGCTCTGATATGAAAAAAAATGAAAAAAAATATCTACTTTGACGCTAATGTTTCACTACATTGTAGAATGGAAAAAATAAAATAAAATAAAAAAGCTTTATTACATTCTTTATAGTAAGGCCTTGAGAATCATGTCCTGTGTAAGACCACTGAGGTCACAGCATCTACTGTTTGTGAGCATAAAGTTTCTCAGGTTAGAAAATGCTTTCCTTGTCCTTGTTGTATGTACAAAAAACCTTCTGATGTCGGCAAATTGCACTGAATCGATAACCAATCTCTGAAAAGGTTTCATCCACACGTTGAGCAGTCATTATTACCTTCAGGTATGACTTGGTCCTCTATTAACCCTTTAACAACATGTTTACCAGTAGAAACTCAGCAGACAGGTAGTTCCACCAGGTGTTTGCTAATCGCTGCTGGCTAGTCTGAAGGAGCAGAGTGGGGAAGTCATGAAGGGAGAGCTGCTCTGTGAGGCAGAAGCTGCAGCCCTGAGGAGGAGCTGCACCTGGAAGGCGGGGCTACGTCCATCCAGGTGTTTAGCACAGCTGAATGGTTGCCATGGAGATGAAAGGATTTCTAAAACATGCTTGAAAGAATCAAGACAACATTCTAGGTATGTTTTTGACGAGGGTATAACTTTATTACATGATGTAAAGCTCAAAACAATTGATTTTACATAATATATTACATAATACTGGCCATTCATCTAAATTGGATAGAGAAAAAATAATGAATTTGCAGATATTACAGAAAAATTATTCACACACAGCTCAGAAGATTGAAAGTATAAAAACAGTGAAAGCCTTTCAAGAAACTGGAAGCAGTTCCCTGCTGGCTGTACTGAAGCTCAGCTTTAACGGCATTTACAACAAAAGTTGTTCCTGATCGCTAGCAGGGCTCTTCTTCCAGCCTCTCCCTCCTTCCCTTCCCCTCAGAGCAAAGCAGAGATAATGTACAGCACTTTTATGTCTTCTGCTGAATTAAACATGCAAGGAATAGCCTGTTCTGGGCGCTGGAGCTGAAGCAAAGAGAGAGGGAATTTTAAAACGCCTTTCTATGCCCCCCCCCCTTCAGAAAAGTCTCCAGAGAACTGCTGAACATTCTTTACAATTAAAAAGATCTGTCGCAGATAGGCTGAGCTGAGGGAAGCTGAACAGGACAGCCCTGTTTTCACTAATTGGTCTGGTTGAAAAGGACTGTCAGTTGTTGTTGGGCAGGAGCAGCCAATCGCCAAGTGGAGGGCCGGAATACCGCTCGGAAATACTCCTGAGACTTCCCTTCCACCTCCAGCTTTCGTTGTTAGAGCCGTAAATTCCATCATGAAAAATATCTCGCTCCTTTTCACATTTCTGTCATGTCTGTGCTGCAGCAACAGATCAGGCTTCACAAGTTACAAATCTGGCCGTCTCTAACTCCTGGATCCGAGGCGGATAACTTAGTTTTTCCAGACGCACTCGGTCTCAGGTGGGTTAAACACAAAAAAAGCTAACTGCTGCTGTCTTCTCATGCTCTCTGCGGGGGAAATGGTTTCAGTTTCTGCCCAGCTTCTGCTCTTTTTCAGACTCCATGTCTCTAATCTGAGAAGAGAAAGTCTCCTTTTCTCTCCCGGCCTGTTTGGTATTCCCCAGATGGAGCGCAGAACTACCACCCTCCCCTCCCTTCTGGCCCCTTTTCCTTTCTGACAGAGCCAACTGACCTGTTACTGAGCGCTCTGCATGCAGTGGGGGCCAACACTCACAGAGACAAGGACAAGACTCTACAGGGGTGAGGCTCATAAGAGAAGCCTCCAGCGGCACATGCGACATGAGGCGCAACGGCGAGCTAAAGATCAGAGGGGGGGACGTGTAATTATCACATCCCGCGTTCAGCTGGCCGCAGGAACAGCAAGGGAAGAAAAAAAATCAATACAAGGGAATCATGGAGGTGTGGAAAAAAAGATCAAACATGTTCTAATATATTCAAAAGGTATTTTATATTCTGTTACTGGATTCTTAGGTGATATGTTCCTTTAAAGGGGCAGCATTATGTATTTTCCAGGCACATGGTGCCATTTTATAGTACAAATATCTGTTACCTTCAGTTGTTATAAAAATGCTACATATATCAAATATAACTTAAAAGGAATTTAACTTTGTAAGTCAACACCTTGAAAATGGGCCTGTTTCTTCAAAAGCTCCTGCTTTATTAACCCTTTAGCAAAGTTTTTCCAGTGTTGCATTGAGAAGTAGTTCCTATAATGAGCTCAGCAGTTCCACCAGGTGTTTGCTAATTGCTGCTGGCTAGTCTGAAGGAGCTGAGTAGAGGAAGTGAGAGGAGCTCTGAGAAGGAGCTGCGTCTTGAAGGTGGAGCAATGACCAACCAGGTGTTTTGCTGAGCTGGATGGTTGAAGTAAAGGATTTATCAAACATACATGGAAGAGTCAAAGCAACACTCCAGGTGTTTTTGATGAGAGAATAACATTATAACATGATATAAAACTAAAACATATAGCTTTACATAATATTGCTCCTTAATCTGTAACTCAAGAAGTCAAATAAAGCACAGTAGCTTCAGAACAATAATGTCACTTTAGAAAGTTGTGTTTTTAGTTTCCACCTGTTGTTGAGAAGGTAACAGCAGGAAAACCAGGACATCTTTCCTGTCAGCAACCCCTTCCAGTTTGTTTTGGGAAATCCTAAATCAGGACACAAAAAATATAATTTCCCTCCAGTCTTCATCATTCCATCCTCATCAGACCTGTACCACCTACTATAAACTAACTTATCCACTTCCGACCATACAAAGGTTACACATTTCAGATGCTTAATCTAGAATCTTGTTTTTTGGGTTATGACCCACATCTCAGGACTTTACATGAAAATACTTCAGATGGACTAGTAAACCATGAATTCCCTTCTGCACCGTCATGCACTGAAGGAATGCAGTCATTGCTGCAGAAAAAGCCTGACCCCGATACCGAATGGCACCGAAACAGAAAGAATGCATGTCCAACTCAGGAAAAATATCATCGTAAAGCTAAGTTATTAAAAGAATATTTCAGAAAATATTTAGATTCATCCTAAACATTAAAGAGTCAGATTGTACAACGATGACAAGCAAGCTGTCTTCTCCGGGACGAAACATAACCTTTTCTTAATCATTCTTTTAAATAACATTATTTAAATCTCTCAGTAAACACTATAAATATAAAAAAATTTAAAATTACTATATAATTCATATTTTGACCTTATGACTTTACAAAAGTCTAGAAAAGACTTTTAAGTCATAATTCAGACTTTGTTCCATGAAAGTCTATAATCTTGAGAAAAAAGTCAATTCTGAAAATTAAAGTCAGAATTTTAGAAAAAAAAAATCTCTTTATCCATTCTTTCTCAACTGAATATATAAAATCAATTAACTTTTTAAATATTGAAATTTGCAGAAACAAACCTGTATTTGCATATGTAATGGAAATGCCTCTAGAATAAACTGCAAGATAAACATGCAGATTGCATATTACAGTGTTACTTTAAATAAATGCGTCAAACTGCACAGTGCAGTATGAGCTGTGTTACATAATGAGCATCCAGGTGTGATGGTGGATTTAACTGTAGATGCTGTGACGAAGCAAGTGTACAGTTTTTGTGTAGAGTCTGCAAAACCAGGAATAGGCCCCGGTGGCAGGTCTGTTGAAGAAGCTAAACGCAGCAAATCAGAGCAGGTGCAGCGAGGAGGAACGTTGAGGCAGTTTGGTATTTATGGACTGATAACACAGAGCAGCGTAATTAATTACCAGATTCTCTGCAGAGTCTTTTTGAAATGCTTTTCTTTTATTGAAACTGGGTTGTGCTGAAACAAAAAGTTATGACCTATGAAGATTTTTCTCGCTGAGGGTGCATCCACGCTACAAGACTCTGGGAATAATTAGGCACCAAATTTGTGATCCCAGTTTAATGTTACTTTTAGAAATCCCTGGAGAAACAAAACGCTGAGACCAGGAGCTGGATATAGTCACATATACCCATATCCCTAACAAAAATATCTCCATTTAAATATAATACAGCACTGTAAACAAAACATAAATAACTGTCTCTCTCAATTTATACTCAGACAGATATCATATACTTGCTGGAAAAATGTGATTCTTGGAGCATGGATGCACCCAACAGAGTCCTAAATAAAAAACCCCACATCCCATTTTTTCTGTAGGGAAACAATAAACACAATATGTGTAAGAACTGCAGTTACACTATGGCTGTCTGCAAGTTATTTCAACAGAATTGGCAGCTTGTGCAGACAAATGATGCGGCTGTACGCAGAGTCTCCACTGAAATATTTAGTAAGAAAGCAGATACAACTGTCTCATTTACAGAACAACAGATTGCACAGTATGTCCAACATCAATCAGCAACAAGGGAACTGCTCAGCGTGGAAGAGCTGAACCAGCTTTCCTTTAGAACAGAAAAAAATCAATATAAGATCCAAACATTTCAGCTCTTGATTTAATGGCAAAACTGCAGATTTCCAACCCACACGACAGTAGTTACAGTTCATGTTGAAGAATAACAGCTATAGTATGTTGACAATACTTTTTTTCTTTCACAGTACACTGGGTCATGAGAATAGAAAAAGGGAGAGATCAAAACATTCATTAGAAATTCCCTTTTTTCTCTTATTCTTTATGTTGAAACTGATGAAACAAATGAAAAACCGTTTTAAGTGCAGAGCTTCTGCAGGGTCTTAAAAAGATATTAAAAGTCTTATATTTGAAATCTAGGCTGTAAATTTGAAACTTAGTTCATTCATTCCTTCTTCTAATGGATGTTTAAAAACTTTTGTTCTGAGAAACAAAACTCTTCTGGTCTAAGTGAGGAAGTCAGGCATCATGATGCATTAAGTACCAGAGCAGGCAGGCCCATCGTTCATCTATCATCATCATCTGGATTCATCGTGACAATAATGATATTTAAAGACTCAAAAACTGTATTGGTGGAACTGTTATATTTACTATTTTCTACACATTCTGTTATAAGAGCATTAACATGTTGGGAAATGTGAGTATAGTTGATAATCAGGGAACAGGGACAGAAAATACTTTAGATCTCTAAAAATGCTTCTAACCAAACATACCTTAATATGCATTAATAAGCACAGTGGAGCCTGCGCTACCACCTAACACTGATCGTTTTCTTTATTTCTGTTATTGAGCGTTCAGCCAATCAGCACCTAGAAAAATAAATGGTTTTTCTATAAATAACTTGGAGTCACGTTCCACAGAAAAGTCTGAGTAGTCGGGACTCCACTGCAGTTCCAAACACTGAGTACAGATGGGTGATAAAAATCACAATACTTTATGCATTTGGTGCCTGTTTGAAGAGGTGTATCTGTGTTTGTGTGTTACCGAAAAGTTACCAAAAAGAAGAAGCTGGAAATATTTTTATGTCATCACGTTTATTGTTTTTATGACGACATATTGTAATAAAATTTGACGCCTCGCTGCAGGTTGTTTGGAGAGTTAACCCTTATTTATGGTCATGTTCTCCATCAGAGGCAAACGTTAAACACGATTAAGCTTAAAAAAGGGATATCAACAGTTTTATCAAAAAACTAGTGAAGTTGGAAAAGATATCCAACTTGCTTAAGTGATTTGATAAGTTAAATATAAGGCATAATAAGTAAGTATTACTCTGTAATTCTTGTAACGTTGAGTTTTGGAAACCCTTTATTTCACCGTTTTGTTAATTGCAACAAACAACTTGTAATAAAGAGTGTGTGTTCAGATCATTTTCAGTTTTAACGGCAGCTTCAATGGATTCTCCTGTTACAAACGGTGCTGACCTTGAACAAAGTCACATTTTGACTGCAGTTTACACTGTGTGCTGCATCTAAAATACTTGATGCCTTTTTAAAACTTCATTTAACCAAATTTGCCTGTGCCAGTCTTCATTTAATAAAAGTTGTGAATCCTATTTTTTTCCACAACAGGCTTTCCGCCTGATATTTTCTGTTTAGAGTAAATTTTTCTGAGCAGTTAATGAGTTTTCTGTGGCTTGAAATGTTCCAGTTGTGACCTTCCCTCCATGTAAAAGCCAGTCTAAGTTCTTCCAAGCATCTTTTTCCCCGTCTTCATTTTCCTGGACGGGTCGCAAACCGTTACTGTGACATAAAAATGATTCACACAAGCTGTTAATTAAAATGTTTTCTCAAATGAAATGTTTCATTTACACCTGATCTCCGGAGATTTCGGTCTCGACTTACTGCATTATGTTTCTCACATAAATTCTGTGCTTTATTTACTGCTACATTCAACTTGTAATTTCTCAAGAGAAACAGGAAAATGGCTGGAAAACATTTCAAATACGCCTGAAACACAAAGACTGGAAAACACGAAGCTTCATCTCTGGAAAACGATCAGAGCTGCAGAGCTTGTGTCTTAAAACATTTCAATGTTTGTTAATCAGAAAATATGTCACAAAAAAAAATAAAAAATCTCAGAAGTGTACAGATCTAATCTAAAACTGCACTTAAACCTTATAGGATATTTATAAAATCTGTATTGTATGCATCATATTGCACCTGAGGCTAGCAATTATAAGCTAATTAAAGCTCTTCAGCCTTTCAGGTTTACCTGAACTACTTTTTTCAGATTAATATTGAATTATCACATCTCCAGTACATCCTGAAGAACAAATTACTGTCCACTTTATTAGATTTGCTTCCTGTCTTAACGAGCGACTGAATAGGTGTGACTAATAAAGAGGCCGGTGATTGTGTGCCGAATGTCACCAAAAAAGTTTTCCGATCTAAACTTGGAGTTGTGGCTCATTACTGCACTGGAATCCTTCGGTAAGATTACATCTTTAATATTTCTAAATATATGCTAACATACATTGTGTAAGTGAGAAATTGTTAGATTTTCTTTTCTTTAATATTCATAAATGCATCTTGAATATTTAATAATCAGAAAAAGACCCTAATACATTCAAAAGGCCCTGAAAAAGTGATAAATGACATCCAATAACCTCCAACAATGCTGGCGGATATCTCACTCGACACACGGAGCCGAAATAGAAAAAAAATTACTGTTATTACATAAAACTGGAACATAAAACAACTGAGCAGTCATCTAAGGAAGAAAACAAGTGGGAAGAAAGTAAAGAAGGTAAAACAAAATGAAGGAAGAAGAGTTGGAAACAAAGAAAAGCAACTTTTTTATTCATTTAATGAGTCATTACAGACTCAACATGAAACTTTGTGAAACCCCCCAAGGCTCTCGGTGCATCTTTTCCCAGGCAAGATCAACACCATTACACAAGAGCAACAACAACAACAACAACAACATCTACAACAGCAACAACTGTGCTACAGTGACACACCGCCCAATACACGGATGATGCACATCATTAACACCACAGCCAGCCACACATTAGCACACACTGGTAAGTCTGTCATGTGACTCAGCATGGAGCCCCGCACTTCAGCGGCTCCCATCGGGAAACCAGGTGGTGTCGCGGGGAGCGAGCCCCAGTGGAGCCATCGTTCGGCGATTAAGAAGGAGTCTCTCACTGTTGCCAGGACGACAAGTGTAGTCTTTCAGAGTTTTTTTTTTTTTTATAAATTCAGGTTCAGGTTTCGTCACAAGAGCAACAGCAACATCCACAGAAGCTGTTAACAAGTTGACGAACATTTCACATCAATCTGGGTGATTTTGTGACGTTTGTTATGTTTCTAGTTGCGATTTCTGGTCATGTTTACAGTACAAACACTGGAGTCACTCTGCACATAATCACACAGCGAAGCTGAAGCGAGAAGAACGAAGCGATAAGCAGCGTAGCGTCAAGAGTCCGCTGAGGTTTCTGACTTACACTGAATCAGGTCTCCCCTGGTTACAGTTCAACACGGTCACAAACTGAGCCACAGCGCACAACGTTTGCCTCACAAGCATCACAACAACTTCTTTCTGTTTTTATTGTTCTCGTAGTCCTCTTGGATAGTAATATACAGGAACTGTGAAGCATAGAGGAAATTACTGATGGCATCTCTGCAGTCAGGTTGGAGTTTAAGCAGGTAGGTGTCGAGCTAATGGAGGCGATCTGAATTTTAGTGCTGAACAGGAAGTTGTTTTAACTCCCTCACTTCCTCCATCTCATCCTCTGATTTCCAGACCCTTCTTCTCCTCTCCACATCCTCAGACATAAATGGCAGTCCGGGAGATGACAGAGCCGTCCCTCTGGGACTCCATGTCGTCGTCGAGGTACACATCCATTTCTGCTTCGCCGCCATGACCTCTGTGGGCATGATACGCCGGAGGCAGCGCGTTCCCGCCGCCTCCAAATCGATTGTATCGCTCGTCTTCCTCCTCGATGCTGTCATCCAGGTTGAACTTCCTCCTCTCGGCTCCATCCATCTCACCGCAGAGGAGGATGTCATGGGGGGTCGGCCGGGTTCCGGCGGGGGCGTGGTGGAGGTGGTGGTGGTAGCTGTTGGGTTTCTCCGTCAGGGTCCCGGTGGCGTCGCAGCCCTCCCGGTACGTGTACACCGGCCCGTTGTTGTTCGCCCCCGTTCCGTTCTTGCTGCCGTTTCCGGAGCCGGTGAATAGCAGGCGGGCTTTGTTGCCGTAGTCGGAACCGTTGCTGCCTCCGTTGCCCGCCGCCACAGAGTCCCCGCTGCTGGGGAAGCCCCGCCTCTGTTGGCGGCGGCTGCGGGTCAGGAGGACTACGACGAGAGTCACGACCAATAGGAGGGCCAGCAGGGAGCCGATGACCGCGCCCGCCACTGCGCCGGCACTGGACGGATCCTCCAAGGCTTCTGCAGAGGGGATGGAGGGGTTGAAATGAGGGAGTGAGTGGAGGAAGAGAAAAAGGAAGGAATTGATGGCTGTAGTTCTTCTTCTATTGTAAGTGGTGATGATAGCACGTGTGTTACAATCCTCTTACAAGTGTGTGGTAATGTTCTTCTCAGTGTAATCCCTTGGTGAGGGTGCAGTCATTGCTGGGATCAGGCTGAATGGGACTCATTCACTCTCCCAGCTGCTTTTTGTGCGACATTTTGCAGACATTTTGCTCTACATTTATGTCTGTCCAGCTGTCGGTTCCCCTTTTGTTGCCCTCTCCCCGCTTTTTTTGGCAGCTGGAGGGGGGTAAAGCCTTTTCAACTTTGGGTTGGTGTGAGCCAAGTTTGCCTCTCCATTCATGTTTCAGTTGAATATTGAAACAAGAATGAAGTCGAGCGTACAACATCAGCGAACACAGGTTTGCTTTGGACCTCATTTTTTGTCTCTGAAACGGATTAAAGGTTTTCGGTCCAGCAGAGCGACACAGACAGACACAGAAGCAGAACCAGAACAGAGAGGTGAGGGTGTTAATTGAGGAGAATGAAATGAGCACAATTGTGCCTGGAAAGTGTTTAACATCCCCAAGCCCTTCCAGTTTGACCCTGTCTAATTCCCTTTCTCCTATTTGTACCCGCTCCACATGCCCTTTATCTCCCCTCTCATTGTCCAGTTCTCTGCTGTCGCTGCCTTTCTCCATCTGACCGCTACTGGTCAGCTAGTCAAACCATTGGGCAAAATGATCACCTGCTGTTAACCTGGGACCCCATCCAGACCTCACTGACAGGCAGCACACAAAGGTACAAGTCCACACTGCAGGAAGGCTAAAGCCAGGCAGGTTTTAGGAGGATTCTCAGTAGATTGAGAAAGAAAAACAGCATCTGGCTCAGATGGTGTTGGATCTGGACGAACAGATTCATGCCGAGCTAAAAGACAATGTCAAACCAACCATGTGGAGAATACAGTGAGCACCACCCAGTGAAACACCAGGTTTCAGGAAAGTAAATGTTTGATGAAACATAAAACAAACCTCCAACAGCGGAAATATCTAAAAAAAAAAAAAAATCTAAAAGATACAATAACATGGTTACATGGGTGTGTACATAAAGTATTACTATACTATCTTGATCTATAATTTCATCTCTTCTTGGACTCAGATAAATAACTCCTCCTTTTGCGTTTGTACCAAAAGGACTTGGGTCAAAACGGACTTATATTTGGATCTGTTCATAACACCTCGTTCCATAACAAACAGTTCAGGTCAATTAACTGGAAAACAACCCGATGTGTTTCATCAGATCTTCATTTTACCCCTGAGCATGTTGGGAGATTTTAGCCATACCAGGATGATTACATTTGGAAGAAAGGTTTCTGTCGTCCAACTTCTTAGTTTGTACAAATGTAGAACACATTAGATTTAGTTACATGCAGAACATGACTAATAGAGGATAACAATGTGAGAACCGCCTGACCTCTTGATCCACTTCCTTCTGATTTTTCCACTCAGGAAAGAGAAATGTTTTAGTTGTTGTTACATTACTGTATTAAACTTCTGCTAGTTATTGATGTCAGCTCTTATGTACAATGAGATCATTTTGCCATTTAACCCTTTTGCATGCTGCAGCTTTAGCTACAAGATGATCGTTTACGTCACAAACACCAACCGTTGCAACAGGGGTGTGTAAACTTTTCACATCCGCTTTAAGTATGCAATTACACACTGTCATTTTTTCTTTTTGTAGTTGAATTACATGCAGACTTCCCTTTGAGAAGCTGTACAATTACAGGAGAGCAGAACAGCAGCAAGTCTGAGCTCCTTTTTGTTTTATGCAAATGACTTGCTGGTTCTGCCAGCTCTCCTGGAAAACACAGCCAGGCACGCCAAATCAAGCAATCTAAGGTTTACTGAAATGATGCCGTTAGGGTATATGTGCAAGGGAAGCAACATTATGTGAATGACATTGTTTTCCTTCAGAGACATCACATTGGACACTGGATAATGGCCTCTCTGGAGCTGCAAAGTGTGGTTATGCTAACAAAACCAGCAGGGGGATGTCACTACAACCAGGCCTGGATTGAGAGCCTGTGATTCATGCAAATTGTTCATTCTGACAGTGCAGAGGGAAAAACAGATGAAAGAAGAGAGGAGCTGAGCAAAGGGACAGCAGAGGAAGCCTGAGAAGGCTTTTGGTGGAGGGAATAGAGAGTAAAGTTGAAAGGAGAGGGCTGGTTGGTTTTAAAACACCGGTTCAGATGGGAAGATGAAGCCAGGATGACACAAACCGGCTGTGAGAGCAAGGCGGGGCTCAGGGGAAAGGATACGATAGCTAAATTAGGAGGCAGTGTTTATATCCAATGGAAGTGATAGAATGTACTAATGATGATGAATCCAACTTTCCTGTCCTACTTTCCCCTCTTTTCAAACTTACAGACTGGCATTGAAACACAACATGTGGGCCAAAGTGATATTTATTTTTATTGTGCCATTTATATTTTAGGCATTAGTGGCATTTATCAAGTGCCTGAGAGACGGAGAGACAGCTGAATAATTGCCTTTTGTGAGAGGGCCTTTGGTGGCTGTCATCCTTCTGTTAATCAAGTGCTAAAAAGTCCATTATTCTGCATAGGCTATACAGACAATGCACCTAAAAAGGTCATTAGAGCTGGCATGTTCATTTTTCAATAGATCAGGTCACACACAGGAGCAGTGTGAATTTCTCTCCATTTTTCTACAAAACCTAATGACTGCTGATATTTTAACTAAAATTATGCATAAAGCAACTATCTTCTGCAATGAGGAGCAATCATGTCTCCCCTAAATTAAACAGAAACACTTATTTGTTTATTTGTTTCCAATACCTATGCTGTTCTTTTTGCAAAAAGATTACTCAAGAAAAAATGCAAAAATGAAAACATCAACACTGTAAGAATATCAGATGGCAAATATAAGCATAAATAATGGTCCATATTATGACTTAGCACAACATAAATACACTGAATTGAGCTGAAATTGAATGTTAACCAGCTGTTCTTTTAAAGAACAGAAAATAAACATGCAGCTAGCTTAAAGAAAGGCCTCGTTAGCTATTTGTTTAGACTAGAGGCCATATTGTCCAGATGTTAGCTTAGAAACTAGCCTGTTAGCTTTGTAGTTATCCCACCCTCCATTAATTAGCCTTCAGCTCCACTTTCCCCTGAGAACGTTTCCAAACTAGTCACTCTGACGGTCGTCTCCTGTTATTTCTGTGCCGTCTGTTTCTAATCCACTAAGCCAGTCGGTAGCTGTCTTGAAGTCAGAAACTTATGGGTTCAATTCTAGTTTATTCCTCTGTCTTTAGAAGAGCACTTACCCAATGATCTCAACCACAAGCTGCCTACCAATCAGCAGATGTAAGAGGATGTGAACGTTGAGTGGGGCGTTAGAAAGCAGACCGACGCTGCCTGTGTTTTTAGACCGTCATGAAAAGATCAGATACAGGTCACATTACGTCAAACATATCAGAACTGGGTCACTTCAGGCTGCAGTGTGAACGCAGCCTTAATATGCAAACGGTCTTTGAGCCATTATCATAAAAATGCTGTGTAAATTCAATTCATTTAATATTACATTTTAAACATCAGTGGAAAGCTGACAATGTGTGGACATTTCCCATCTCCACTCCATTAGTTCAAAGAAAAATAAATATTGATTGGCACTCTCAAATAATGAATACATTAATGTTTAATTTCATCACTTATCATCCATCAAAACCGGATATAGCATGTAAATGCTTTACAAGGATGGCAAAAGTGGATGTTATGTTTAGTGATGTTTTTAATAGATGCAGGCTTTATGAGGGCGTTATCCGACATCATTTATTACAATCTAAGACACTAATGGATCCCAGTTTAGTGCCGACAGTCAAATGCCAGATTTACGATCAAAGTTTAATGTCAAATTCTTGTCAACGAGAGACACTTTAGTAAACACTCTTCAGTGCGAATACTCCCCCCTAAAAAAGTCAAAAGGAGAGGAGCCTATCATAAGCGAGAAAATAGGCCACGCTTGTCATCCTTATTTCTCGTCAACAGAGGCAGGCTGGCTGCATTAAGAAGCACAGTGATAAATGTCACAGAGAGAGGCAGGAGGGCTTAGATCAGCCTCTGTATTAGTGTCATGAACATGGAGGAGATTAGAGGAGAGGGAGAGCGAGAGACCCGTGAAAACTACCCATTTCTTCTTGGCTCCACTCACAGCGGTTGGGATAATCTAAAGCAGATGATTGGAGATGTGGGGAAGCAAGGTGGAAAGAATTAGGGCTGAGAGGGACGGACAAACAGCCTCAGAGAGAGGCGTGAAAAACTAAAATAAACCCAAATCTGAATAATCGGAGGGTCTTCTTCTCCGCCTCTCTCCCTCTTTCTGCACTTTTTTCATTCTTTGAAGTGGGGCATGAAAACACACCACAGGCTGTCAGTTCACACCAACACAGAGACGACTGACTCCAATTAAATGCTGCTTTTGGTCAAGGACGTCTAGTAATGTTGAAATTACTAAGAACCAAACACTAAAACACAGAATGAGGAAAAATATGAGAGAGCAAAAAAGTGTCAAAGAGGGAGGATTTTAACAAAATAACCAACTTTTCCACATGTTTTACTTTAAAGATACAAATCTGAGACAGGACACTTTGTAATATATTCTATCATTTACTGCTTCCCCTGTAGTGAAATGTAAAAGTGTAAATATGATGGATTTTATTAGCAGGTTTAGACTAGAAGATGAGTCACAGATCAGCACCTCTTTTAGCTTCCAGCATCTAAAATACAGCTTCCAGATTCAGTGCGAAGGCCTGGAGATCTTTTCCTTGGGAAGCCATCAATACATTATCATTCAAACCACATCTGTTCACAAGGCATAAGTACTGCACCAAAACCCAAGGAGAGAACTAAAAAACAATATTTAAGTTTGAAAAGACAACTGTTACACTGAAGCACAGAACAAACACTAAATAATTCCTGATAAACTACTTTTTGTTTGTTTAGCCTTTACGCATCACGACCTTTCCCTTTTAAAGGCATGTGCCTTAATTAAAAGAGATAAAACACTGTGATAAATATTCACAAATTCTTGTGCTCACCTTCTGTACAGCATCATCAGTATAAAAAGATTTAAATCAAGTTTTTATCAAGTGCAAAGCAGGAAATTTTGTAGCTTAAAAACAAAATATGAGCAAGTTTACTTTTTATGACTGGATCATCATAGTGACTGCCTCAAAAACTTGTTCTGGAACATGACTGTGTGTTTTAACATGAAACGGATGATCTGGGGTTGATCAGGACTTTCCGTTTAGAGTCGGCCATTGATCCATCTGTATATTAGAGTATTATGGAGTCAAACATGAGGACATCAGTCCATCATCTGAAGCTCGATTCAAACAGGTTCATCAGCAGAACAAGGATCCCAAACATTCAGAAAACAATCAGTTTTATTGCTGCTATAAGTTTGTTCTACAAATGAATCACATGAAGAGAAAACAAACTGAAGTACAAATGACAGATGTACAGTGAGAGGTGTTGTGCAGAAATAGCTCAATTAATTTCTTTTATTATAGCTGAAGTGGTGTATTTTTCAAATAAGCCCCTTAATGATTGATTTTACTTTAAAGGTTTAAACTATTCCTGTCTAAAAACTGGTAAAACCAAAGAAACGGTGAAAGAGCAAACTTTATTATTAAAGATGGTTTAAAAATGTTTGGCACAAGTTAATACTCCCACAATACCTGTCTGAATCTGATTAGCATTTATTCTTGGATGACAAAGCAAACCAACTGAGCCATTTTTCCAATTACATGCTGGGTTTTTTCTAAATCAGACGGCCACAAGTGCATGACGCCCGTTAAAGGTGTTTATGCCATAGAC
This sequence comes from Poecilia formosa, assembly GCF_000485575.1. Classification (NCBI taxonomy): domain Eukaryota; kingdom Metazoa; phylum Chordata; class Actinopteri; order Cyprinodontiformes; family Poeciliidae; genus Poecilia; species Poecilia formosa. Next base: position 310,847 of record NW_006800051.1, on the reverse strand, counting down.
ACGTTGACCTGGCTCAGTGGGAACTGTGGAATAAAAGCTCTTTAAGTGGAGTCGAAGGAGCAAGTTTCCTCAGCTAAACATGGCAACATTGTTTCTGTGCAATTTAACGTCATTACATATAACAACTGGGTTCAGAATGATCTACCTCCTCCTTTACTCCACATGTTGGCTTTTTAAGTTTCCGTAACAGAAATTCAAACTTCGCATGGAGCAAAAGCAAAAATCTATAAATCCTGTGCAGACATCGATTCACTCTGAAGTTACTGACTGATTTAATGATGTAATTAAAATAATAGATCTACGTCGTGGACATGATCATCCCAGTGATGTAAACATTAATATCTAGGCTCAGACTCCAACATCACAAGATGCTAATGTTGCACTGAAAACCATAAAACATTACCAAGTGTCTGTGGTCACATTTCCAGCTGAAATATCGAAATGAAATATGTCAAAAGTAATTAAAAGTAATAATTAGCTATAGGGAAAATGTCTTGTTATTTAAGTAAAATAACCAGCCAGTGGAACTTTTTCATCAGTATTAAATTATTAGCATAATACAAACATCGATTACTTGTGAGATCAGTTTGTCTTCAAGTGTAGTAAGATATTTGTAATAGAAACCAGACTAAAAATAATTAAGAGTTTGTGTTTTTGCAGTGTTTGATTTGTTCAAAAAGTTGGAGCTTCGAGCTGGGAATGACGTCACACTCGCATCGGGAAACCGTGGGATTGCTAATTACTGAAGGTTGATCATATATTTATCTTACTTTTATTGGTTAAAACACAAACAACAAGCTAACAGATGTTTATCTTTTACAGCAGTATTATTACAGTAACCTTCATCATAGTTTCTACTTGCACAGTCAGATTGGAAACTACACTCAGGGCTGCTCAGTCAGCTCAAACTTTCTCAAATCACATCATCAACAGGAGTTTTGTTGCATTTCTGACCCCAAAGAGACACAAGAGTACTTTGTTTTCTGACGACTGGGTCATAAGACAAGTTCTACTCAAAAAGAGGCAGAGGAGTTTCAGACAAGAAGAATTCATCCCTCTGAGAGCATCAAAACCAACAAAGTATCAAATTATCTGCAAAAAATCAAATAATTTTTGCTCTTTGAAACAGCTATAATCTCACAAGTCTAGAGCTGCCACACAGCTGACCTCAAAATAGTTTGAAAAATTACTTGTGTACACAGAAACGTGAAGGAAGCTTCACAAACACACAACAGAAACGCTCATTAAATGTTCTTTGTTTTGTTGTAGTTCCAACACACACATTCTCTGGTAGCGTTACACACACATGAGCACAGCGAGCTCTTAAAAGCTCCTATTAGCCTGAAGACAGCAGAAGCCTCAGAGTACATCTGTATCACACCTCTGACCCAGACAGAGTAATTGTACATCACACACTCTGCTTAATTACCCCTGATGACACAGACAACCTTCCACACATGAAAACACACACACACAGTCTATTAAATTACCCTCTGATGATCACTGATCTTTACACACACTTCATTTACCCCACAACTCTAAGTCGACAGACACACACTCACCTCTGCACACACACACACACACACACACACACACACACGCACACGTCTAAGCACTGCCGTTTCCATGACAATCTCAATTATTTCCCCATGCATCCCCACGATGCCGCAGCGAGAGAGGAAATTTCCCGTCTGAATCATCCTCAGTTCCTTCTCTTCATCAGGGATTCTGGCCAACGCTTTTCATCTACTGGCTCCTCACTTTTCATCAGTGAGGGAGCAATCAGAGGGTGGTCAGGAACGACGGAGAGACGGTAAGAAAGAAATTAAACTGTAAACCACACAAGAAGGAGACTGCAATGAAAGGAGGGGGAAAGTCAAAGCGACTTCTTAAGCATCTTGTTTTTGGCATTTCTCTTGGCCCATCGAGTCTCCCCGTGCTCTCTCCTCAGAGACTTTGGATTTTAAATGGATGCTTTCTGACACAGAGCAAGCAGATGGGATGAGAACTAAAAGGCACAGACAGACGGGAAGGAGAAAGTAGGAGAGAGGGGGGAGAGAGAGAAAGTGCAAAAACAGGGATGTAAACAAACCGGACGCAGGAAGATAAATGTATAATAGCATACAACACAGATTAAAAACAAGGCTCATGCAAGAGTTAGAGAGTGAAAGCACGAGTGTGCACACACATGCACACACATTAGGTCTAATTAAGTTTTTCCATTTTACTGCCTCTTGCAGGGGTTCTGAACTTCAGGGGGTTATGCAAGTACCTCTCCACTTTCCTCTTCAAGCTCTGCGCTTAGTTAGCACCCAGCTGCTGAACATGCAGGCTCTCATACAAACACTCAATAACTGACTCATTTAAACACAAAAACAGACAACCTTTCTACACAACTCCTGGCTCCACTCGCCTTAATAAACCCCTTCTGCCTGAAGTATGTGTGCACAAAAAAAAAAAAAAAAAAAGCCCTGCAACCCCCAAATAAGACGCTTTTTTTTCCTCTTTGCAGACGGTTGCTGCCAAGTGGCACAAAAACCAACTCAACTCTGTTGAAAAGCTTCTGACTGCATATCTGCACACTGGTTTGCATTTAACACCAACATGGAAACAAATGCTCATCAGATTCAGACACGCCACCACAGAAATGTAAAGCTTATGAGGGAATGAACTCCAGCCAGCAGGTTTACAGAGCTCAGATTAATAGTACGGTTGTAAAATACAGTCATAAAATCAAACAGCAAGGCAACAAAACGGAGCCAACAGGACTCAGCATTGATTTCCAGCCCATGAACATCGACTAATGGTTGTCTTATGGTTGGAGTTCATATTGCAGCCTGCAAGTCCACTTTAAACAGCAGAAACTGATACCGAGAGCCAGACTGGTTTGCATCCACGACATAAAATACATTTGTTTCTGTGAGGCTTAAAATAACTGGGGGAGAGGAATATCTTTGGTTTCCAATAAGATAATGATCCGCTATAAAATGTTTTCATTTTGCAGACGGAACTGTGTATTTTTAGTACTTGTACCGAACAATAAGAGATGTGGACAAACTAGCTGGGCTTGATTTTGCTCCAACTAAAACTTGTTCATGTCAAAATCCACCTAACAGCCAACATGTGGTCTGTAACGATGTTAGGAGCGGATAACACATTTCAGACCGCTTTGCATGCTATTGTAAACACTAAGCTAGTATAAATAAATGACATGCCAGAAACCTAAATTTACAGCCAAACAGAATAAAGTCTGCCACTAAATTACAATCTTGAAACACAGAAAGACTTTACAGATGCTGCACTAATGCTTCAGGTTGAACACGACCAAGACAACGCAGCAAAGTGAAACATTCGAGCAACAGAAGGTCATTATTCAAAAAAATAAAAAAAATATTTAGATAAAAGCTTTTAAATTGGCAGATTCCAGCTGATGCCCTAATTTCTGAATATTCAACAAACTTTATAAATTTAACCAGAGGAACACTGGGGCAGTTTTACTGACAAATTAATGGCAATATTTTCTGAGAATTTTGAACTTAATAATGCCGATGATATTACTTAGCGAAGTTCCACTGGTGAGAGAAAGAATGCTGTAAACTAAAGGATTTATAGGTGGAGCGGTTTTCTTTCACACTGCATCGAACGATCCAGGCCCTTTGAGCAACCTGTTCCCCTCCTCGCCTGTGGTGGCGCTGCACCAAGAAACACTGATGAAAACAACATAAAAACCTCTAAAGAATCCACTTAGCGCAACTTCCTCCTTCACAAAATGTCAACAAAAATGGAATGTCTTTAGGTTTTAGTGGTGGTGGGATTTCTCTTCTGTCTTTGGTAAAAGACCACGAGGCATTTCTTCATCTAGAGCTAGACTTGTGTGTTTGCTTTGGCGGTATTTACCCAGAATGCCCTGTGCTGCTTTTGGAGCAGTCTCCACTTAGCATTCACATATTGTGCGTGCTCCTCAGTGCATTCCCCTTTTCTAATGATGTCCAACTGATAAGAAACCCTGAGGCAGACCCAGAACTCGCTGGAATATCTGCAGGTTTCACAGAATAAGGTTCAAAGTGTTGCTGAAGTATTTACCTCCATGACCTGACCTCAAATAAGTTCAAGATGGATGGAAGGATTTTGCATCAAGATTGTAGTGTTTGAGTCACGGCGATAAAAACTTAATGGAGGACATTTCAAGCTGAATGTCAGAATTTGTATCGGGTTAGTAATTCTGGTTAAACTCTTTGTGAAGTCGTTAAGATCTTTTTTCTTCATTAGGAACAAAACCAGCCGCAGACCTTTTGACGTACCTGCATGTTTTACATCAATAAAATGTTTATGAGGTGATGCAGATGGAAACGTTTCCTCAGTCAGAACCTTTGCGTGTTTCTCTTTTCCGCCCGTCGCGTGTGTGATTATGCGACATCCTCAAGCTGCGGATAATTAGGTATTCCGTGAAAATGTGCATCTCCTGTAAGATGAGTGCTTTGACCTGAAAAGGATGAGAGCCTCCGAGTCTCTGAATGTCTTTTAAAACTGTCAGGTTTGCCGTTAACATCTCTCTAATTAGCCTTTCCTTCTTATTACAGGTGAGGCTGTGAGTGGGGAGGTGGAAGTGTTTTCTGAGTCTGATTTGATCAAACTCAGATTGCTACGTGGGGAATGTAAAAATGAGCACCCACCGGGCCGGCTGGGTGGCCTGTGATTACAGACAATCTAGACTTCTACCTGAAGCTGCGATAAAACCTCTGATTTGTTTCCTTCACTGAAGTCATTTAAACTTTGCTCTGCATTTTTTATGTGATTATAGGACAACCACAGCTTGTAAAACACATGCCATGCAGCACAAACTGGCTGCTTCCCTGGACGGTTCCTGGAAACTGACATCATGTCGGAGGATTACTGGGGAAAACAGAATTTCTGCTTCTTTTACACTTGGTGTTCTTTGCCATAATTTCATCTTTCTCTGAGGAGACATGAAGCAGTAGCCTAGCATCTGTCCAGGCTGCAGACTCCCATGGGTTTAATTTGTTAACACTCTGCCTTCCAGAGAGGAGAAACTGCTTTCTATCAAGTTCAGCTGAAGTGAATAAATAAACTACAGCCTAGACGTCTTGGATGAAGCTCCTCAGTAGGAAAATTCTCCTAATAAACCGAACCACATGCTTCTTGGTACAGGAGTCTTTTTACTGACTTTTTTGTTGGGTTTGGGCAGAAATGTTTCACTCATGCAGCAGTTAAGAAGTAAAGAGGTCATCCGGGGTAAATCTCAGCCTGCATCGTGGAGAATCGGATTCTGATTGAGAAACAATAATCCTGTCAGCAGATCCAGGTTTGGAAATCTCTGGGTCTGGTTTTCACTTTTCCCACATGATTTGTTTCCGTTGGCTCCTCCAGAGCGAGCTGAAGCACCGTGCAGCTAAAGTACAAATTCATGCCTTATGTTTGATGAGCATTTCACACTTTCTGCTTCTTCAAACAAATATTTTGAGGCTAAGGTTCAGTTTGAGGTTTGAGCATGTAACCATGGTAATAAATACTTTCTGAAGTACTTAACATCCAATTAAAATGTTGATCTCATTTCCTGACCACATAAACACATCAGATGTAATGTTTGCCATACAGAACAAGAACTCATTGTACAGATTGAGCAAGAAATCTCAAAAACAAAATCTGAAAACCTTCCAATTAAAATTGAACTGAAAGTGAAAGTTCAGTAGTGCTTTAAATTCAGCTTGGATGCCAACATTTACATATTTTATGAAGAATAACTGAGCTTTCACTACATGGCCTCAAACCTAACACCTCTGCAAAGCAGCTCAAAGAGCTGGAAACTCAGATCATCCAACACAAGATTTTTTGGTGAAAATATAACTAAACAATATCAAGACTGAACTTGTTTAAATTTCTGTATATTTGGTCAAAAAGTTAAAGTTTAGTAAATATCTAAACTTAGCATAGATATTCACAGGAAGGCTAGGCTTCCACCAAGCGGTTCTAGTTTAGCACCAGTTAGCACCAAGAAATGAAAATGGAAAAACTCAGAAGTTGTGCAGCTAAAAACTGAAACTACTTAAAAGTGCAGAGCATGAAAATGAATGAAAAAGTTGTTTTAGCAATGAAATTACATGATGTCACTCCCTCTTGTCATAAAGTTCTGATAAAAATGTTTACATTTTTTCACTTTTAATGCAATGTCAGACCAAACTGCAGGTAAGTTATTTGGATATTTTATGTTTATGGTTTTATGTCATTTTTCTCAGTCCATCCTGTGTTTTACCTGCCATGTTCAAAACAACTCCTTCATATCAACACAACACACATATGACCATTTTGATAGTTTCTGCTTTGTTTTTTGTGATTTATTTTTGCAAGACAGAAGAAAATGGTCTCAACTCAGGGATTCGGCAGAAATGTTCTACTGCCCCTTGTGCATAGGGGTTTCATTACACCTAAAACCTGTTTTTTTTTTCTACAAGAAATGCCTTATTATTATAGTATGTCAAACACATGTATATCTGAAGTTAATCAGCCCTAATTGGTGCCAAGAATAATGATAATCTCCTGTTATTTACACATCTCACAGGAGTGAGAGAGCAAGCTGCTCTCACTGCTTGCTCTCTGTTAAGAGAAGTTCTTTGAACTTCTGTTAACTTCTCTGTTAACTTCTCTGTTAAGTGTTTCTCAACACGCCAATAACTCAACCCAATGACAATTGCAGAATAAGCTGCTTGGTTAAATGTGGTTATGTTTAATTGAAAAAAAAAAATGTCTCAACGGTTCAAGATTATTCAAGATGACAACTAAGAAATAATCAACAAAACATACATTTTCTTACTTTTTGTGATTAGTTCATATTAAAACAGGAACATAAACACATTCAAACTGCCAGCAGTTTGTAGAGTTGCCTTAATTGGAAGCAAAATGATTAGTTTTTTTTTTTTTTTAGTACCAATGGCAAACAATTAAAAGTAATGCAAAGGAATTACACTTTCAAGTTAGAAAGTTGTGAGATGAATGATGTACTGATTTTCTAATCTTCTGTAGCTCTGAAACTTGCAACCAGCAGAGATGATTAATAAGAAATCGTCCTTTTCCAACCATCCGTGTCCAAATAAAGAAGCATTTAATGCAAATCTGCGGTGATCCATCACCAAACTGCGAGTGCTGCGCTGCTGAGACACACTCGCACACCGAGCTGTCAGCTCGAATGGGTTCAGGAGTTTAATGAACATTATTGATGCAGAGGCTCGTGCAATTACTGTGATGCTTCCACCTACATGTCGGTGGCTTCATTAATTCTGGGTAAATTCTGGCTAATATATAAGGACAAGCAGATATGTGTAAGAGGAGCCGTCGTTTGTCCGGCTCCTGCTTCCCCGCCCCGCCTGCTCTCTATTACAGATCAACACGGCCGCCGGTCCGTGTGTGTCCCGTTTGGATACTGTACGCGTGTCTGTGCGTGCGCGCCGTCAGAAACATTTTCTGCCTTATTCTGCCTGGCTGAATGCAGGGAGCTGATTGGATCCAGACCTCGGCTGTTGGTGCTGATCAAGGAAGCCAAGCAGGGTGGAAAAAAACCCATCCCGCTCCCCTCACTCCATCCCTTTCGCTCCGCTCTCACTCAATTCATCTCCATCTCAGAGTCACCCCCTTCCCTCTGCTCCACTAAACCCCCCCTCACTCCTAAATGGGCGATTTGTGGCTGGGTGAGTCATTTCTGAACAAATCCTGACCACGGATAAGAGGCAAGTAAAAGACAAAGGGGGTGTGTGGAGGAGGAGGGGGGGGGGGGGTAAAGGGCCACAGAAAAAAGAAAGAAAGAACAAACTGAACAAATGTGTGCTTTTCATTTCAAACGGAGAGAAAGCAAAGAGGGAGAAAGGAGAAGGATTAAGACTGCTCTGTTATTTCCCAGCTCACTCCCTCCCTTATGATCAGGAATATGAAAATGTTAAGCAGGAAGGCAGCAGAATCATCCCCCCTCTTCACATTGCTCATAAAGTAATCTCAGCGCCTTGCAAAATTATTCATACAACTTAAGTCGTCACATTTCACACCTCAAAATATTTCTCCAGCTGTGCAAATGTAGACACTTTTACACACTCTTCTTTGCAAAACAGCCTGAAGTTCAGTCTGATTGGATGGAGAGCATCTATGAACATCACTCTACAAGCCTTTCTACGGAGTCTCAGTTCAGATTCACAGATCCACTTTTTTCACTTACGATGCCGACATCTGGGGCTTCGCATCAGTTTCTTTTTTTAGACACGGGCATAAATGAACTGAATTACACATTTGATAACTGCACCAGCAGAGCACAGTTAAAAACTGGAGCAAACTTCCAGAAAACTGCAAAACAGCTGAAATACTGAGTTCCTTTAAATCACGGCTAAAAAGAATCATTTGATTAATAATTGGAACGTTGATCAACAGATCTGATGTGGATTTGCTTGATGATTTTAATGACTGCGTTTGAAAAAATGTAATATTTACTGATCGTTTCATAATTGGTTGTAAATTCAGGCAAGTTAAGGAAATGGATCAATCAGTGGTGTTTCCATGGCGATAAACTGTTTGGTGTTTATAGCTTTCCTTTATCTGTGATGGATGTTTCTAGCATATTGTAAAATCTTAGCCACATCATTTTAAGACACATGTGAAAGGTAAAGACGGCAAAGCCCAGAGAGTTTGTACAGATGTTTAGTCTCATCCATTTGCTCTTTTTAGAAACATTTTTCTCACCGTCTTCCAATTAACAGTCCAACTGGGTGTAACCAGTCACTTCATTAACACAAACTGCTGCTCTTTGTTTTCCGTTACTGACTGAAACTTGCTGCTGTCCCAGGTCTGTTGCTTGCTCTTTAAAAATCAATTCAAATAAAACAAAGTAAAAACATCTACAGTAAAGTGAAAAAACGTGGCTTTTATCAGCGACTGGGTTACGGGACTAACTCTGGCTCCTCCCATGGGGGGCGGGACGTTTCCAGGAATCAGAGAAACCATCTCCTCAGAGGATCCGCCCCAGACCCCCAGGCCTTCACCTGGTGAGACACTCCGGAAACTGGTCTCCCAGTAGACGTCTGGAAGCCATCCTCATCAGATTCCTGGATAACCTCAACGGAGCGGGGACTCGGAGCGCCTCCCTGATGGATAAGCCCCTCACCACATTCCTTACTCTTAGACACAGCCGCTCTTACTCAAAATCTCCTTCTGCCCAGAGTTTAGCAAAATGACTGCAGATTAATAATCAAATCAGCTGATTTTACGGCCACATGATGCCAGAATATGACTGGACATTTCAAATTTGGTCAAGAGCTTATAAAAAAAAGTAAAGAAAAGAAAAAAGCTTCAAGATTTAATCAGATTTTCTAACTCAATGTTTAATGTTGCATGAAGCTGCCAGACATCAGCCCAGTTTGGATCTGTGCAGGAAACAGAGGCACCATTTATTCCATCTTATTAAAAAAATAAAGACACCGTCAGTGAAGCAGCAGAACAATCACTTCCTCTCTGCTGTCATCTCCTCCTCTTACTGGTCGCAAGGCTTTTATACCACATGACCTGTTCTCAGAAATCCACCCTTCCATCTCTCCTCCCTCTTAACCTTTGACCTGCCCTCCTCCTCTCTGCATTGATCAGCTGGTAGTGGATCAGCTGTAGATGTTGACAGCAGCTTGACCCAACGTTGGTCTGCAGGATTACATCCTGCCCCCTCCAACCTGCTTTTTTTCCTCCTTGACAAATAACCTTTGTTTTTTTCGTTTATTTTTTTTTAGATAAAATAAAAAAATTGTAAATGCACAATAAATTTAGATAGTTTAATTTTTAAAGGAAGAAATTCATTGAACCCAATCCAGTCCTTTAAGGAGTGGTAATGACGCCCTGAACCCAGTAACTATTTGTGCCACCTGCTGCTTCCAGGAATTTTTGATACGTTTCCCAAGTTATGGTCGAGGAATTTTGACCCACTCTTCTTTGCAGAACTGTTTTATTTCACTCATATTCAAGATATTTGGAGCATCTTGATTGAATCCAAGTTTGAACTTTGACTAAGCCGTTCTAAAACCTTCACCAGAGCTGGAGTTTATGAAGTGTTTCTGGTGGTAAACCAGCTGTACTTGAGCTTAAAGTGGAGTGAGATATTGTTCTTTAGAATTTTCTTCGAAACAGCAAAATTCACGTCTCCCAATAATAACAAGTCTTCTGGATCTGGAAGAAGCAGATCGAGACCAACAGACCATCAAAACTGATTTCTCTTTGAAAAGGTGCGTTAGCTTTAGCCCAGGTACGGGACACACCTTGATTTTAGTCTCATCAGTCTATAGAAAATGTTCAACGTCTTTGGGATGCAGGATGATTCTTTTTCCTTACATTAGCAGTTGTCTGATTGAAACCATTTTTATTCATTTCATTTCGCTGATGCTCACTGAACGTGTGAGGCCTGCTGAGCTGCAGATATCCTGTTTTTTTCTGACCTTCTGTAGATGTAGTTAAACTCTTGGAGTAGTTTTGGTAGGGCTTCCAGTGGGAAGTTTCACCACTGATTCACATTTTCTCCATTTAAACCTTTCCATGCTGACAGGTGTCAGTAATCTAGTTTAGTCTCCTCCATATATGGACTGGTGGGTTCAGATAGCTCCTCCTGCTTAATAAATCAGGTTAATACTGCTACTCTGGTGATTTTTCCTTTAGTATATTTTTTTTTACATGTGGGAAAAAAAACAAAAAAAGAAAGAAATTTGGAAGGTAGGCATACACTTTCACATGTCTCTATGCTAATAAACACAGTTCACCAGGGGAAGTTTATTGGGGCTTTCTGATGCCGACTGGAAGGAGATCACAGAGAAATGAGAAATGTGACCGAGCTGACACCACAGATTGATGTTCAGTGAATATTTCTCTGTGCTTCCAGGCTTTTCTCCTTCTGGGGATCAGGACCATTGTGTCTCTGCATGCACCATGTCTGCTTATTTGTTTCTGTGCAAAAATCTGTTTGTCTCTTCCCTTCACCTGACGTGTCTCGAAGTGGGATGTGGTTAAATGAAGAAAGAACAACAGTGGCCCAGGGTCTTTAACATTGAAATAGAATGCAGCAGCAGCAGAAGCACAGAGGTAATCATGAACTGCTCCCTTGCCAAGCTTTAGCTACAGGTACCAACATCTGACCCTGCAATTTAACTGAGGAACTAGCTTGTGCTTGAGTCCAATGTCAAAACGCTCATACAACAGAAATCTGCACATAAATGCAGAACCACAGTGTGTTTGTTGCATGCAAATTGCATCACATATGCATCTGTACCACATAAACCCATATATTTGTAAGTGCAGTGGCTCTATAGGACATTTCTAATGTGCAGTATACAATCTTTTCTATATGCTTCTAGTGAACTACGACATGTAATTCTGCCTGAAGCACGGCAGCAGAGGACGTTTGGCCTTGGCTAGAAGAAAAACAGTGGAGAAAAAGGAGAGAAATGAAGAAATGGAAGGCATCCCAGGGGATACGAGAACAGTACATCATGGGCATATAAGCGTGTTCTCGTTTATGCATCTGAGGGTCACCCACATGCCGCCTCACCCTGATTGAAACCAGCGGTGCCGTGGCTTGGCTCGGCTCTATCAGTGAGCTCATGTTTCCTTTGTAGTTGATGAATAAACAGAAAAAAGAAAAATCTTGAAATCTTGGTGTTTGAACTGCACAGCCTCCAAATGTGAAATATTTAAACCGCAGAGCACAGAGAGGCAGGTATGTGTCTTTAAAATATTAATACCATATACCAATCATGCAACTCTTTCCAACCAGGGCCAGCTGGGTGTGAACGTTAAGAAAACATGCACAGAGTCCAAAATCAAAAGGCAAGATTGTTTAAAACAAGCATCAAGTGCAGCACAGATCTATTTGAGCAGTTTCTGTAGAAACAGCAGTGGAATCCAAACTATAAGGCTCCCAGAGGATTTCAATGCCCACAAACATAACATCAATATCAAACTGGCAGCTTCAAAACTGGCCGGCAACCTCATGTAGAAATCGATTTCATTGATCAGAAAAATAAACAAAACTCAACAAATTTTCAGTGTAACAAGTGAAATGTGTTAAACAGAAAAGTTTTATTTATGGCCTGTACAGCAAAGACACAGGACTAAAATCTAACATGCTGGAATCAGTGAAGTTAAGTTTAAGAGCCCAAACTCCTTAGAAACATATGATACAGCTGCCAAATATCAGAAAATACAGTTTAAAATGTGACATTTACTCAGTGAAAATGGGACAAGTTAGGAATATATTGCTTTTTTATATTGGATGACATATCCAAAGCTCCATGTTTGGAGAAGAAAAGCCTTTATGTAATATGATAGGATGCCCAGTTTGTTAAATCAAAGGTAAACTTTAAAATCAAGATGTTCTCTGTTGATTTTGATGTAAACCTCAAAGCATCTATACTTTTATTGGAAATGTGGGAATAGATCTTACATATAGAGAAAGTGTTGATCAATCTTTACACTCACACCAATTCTCAGCTCATCTTTCAAAGATTTTCTGGCTAATGTTAAAAACAACCAGTTGAATCCCCATCAGGAAGAATCAAAATGTCACCATTGTTCAGTTTATGACCCTTTATTCCAAATTTCACGTTACAGCTTTGTCTGACCCACCTTCACTTGTTCTTTGCCGTCTCCATGGGAGACAATTTCACTGTGGAGAATCTGTCAAAGTAAATGCTATATTACATTCAGAATCATGAGCTAATGAATCAAAAAGGAATTCATGGAATTTATGTTGACAGGAGACACAAAGCGTCGGATGTGCAGGATCATCAGGTTTCTATAGTAACTAACAATGGAGAACCACAGGATTCATTTTTAAAAGGAATTACGCGCTCTGCTTGTGTCATTTCTAGTTTATTTTGTTTGAATTAAAACAAAACCACAAGTTGCATTTCAGAGGTTTCTGCACATTTGCTTTCAAGAAGTCTATATTCAAATTTCTAGATTTTATTCTTCAGTTGTTTTACAGTCTGCTGTGTTTTTGTGACCTACCATCTTTACATTCAGTTTAAAGTTGACCTGTGATCTTGGTTTTGTAGCCCTTTTCACACTGATGGTCATAAAGGACTTTGTTTTTAGAAGATGATGAGTTAGAGATGTCCCATTTAAAGAACAACATCTGCAGCTCAGCTCAGGTAATAATCAGGCCTGGATTTCTCCTTCAAGCTCAACTTTCCAACTTAGTTAATTCAGGCTAGATAGTTTTCCTTTCTTACAGAAACAATCTTCCTTTGAGGTTATGGTTGTTCCTCATTTTATTTGAACACCTGACTTGTTTTAACAGAAGACTTTTAAGTTGCTGCTCTACATGTCAATGTTATATTTTTACCCTGCTTAGTAATTTGTTCCATTTGCTTTGATGGATTCAGCAAAGCAGAGCACAGAAGCTGATTCCTCAACAATACACATCCTGTCTTCCAGTGCAGAAAGCAGAAATGCCAATAGCAATTTTAAAAAAGGGATGATACGTCTTGTCTGTATCTGCAACTTAAGAAAGAAACTCTTCTCATCTCACCACAATGCATTCAGTGTTTTGTGAAGAGAACCACTTCTGGCTGCTGGAATGTGACACCAGCGCCTGGCTCTCTTCCCAGGAAATAATCAACCAAGCAAAGGGACACTTTAGAAACAATTCCACTTTATCCTGTGAAACCAGAACTCTTCAAAACTCCTTTATTTCCATGTTTTGGACACATTTTTTAAGTTCCATAAAATGGATGACTCCTTCCTGTTAATTATGCTAATTTGTTTCCATTACATTTTTCCAAACATGCAGACTTTATGCTCTGAAAATGGTGCAAAGACTTTTTTTGATGCGTCTTAAGCAACTATTGAACTAAATCTAACAAGATTTCATATTTGAGACTTATAGCCTCAAACTTTGTCTTTAATTTTTCTTTTACTTCATGGATAGTTAATTCTGAAGTTAAATTTTCACATTTACTTGGAAACTTGTGATATTTTTCTGAATCTCAAACATTAAAATAAAATAAAACAAATAAAAAAATATATTTCATGTAAAGTTCTGCTTCATCAAAAAAGGATAAAAAATTACCATTTCACAAATTGGTTTTTATATATTTTGTTAGTTTTATATAAAACTATTTTAAAATAATAATTATTCTCATTTTCATTTAAAGTAAACACTGACAACAATTAAATCACACTAATTGCTCCCACACCGGAGACTCGTGGCAGCATCACTTTGGAGTAATTAGTCTTCAAACAAATGTAATTTGATAACTTTAAAAGAAAAAAAAATGGGAAAAATAAATCAGCTTCCTCATATTTCACTTTGTCTTTTTAAATGTGTTACTTTGTATGAAAAATAGATACAAATCCAAAAATCTAAAGTATGCAACAATTAAATTAATTATGTTTTGACTAAATATGCTTTAATAAATTTTACATTTTATGGAATAAAATTTTAAAAAATAGATGCAGAAGTGTAGATTTTGCAGTCATGAGAAGCAATTTTAATGAAGTCTTCTGTATCAAATCAGCATGAGATGATTTTCATTTCTAAGGTATAAAAAGGTTTTAAAAAGTTATACAAACATATATGGGTGTCACCCAATGTGTTTTCTTTTGTGAATAGTGGATGTACAGTGGGATTAGGAATGTGAAAATCACTGTTTCCAACTGCAATAGAGCAGAGGAGACATTTCTTGCCATCAAGGACGTTTTGTTTGTCAGATTTAAGTACAAACTGATCATCTAATGACATTTCAATACTCTCAGGTCATCCAAGCTGATTTTCTCAAAAAAAAAAAAAAAAAAAAAAAAAATCATCAGAAAAAATAATGCCTTCAGTTTTACTTTCAGTTTCAAGCGCTTGGCATGCAGAAACAGGTGAATCTTCTCGATCGCAGACAGAGTGTTTGCATAGTGCTGCATTAGACTGAATAGTGGTATTACTGGGTATGTGCTCCATGTTTGAATAACATGCAGAAGCTGTGGTCCTTGTGAGAAGTAGACATGCTGTGCACAGCATGTCTACTTCTCACAAGGACCACATTTAGACATGTTCACAAAAAAACTGTAATAGCTTAACTTTAGATTATAATGAACATTTTTACTACATTAATTTGTGTTTCCAGTTTTAAACAAAAGTATTAACAAAACATGCATACATTTTTTGTCACTTATTTTTATATTGTTACCTGTTCCAACTTCAGATCAATAACTGATTAAACTGTATTAATCTTCCTCTCATCCTGTAAAGAGTCACACTGGCTGCTGCTGGTGTTTCTGGTGATGAACTGACCCTACAGTCGTTCTGCTATGAGAGCGAGAGAAAGAGACTGAAGTTACTCCTGTTCTCCACCTGCTGACCTCCTAAAACTCAAATCTCCCCATGTGGACCACTTCATGCCCCTTTCCGATGTGGGTTTCTGTATTCCCCTCATGTCTGTGGGTGCGATAAGCTGCAGCCTGGAGGCTCTCGCCTCAGCTCTTATCTCCCTAACAGATGTTCCCCCTGTGTGGCCACAGCACCAACGGTCACATGGAGGAGGCCAGCAGCCGACAACTCCATGTGATTCCTGAACAGTCAGATGTTCTCGTTTCTGCATAAATGGAGCTTCTGAGTCAGAAGTTCTATTTTTTTAAGACAAAACAAAGGTTTTCCAGCCATGCATTCCTGCAAAAAGACCCTCAGAAGATGAAGAAACTATTAAGGAATTTATAGTTAGCTCCAAAATTACTCATTATCTTTAAATATTACCGACATTTGCTTTGTGCAGTGAGTTGCAAAAACTATTTTGCCATCGCTTCCAGACGCTGTTGCCTTCAAACTTTAGCAATTTCCTGATAAATTTCATTATTTAAACAGAAAACATGTCAAATAAAACTAAACTGATATTTCCCACTATTTTAAGTGACTCTCCAGCCATCCTCTGAATACTAACCACAGTAATCAGCAGCGTGGTTACTTTGCTTAATTTTTTAAGTGCAGCAGAGAGAAAAACAGTTAAGCCCAAAATTATTCATCAATTTAAATTAGGGCTGCTCAATATTATGAAAATATTTCAATGCAACATTGTTCCAGGAAATTTCGATGATTAATCAACATTTTTACAGCTCTTTTTTTTTCATCATTACACAGATTAAAATGATTTACAATCATTTTAATCCTATTAAAAATGAAGTTAGACCCCAACTGCTCCTCTCTGTTCTGCTCTAACCCGTCAGCTGTGAGGTCAGACTCTTTTAATGAGTTGCTTTTTATCGATTATGTCAGAGCTTCTTCCCTTTGTGAATGCATTGCAGTTATCGTTGACGTCATCTCACTTCTGGCAGGAGACATTTTGCCCAGTTTCTGTGAAAATATAACATGAGAATGTATTCCTGCAGCTTAAAATGACACCCAACATCCTAATTTAACCAGAGCCGTTAAAAATAATGGCACTTCCAGGTGATTTTGTATATTAATAACCACAAACAAACACTTCATGCTGTTCAGCAGCAACTTTCAGCACAGTTTGCTCTGAAAATTTGATGGAAAAAGAAAATTAATAGAAATCTGTGAACTCCAACAGGCCGAGCACAGACAGCGATAGGAAAAAAGAAACAGCTGGATCTTCTAGACTGTGATAAAGGCTTAGAATAAATAAATAACATAATAGGTCTGAAGGGGAGATCCCCACAGAGACAGAAATTAGGTAAACAAAGCTTTCTCTAATTAATTCATATTTCTCTTTTGTGAAACAGATTAAGTTTGAGCATGAATATTCCACAGGATAAACTAAACGTTGCAGGATGTAAAGGCGACGATCCGCAGGCGGCCATGTTGCTACAGTTTTATGATCAGGGACCCACACAAGAGGAAACTGAATCAGCTTAATCATGACCTAAAGATTAGATGAGAAGTCTAAACAGGCCGTTTTACTGTCTGTTACTATAGCAACGGTAAAGCAGGAAGCCACAGAGAGCTGCAGCCGTAATTAGCTGAGCTTCTGTCTCAGTTTTACATGTGAAGGAATCCAGAGTTCAGAGACAGTTTAGGATTCATTTCTAGATAATTAGTCAGGTAATTACAATGATTTAAAAATCACAGTCATCATCCCAGCATAATTGTCATAATTTTCTTCATTCCATATGTGAAGAAAGCAATGGAGATATTATATTTACCTTCGTCATGACTGAAACTTGATTATCATTTTTCTAAATTTCTATAGGTTTTTATGGAATATCAGTTCAATATCAACTATAAAATCAATACGTTGCAAAACGTACCTCTATCAATTGAAGTAACTGCACAAAAGTTAAAACCAGTATCATTCAATCCCTGCAGGATTTGATTATAAATTTTGTGGTGCTACTTTAGAAATATTTTGTGATATTTTTTCCTCATTACACAGCAAAATGTGAATTTTAATCTTAATTGTGAACCCAATTGTGCAAAATCAAACATCTCAGAGTCTGCTGCCACACTGGAGATTAGAATTACAAACACCAATTCAGCCAAAGTTTAGAAATCAGGAAACATTTCTCCAAATGAAGCGACCAAAAGTAGGAAAAACTCTGAATTCCCTCAGCATGAAAAAAGGCTCTGATGCGCTAATTTCCTCAACTGGGAATCACAAAAAAAACTTGGCTGATCATTATTCTGTTTCCCTTTTGTAAAAATGCATGTTATTTACACAAAAACTATAACTGAGTTTTACATGGAATGTTGAAACTAGATTAAATATATTCATGCTCCATATGTTAGTGGTGAGATTAACTTGCGTCGCCTGCATCACGCGTAGCAGAGATACAGTGTCCGACATTGAAACAAGAAATCAATGTCCAGGATCAACAAGGAAAAAAGTCGGACACAGAAGTTGAGAGTCTGTGATGAACAATCTGGTGCCAAGCAGCTCAAATGAAGCAGATGAACATCAACTTTCATTGGACGCTGAATGAAGATGATTCTCTCGGCATAAGTGCTGATCCCACAGAGTGTGAAGACAATCAGGCTCCTGAGTAAATCAGGACCTAATCTGGCACAACAACGTCTCAGCAAACAAAGAGGGAGACCAGCAAGGACTGTTCTTCTGAAGGAGGTTGACATGAGCCTCCTCCCAGCAGCTTTCTCAGAGCTTTCTACAGAACAGGTTGACTCTGCTCAGTTTGTCTCTGTGGTTTCTCAGTTGCAGAATGTCAGACAAAAAGGCCCAGCAGAGAAAAGTTAAAGTTGTTGAGAAGATCATTGGAGTTTCCATCCTTTCTGTCCAAGATATCTTCCAAAACCGCTGCAGGAGCCCAGCAGTGAACACCACCATCAAGGACGCTCAGCCGCTTCGTAAATTCTTCAAAATGCTGCCATCAGGCAAACGATACTCACAGTGTAAGAGGCAGAACCTTCGGAGTGAATTACAGCTTCCTCCCACTTGCTGCTAGGTGTCTGTGGCAGTGTTTTACAGCTAGTTTTTATTATTCATCACCACCCAAACTAATTTACTCATTTATCGTAGCGATACATCTGGAATCTATGAGTGTTTATTGATGGCCGCTACAGGGCATGCATGTAAACCGCCTTTATATTTCCTTTGATGACCTTGAAGAAACACTCTTGCGTTTTGCGACTGAACACATGGCACATAGATAATAAAGCTTGGTTAATATTTTACTGTATTTCACATGATGGGCAAACACAATTCACATGTGAATAAGGTTATTCATGCGATAAGTCACTAAGAAACACGCAGCGCCATCCTCCTCCTACCACTTCCTGTCGCCTTCTCAGCCAGTAGAAACATCTGTTTGTTGATCACGACTCGTGTGATGCATAAAAAAAGAGTTTCTATTGCAGCTTTGCAACCCACAATAATTTCAACCACTTCATTGTGGCACAAAAACTTTTTTTATTTTCAAAACCGTTCTGTTTCAATTGAGCAAATTTACTTTCTTATTTCCAATTTGGGCAATTATATGATAAAGGAAACACAGCTAGTGACTTGATTTTATTCGTGTAAAATAAATACTCCCTTCTCTTTTCCTCCTCTCCATGGCTGGTGTTTGATTTGGCCGGTGCTGAGGTTAGCTGTGGCTTTGTGGCACAGAGTCGGAGCCAGAATTTCCTCCCCATGGCTACATCATCTGATTATTTCATGGACAGTTCTGCATGGCTCAGCTTATGTGTTTGTGTGTGTGTATGCGTGTGTGTGCATGTTCGGGTGTGAAGCACAGCGTGTCTGTGTGTCTTCAAAGTGAGTACGTGTCTTTCCAGTGGACATGTATCTCAGTTGCTGCAGGCGATCCAGGAAATGCTTTTCCACTCGTCCGTCTCGATGGGGCTGTGCGTTTGAGTGTGTATAAGGGGGTGAATGCATGTGTGCGGCAACACAGCCGCCAGCCCCATGCCAGCTGGACTCCCCCATAAAAGGCTTTTCTTGTGCAGGGGAGGGGTGGAGGGGGTGGAGTGACGGCCAGAGAGGTGGAGGACAGAGAGGGTCGCAGCCTCCTGCCAGCTCACTCTTACGAACTCGACCAGAAGTCATCACGGTTTTTAGAGAAACCCTTCGTCCACTCTCCTCCTGCTGCTCCCTGCGTTTGAACCTCTCCATCACCCCCTCCACCCGCCCCCACCCCCCACACAAACACTCGCCTTTATCTCGGTTTTCAGCTCCTCTGCAATCACCGTCTTCATCCCGCTGCCCACCACCACTCCCTCCTGTCCTCCACTCCAATCGTTTTATTTTATTTTCCCCTGCCAACAACCTCTTCCACTCTTATGTGCACGCTGCCCTGGGCAGATCCAGCTGGCGCCGTGGAAACCAAGCGAGCCATGCATAGCTGGCACGATGCAGACGTTGACGGATGGGGTTTGGGTGCGGGGCGGAGGTGGGGGGTTTTTGTGCATAACAAGAGGTAGGAGGGTACATTTCACTCCTGTCAGCAAAAACACTAAAATTTCTTGTTGCATTACAGAGGCACTTACTCCTGAGAGCTCAGTATAGATGAGAGAGATGGACAATATGGAGGTGAGTGAGTCATTTTATTAGGGTTCTGAAAATGCCTCCCAGTGCCATCAAACCCCTCCTTCAGACCCACTTCTGCTTCCACAACCACTTTCCATCCTTCTTCCTCATCAGCCCCGTCTTACTGTGCTGCCCTGTGGTCTGATGGGGGTTTGTGTGTGTGTGTGTGTGGGGGGGGCAGACGGCATGAGGCTTCCAGCAAGCATGTAACAGAACAGAGAGGAACCGCTAACGGATCGCAGCAGCGTCCGCTACAGATCAACTTTTATTTAAAAAAATGTTTTTATATATTTGTTAAAAGTGTGACCCTGTTGTAGCAGCATGGTGTGAAAACATCAATCTCCTCCCTGAGCTGTTCAAGACAATAATTTAGGAAAACTGACCTTACACTAGCAAAGTGTTTTCTCCTGTTCCGTCATTGGCTAAACACGAGGTTTGATAATGTTTCTAAGATTTTTAAAAGTGAATTCTTATCTAAACTTTTTACACATTTTAGTTGAGTGATTTCATAAACAACTTCGTTTATCTTGTGCTAAAAAGATGCTTCAGTCAAGGAATAGTTTAAAAAAATCAAAAAGCTTTTCAGGATGCCAGCTCCAAAACAAAAACCCACATAAAGTCACTTCCTGTTGCGACATTCAGCAGCTTTTAGGCGGCTAAAGCAACATTTTACTCATTTGCAGCTTCAACAGCAGCAGATAACCACTCTGACCTTTAAAGCAGCCGACTGTGTTTGTCCAAGGGTCAATGGTAATGATTTTCTCCCTCATCCGAAGCGTGTCTTCTGTTGAGGTAATTGGCTCGATACATTCATGGTGCCCGACCTCGGAAAAAAAGCACCATTCTCAAAACAACGTTGTGTCTCAGAAGTTGAAGCAGGAGAAAGGATGTGAGGTAAAAAGGTTCAACAATTTCTGCTAGTGGTCACTCAGTGCCAGAAATAAGATAGGACACACTTATGATTTCATTCTCAGAGCCTTAATGATATCTTCAATCCATCTGACTCTCATGGTTTAAGTCGTGTCCTTTCAGTTTTAATAGGGGTTGGTACTCTCTTTCCTGGCAGGAACAGAATCATCTCAATTAGCTTGTCTTATTAATTGACATGAAGGAGGCTAACAAAGAGGTTCTGGTTTCCATTTAGGTGTGATTAGTTGGAGGAAAGAGAGAGTATTTGGAAAGTTCAGATACAGAAGATGAAGAGCAGGTTTAACACCCAAAAAGGAGATTTGGGACAATTCCTGCAAAGAGGGTCTAACTGCGACCGTAAAGCCTAATCCAGTGAAAACTGCTTGGGATTGAATAAAAGTCGGACGAATTCGGCCCAACTGTCTGATGGCAACAAGTCATCGCTGCATCCTCAGGGTGTCCAGGACATTTTGGGTTATTTGGGATGAGAGTTTTATTCCAAATGAGACTTTGATGTAACTTTTCAGTCCTTTAACTTTCTGTTTTATTTTGCAACTGATGTAGCAAATCTGACTCTACATCAGGAGTGACCAAACTGATCACTTGTGGGATCAAAAAGGTAGTTGTGGGTCGGAAAAATGATATTATTTTTAACATTTATAAATATTTTTTACCCGTTTGGCAAGAAACTAAATGCACAAATGAATAAATAGTGTAATTTCTACAAAAAAATTAAACATTGCAGATTTCCCCTTAAAATGTCTTGCTTTATTTAGCCACATCAGCTTCTGAGTAAAAGTGTTTCATAATCTGAGGAACCTGAGAGAAAATGAGTTTGTGCTTCTTTCCAACTGAGGCGGTTTTTTAGTTCTCGGTGAAAATTTCACACCAGTTTTTATTAAAAAGTAGATCTGCATCGACTTCCTGCACACTAAACGACTCCTGGGGCCATTAAAGAAATCCCAAACTGTACGTCAGACCCCTCTGCTCTATATAATAGGGTCATAATTGGATTAATTCTGAACAGAACTGGAATGTATAGAAATAAATTTGGTTTGGGCACATCAGAATTTGTTGTTATTGTACTGAATTGGACTGCAAAGATCATCATTTACCTCTTTCAGTTTCCAGAACAGGAACCTCAACAGCCAGGGCGAGCTCGACTGTTATTTTCTTCTTTTTCATAACAGGCGAGTCATTTTTTCCATAAAACTCATGAAAAACCCAGATATTCCACTATTCATTTTTCTGCTTCTATAGAAGATTGACAGCAATACCGAATGTTCTGCATCTGAATGCATCACATCAGATATAAAGTGGTTGCTGTGATTGTACTAAGCTAGCAGATGAATCTGGTGATGGTTGCTAAGAAAAGAAAAAGTGACTGGTTGTTACGTCAACAAAATACATATAAAATAGAGAAAATACCAAAGTGCTGCTTCACTGCTCCAGCGTTTCTCTGTGGTGTTTAACTGAGCATAGAAGGAAACAAATAGAAGTTGTCCAAGAAAGCCGACATGAAGGACTGAAGTGTGTGTCACCAACAAGATGCTTCCTTTGAGCATTTAGTGGCTGAACTGAATGAGTCACTCAGCCTTGTGCTGCTGATCCTTTGGAAAGGTGAAATAAATGATGCGTTCTCACTGTGACTCACTACCAGTGGCAGACCGGCCATCTGGAGTGCTGGGACTTCTCCTGAGCCAATGCAACAAAATGATGAATATGAATCAGAATGGTGGGTCGACCCACGATAACCATGAAGATCATCACTGCAGCTGGAATTCAGCAGCTCAGCCGAAACGAGGAACGTTAACGAACCAGAAACAAGTTTCTGGATGGTTATGTAAACTAATTACATTCATATCAATCTGGTAAATATAAGAACAGCTCAATAAATCAGCACCACAAGTAGCAGTGGAGCTATTATTGGTGATGGTTTTTTTAAGTGAAAATATACAAAACTAGGAAAAAAAATAAACAAACCAAAATCAAACACTTAAGTGAACGAATCCTGGGTCAGAAAATATCGATACTTGCAGATTATTCAAATCTGGATATCAGGATCAACTCAAAAGCAAAACCAGGAGACCAGAAAATCCAAGAGAAAATAACAACAGTATCAACATTTATGCACCAAATAAATTCCTAACCTTCAGTCTGATTCTGACCGTTGATGCATTTACAGACTGACTAAAACGGGAAAATTCAGAGCCATGATTGGTGCTTCAACACTAATGCCATAAGACTAACCAGGTCTGTTTACTTGTACATGAACACAATATCTACAAGTGTTGTGCATCTTTCAGCTGCTAAATAAACATTTAATGTTCGCTCATATTACACAGCAGCAATCAAAGGTCTTCACAGCCTCTAAGCTACTTTAATGAGCTGCTGTGATTCATTATTTCATCTCATTACATGCAATTAAAAGCTACTGTGCAGTTGTCTAGAAGGATGTGAGAGCTTGATTAATAACAGGTTTATTAATTATTCAGTAGTTATTAAAAAATGCTAGTTGTTTTTGCGAAGTGGGACCAGATGTTTTATTTTTCACTTTCTGTTTAAACTTTTAAAATAAGATGACAGTGAAGAGTTTTCCCCAAACGTGAAGCGAGCCGTCAGTCAGCTGTGCATTACATCCGAACAAGGAGGATAAATTAATCACTTTTATCCACAATGTCTAATGTTACTGCATAATCACAGCACAGAAAGGCAGTTTACTAGTTAGTGAGCATAAG
This sequence comes from Poecilia formosa, assembly GCF_000485575.1. NCBI lineage: Eukaryota > Metazoa > Chordata > Actinopteri > Cyprinodontiformes > Poeciliidae > Poecilia > Poecilia formosa. Next base: position 287,194 of record NW_006800051.1, on the reverse strand, counting down.
AAAATCTTTTCAGAAGCGCCTGCATACCAGAAACATGCCACAGCGTTGACTTCAGCACAAATCTAGTTATTCTTACTCCAACAGTTCCTTTTATCATCTTCACTCACACAAAGTGTTGGGTCAGCCCACCGCCTCTGGTACTCACCTTCTTTAACAGAGTTCAGTTTACACCATCTACTTACTGTAACAGAAGCCATGAAACAGACGACACATTCAGCACAGAGGAGGATGAATCAAAGCTCGGCCTTGATCTCAGATACAAAAAGATGAAAACTGTTTCTGCAAGGCCCTAAAAGTGTTGGGCGAGCCTGTGTATGGACTGAGCGGGGGTTTTACATGTGTCTGAAAGGGATTTTGTTGAGATGTGCTGGAAGAAGAAAGCATTGACTTGGTGATACTCTGAGTCGGCCACAATGCTGTGCTTCCAGCGAGAACAGGAGCAGCTAAGCCACTTCCGAACCTCCCACACACCCTGCACACCGCCCGGCTGAAAGGGAGCTTTGTTTTCTGCAAAAGAACAATTCAAATCTGCGGCTCAGATTTCCCACGGATTTTCTAAATGTAGATTCCTCGCTGTCATTTGGTTAAAGAGAATATGTTAGTTTTAATCATGTCTTGTTGTGAAGCTCAATATAGTGATAATCCATCTAATTCCTCTGACAAAGAAAAGGATTTTCACCAATAGAGAAGCTGTTGAGTGCAACACTGAAAGCAAATCGAGGAGAAATCAACACAACTTCTGACACCTTCATCATGGAGAGTTTCAGTTTGTGGACGTGTTTGATCAGTTTGTGAAAGAAAGTCCCAACCAAGACAGCAACGGTCAAACCCAAGAGCAAAACCAACCCTGATCCAGAAACGTCATGAGACAGGAAAGGAAAAAGGAGATAAGAACTTCAGGAAAGTGTTAGTAAATGTATTTGTTGCTGATGGAAGGTGGGAAAAGGGTAAGAAATAAAAGCAAACCTCTGCAAACTGGCTCACACCAACTTCAACCCTTTGGAAAAATTTAGAAATCCCAAAACAATCCCAACACCGGAGCGTCCACAGCAGGGCCAAGGCAGTGCGATAACGGCCTCCTTCACAGTTAATCACCTCCAGCTGAGTGCTGGGTGCACAGACTCAACTTCAGCACATAGATTTCATTTTAAAAGTTACAAGTATTGGCCCTTATCGTGCAATTTGGCCCTACTGTGGGGAAATAGCCAATCAAAAGCCTCCGCCGGCCCCTGCTGACAGCGAGCAGCAAACAGATCAGAACCCCCACAGCGATCAGATCAGCTCTGATCCCAGCATGTGAGAGCTTCCAAAAATGAAATCTGCATGCATGTGTGCAGGTGTGTGTGAGTGGTGGGGGAGGGTGGAGGACATGTTGAGCCTTCAAACATTTTTCTGCATCAAGTTGCGCTGCAGAAACGGCGGTTGTGGGGTTTGGTGTTAACGGCGTCTTTGTGTGTTTGGGAGGTTTTGTTCGGACTCACCGATGACGAACGTGGTGAGCGTTTTCCTGCTGGCGCCGTGCTTGTTCTTGACCTCGCAGGTGAAGGTGGTGTTGACGGCGTCGTCCACCTTCCTCACCGTCAGCTTGTTTTGCTCCACCACCACCGTGTCCGGCAGCGAGCCCGAAGCCCTGGGGACGACCAAACAGGAAGACAGGACGGGGTTAATATGAGGACAGGGCCACCCGTCGTCCATCTGCTGAACTTTACAGGTTAATCTGTGCTGCTCACGTTGTCCAGGTGATGGTGGTGGGCTCTGGGTTGGCCGTGGCATGGCAGAACAGAACCGCGTCAGAGCGACCAACGTACCAGTTGTGGTCGTAACCGTCGATGGTGACGGTGGGAGGGTCTGGAAGTGAAAGCTGTGCTTAATTACAATAACTAAACGGATCATTTTTGACACCTTTCACAGTGCAGTCCTGTTCATTGTTCTACAGACTGATGCGGTTTAACTTTTTAAACTTTGGCACAGTTTCTGTGATGGTTGTGTCTGGTTGCTCCTGGTGTTTTAAGGCTTCCGTTTTATCAGCGGAAAGTTTCTGAGGGAGCTGCAAAGATGGGTGAATTTCAGGGTAACTCTCCGTCTTTATTGAAGACTTGCAAGAAGAAAGGCTGTTTTGAAACAAATAAAAGGAAGTTTTGCAGTTTGCCAGTATACGTGAACACACCATCCCCATGGTAAAGCATGGTGGTGGAAGCATCATGCTGTGGAGATACTTGCAGCAGAAATATATATACGCTTTAGATCAAAGCATATCCATCTGCTGGTGTAGTTCAGACCTAAATCCATCGGTTTGTGGCGAAACGTGGACATGAATATTCAGACACGTTCTCCATTTAACTTAACTGAGCAGAATAAAATAAGTCTGTAGATCTGAATACAAATGCATGCCACACTTTAAAATGTTTAATTGAAAAATAAAAACATTTTGTGGTGCTTTGTCTTAGTGTGTGACATAAAATGCAGATGAAGTACTTGAAGGTTTGTGACTAACTTAATGAATTCTGGAAAGGGCCAAAGGTGCAAATACTTTTGCACTCTCCTGTTGGGCCATTTTATTTGAAGCAACACAATGTTTGTGGTGAGGGTCAAATAAGGAAGAAATGTGAGAAAATAAGACATGAGTTCATGTGTCCACATGTTGCATCACAGCTCCAGTAAAATGGCCTTCAGACAGCTGAGCTCTCAACTGCAGCTCATAAAAATCTCAATAAGAACAACTGACAAATGTCGACCTTTCCTCTGAAAATCAAAAGTGAGGAGAAAATGTGTTAAATTTAAAATCAATCTGAGCTTTGGGACATTCTGCCCTTCATGTTTTTGCAACCATGCATTCTTTATACATGCATGGCTGCATTCCGTTTCCCATGTATTTATGCAGCTCATGTTTATCACACGTCTCACTTATATTTATGCTGAATCGGCCTCTAACATCCTATTAAAGATGAGCAGGACGTTCAGTGGGAAGCATTTCCTTCCTATGTTGCTGCATGAAGACAGAACTTTATATGGTTTTTGTTTATGTGCATTCAGTCACTGCTACCAACAGTCTGATGGGCAGCTTGCATGTCGAAGTGATTCACTGTGAATGTTTTGATAAAAAAAAACTAAAAACTGAACAATCTGTCAAGTTTTTACAACTTAAAAGATATCAGATTGGAAGTGAAAAAAGTGGATTGGTGCATTTCTAATTGAAATATAATGCAAGAATCTGTGTTTGACTCAGTGTTTGTTTTATGTAACTTACACTCCACTGAGAGCTTCAGAACCTCAGTCCACGGCCGGTCCTGGGTCTTCTGGTCGACCAGACAGGTCACCTCTCTGCCGTTGTCCTCCGCCGTCGGGACCAGCCTGTACTCGCTCCGAACCGTCACCGTGCCGTCCGGCCCGTTCGTGGAGCTGGTGGAGTGGTTGCCGCCGACCGATGCCAGCCACTTGATGGTGGCGGCCGGTTTCCCGTCCGCCGCCTCGCAGTGGGCCACCATCACCGACTTGCTGCCAGCCTGGACCGTCACGGCTTTGGCCGAGTTCTTGGGCTTGGCTGGTGTCGCAGAAAATGGGGAGAAGGTGGGAGCAAAGAGGGGAAGAGAAACCGTGGCGATAAGAACACAGATGGTCCAAAATCCAAAAAGAGTGGCACAGAATGAAAAAGGTAAAAAAAACAACAAAAAAAACAGTTTGTGTAAAAGAGTTGAGAAAGGAAGAAAGAAGGAAAAGATGGGGAGAAAGAGGAAAAAATTATCAGTTTCATGTGTTTATACTTTCTCTACTTTGCTTTAGCTTTCAGCTTGAATTCAAAGATCAAATCAAGAAATATTGCATGATTTTGACTAATACTTTGGTGTTTTTTGTGATTATTATCACAAAAAACACCAAAGCAAACTGATAACGCTGCATAAAAACGCACAAAAAATATCTAAGTTAGAAAATTTTACAAAAAAACTTACAAAACCAATTAATAAATACAGTAAATATTAAACTTTTATAATCATTTTAGGGCATAAAAGTAGTAAAATACCACCAATGCACCAACAAAGTTTCAATATAATACACAATTATTACAACAGAAAACAATTTTGGAAATTGAATGCCATATTGCAAAAACACTTTAAAAAAATGCCACATTGAACCACCAAAACTTTACAGTGCTCTCTTCTTTTGTTTGGACCCTGTGTTTTTAAATGTATTTTCACTGCAGTAACTTAATCTCATAGTGGGGGAAAAATCTTGAATGAGATCATTATTGGTATTCCTGCTGTTATACTTTTGCTAATAAATTAAATAATTTTTTTTATAATGCCCTTAACATCTTGAGATCTCAAAGGCCCTCTAAACAATATGCATTTGCAATAAAAAGATCTATTAAGACAAATGAAACACATATTAAACCAAAAGATTGTTTAAAAGTGAAGTACAATGACCAAATAACACCGCTTTGCTCCCAGGGACAAAAGAAATGGCTGCTTTCTCACATCAAGTTCAGCTGTCTGCCAGCAGCAAACAGTCTTCACAGTCTGACCTTCAAGGGAACACAGGAACACTTCAGAGCCAAAAGGAAAAAATGCTGCTGTTATTTCTGTCAGTCCAGTTTGGGTTTGTTTCCTTTGTGCAAACATGACCTGCTCCTCTAAAAGTGACCTGTTCTTCTGGAAGTGTCACAGTTGAACAAAGAAGAGTTTTATAGAAAAAGTAACTCCTCTAGTAAGTTAGTAAAGTTGATTTATAAAGCACATTTTGTTGAATCAAAGCCAAAAAGATGCTGTACAAGAAAAATCACAACCAAAATGAACATAGTGAGAAAAGAAGCATAACAAAGAGTAAAATCATGACATAAAAGCCTGAGAAAACAAAACAGTTCTCAGCTGGTCCTTAGAAATCCTCCAGTCAGAAAAGTAAAGCTGCAGGAGCATTAAGACCCACAGAGTGAAAGCCTGCTTCACACAGGAAGACCTTTACGCCAATTTCCTGACAATCTTAAGAATGCCCTGATTATCAGGATGGCTCTTAACTTAATCTTAAAAGAGATTTCTGTGGGGTGAGGCGTGTTGAGAGAGATCTGGTCCTGTTTGGACATTGGGATCTCTTTGATCTAAAATCAGGGATATTCAACATGTTGGATCATCTTGACTCGATTTCACAGGGTGTGGTTTCCTCCGAGGACGAACAAGAACACGACCTGTTGAATGTGACAGAAACACAGAGGGGATTCCAAAATAAAGACAAAATAAATGCCCTGGTGCACCGGAAAGTCCGGTGGACAGAGAACTTCTGTCCTTTTTCTCTGTTAAAAATAGTTCAAACTATCACCCCTGCTTCTTCCCAGTCAGCCATGCTTGTTTACGCTGAACTCATGTTGAGTTCTGTGAAATTTGGCGTCTGGTATGTGGATGTATGTGTGTGAAATCGGTTTGTGTGTGTGTTGTGCTCTCTGCCATGTGATTGTATTGTATGACAAAGCCTGTTATACCTGGGATTTTTTTATTAACGTGTGTGAGGTGCGTCAGGTTTTGAAAATCGGCCGACAATTTTATATTCTTGCTGTGTAAACCAGGCACAGCTTCCAGACCTGAAACTGATGATCTGTCCTGACTGGTAAAAACAGCATTACAGGAATGCAAATGCGATGACACAAATGTGTGAATAATGTTCTCTAGATATATATTTAAAGTTCCTGAGCTAAAACCAGCCACCAGAGGTGAGAGGATCTCTTTATATTCATGCACACATCTCTGTATCCTTTTCAGATTTGATGCATAACATATAACAAGTGGCATCTGCAGAGTCTGGTTTCCTTACATGTTGATATAAAGTTTGGGCAAATAGTTCCTTCAAATAAGAGGATTTCACTTTGATTAATCCGAGTCATTCAGGTGTGTGGGAGCACATTTCCAACAGGCTGTCTTATCGCTGCAAGAAGAACAGCAACCATCTGGTGTCTCAAACATACAGCTGTGTCGCAATAAATTACAATATCCTCAAAAAGTTGCTTTTTTATCTCAGTCATTTAATTTTAAAACAAAACTCAGACATCTATAGCATGGAATAGATATATTTAATCTTACTTTTGGTTAATTTAGATGATTCTTGATGAAAATCTTAAAACGTACGTCCATGTCCTGTACGGTCTGCGCTGATAACTTGGTTGCGTCTCTTTGTGCATCACTGCGATGTGACTTGGGGCCGATGAGCCTCGGTTCTGCTGAGGCCTTAATGAAGCTTCTGTTGGTTTAATAATGACCTTCGTCAGCTGTGGCGTCTCGTCTTCCTCTTGACAATCAACCAGTGATGCTCTGGTTACTAGAGCCAGTATTGGTACTTTTGGCATAGTGAACCACTGGCAAACAGAAATGTTTTTAACATGTAATTTCTAATCAAATTAAATTAAAAACATCTAATATTTTCCCAGAGTTCACGCTACTTTTGTTTCATTATATTCCGAGAGATGCCCATCTGGCCTTTCTGTCACAAGCAAACTTGTAGTTGACGGAAACACTTCAGTATATTTATTATTTGTAGTAATAAAGTAATGCCCTCTATGTGAACTGTTCATTTATCGCCTCATACAAACATGATGTCTAAAACCCTGGATCATTATTAATCCACACAGCTCAGGTCATCAATGGCATAAACTTCAGTTTTACTGATTGAGTAGATGGATGTGATTTAAGGCGGCATGTTTCACTAGCAAATTTCACATGGATGTCTGTCTACATAAAAAACTAAATGATCATATTAATGGTTAGACATAACATCTTGATTAAATGACCTCCAGTGTCCTGTTAATTCAGCAAAATCCTCATTTATTCCCATAATTGTTATGATTTCATACATTTTCAAGCTCTGCTTCTCATTAAAGATCATTAAAGCTGTTATTTCCTGTTTACTCTTTTCCACCAAACTTTTTACTTCCACTAAACTTTCCATGATTATACTTGGATACAGCAGCAACCTTATGCATTATTGTGTGGGTCATAACATCAACAGAATATTTGTGTATTAAAAATATTTTTAGAATTGTTCTGATTCAACAGTTGAATTCTGATCTACTTTAAGCACCAATCAGACATAAACAGCAGAAGTAGACCACTCTGTGTGTAGAGGAGCCATTTGTGAGTTTGTGAATTAAATGACCAAAATAAATCACCTTTTCAAATGGTATCCTAATTCAGTGATGTTCACATGTAACTGCACCGTTGGAGCAGTTACTGATAATCACTAAAAGATTTTACTCTAAAGGATCTTTGGCTCAGTCAACATGCCTGTCGGCTTGCTGATAAGCAGTTTAAATTGGACGGTTTATTGATGGAGCCACATCTCATCCAATCCAGAATGAGATGATAAAACCTTCCTCATTTTCAGTTTTTTTTCTTAATTCTGCGCTGCGCTGGTGTTTTGGAAGAGACGGCTGCATTTCCCTCTCTGATGTGAGCTTGTCAATCACCTGCAGCTCTGACTCTGGTCAGAGTTTGACATCAGAACCTCGCCTCTGGCTTTGTGCTGCGTGTCATGTATCACTTCTTTGATACCAGCATCAATGACACGTCGAAGCTGCTGCCTGCTGCGCAGATTGGCCCCCGTTTCATCATGGGGTTGTAAATTTTTCAATCTTGTTGAGTTCTTATAGAAGAACTGCCAGAGCCCAGACGTTTGGCTCCACCTCGCTGACTGAACCGTCTGCCGAGGTGACAGGACAGCGAGCCGTCACGGATGGAGAGGAAACATTTCAACCTTGCTCCCCGGAACGGACGTAAAATAAGCCAGAACTGCTATTGTGAGGCTCTTGTCAAGATGAGTGACAGAACCAAGGTGGAGACGTGTAATTATTGGAGATAATTAAATTCTGGAGTGTGGTAAAGAGAATCAGTGTCATAAGAAGAACAGGGGAGCGGCACCATCTGTCCCATCTATATGCAACCCAGAAAGAATTTCAGTTTTTTTAAGTTACATTCCCACTACTGCTTGAATTTATTATCAAATATTTTATTATTCCATCTCCTACTCCTTCCTGTAACCCTCTATGCAGGTGACTTCAGAGTTGCTCTGTAATAGAAAAGCACATGCAGAAATTGTCTCAACATGAGGGCACGGCACTGAGAACACTAATAAAACAGGTGAGAAATTGATAGAAACGAGACAAAGCTGTAATTAAATTATGTAACAAATGCAGGGTGAGATGGAAAAATGAAGAAATATGTTTAAAGAGTCACAGAGCAGAAAGGATGAAAAAAAACAGCAGCTGAATGGCTTTTGATTGATCTGGAGGCTTAAAGACGTCAGGAGAATCTGTCCGTGATGCTTTCCGTGACGTTGCATCCAATCGAGCAGCTTCGACTCTTTACCTCAGCCTGAGGTTTTCTATCAGCACAGCAGTTAGGTTAAACAAACAGAGCTCACTGGCGGCTGGAAAGCCCGCTTATATTTATTTACACCGTTTTTTCCTGTACAAACACTGCAACACATTCTAATAATGACTAAAACCCACACAGGATTTTTGTGATAGTCTGAAAATACACTAAAAAACGACTACTGATGGTGTAAGTTTATCTTAAAAGTGTGTCAAAGGCTATTTGTCAGATTGGATGGTTAATCTGACATGATTCATCTGATAAAATGAAATATCTAAAGTAGCATCACTTGACAGGCAATAATTAAATTAAGTTTATTTATATGACGCCAATTCACAACTGTAGATTCAGCATAATATAAAGAAATATATAATAAGATCAATCTAAATACACACAATATCATAGTTAAACAGTCAAGTTCAGCTTATTATGATTATTGGTAAAAATGTAAGAAAGGTAAAGCTACTATCCCAATAACATTTGCCTAATAGAACAAATAATACAGAGTTTAACCATTTTAAGCTTATTCTCAGCCCTGCAAGTAAAATCAGTTTTATATATGTGACAAATTTTGAAATGTTGCTCAAACATCACATTTAAGGGAAAAAACAATATATTTTATAATCTTAAAGGGGAAAAACAAACATTTCCAGATAACTGGATGCTGTAAATAGTGAACAAAATGTGGATTTTGAGGGAGAAGTTCTGACATACTTTTAATACTTCACACCAAAGAGGATTAACATTTTCGGATAAGTTTGAGATCGTAACATTGCTACTCATGGTGATATTAGGAAAGTGTGTATAAAAAACACTTTAATTAGTAGGTAAATAATTAACATTATGAGCACATAATTTATGTTAGAACAGGTCAAAGAAGCAAATCATTAAGTCACAAATACGTATATAAACATTGATAAAGACACGGGTTTGGTAGAGAAAACAGCTCAACATATTTCCCAGGTAAAGACAACATGAGCCTTCGCCCTGATGATAACTCAACCATTTCCTCCCCTGATGCCTCCAGGTTAGTGGGCTGCACTGGTGTGTGGCTCTTAAAATTGAAACTGATATGTTAGCAAATCAGATTAAAGCAACCCATGAGCCTGGCTTTATGTTAGCTGGTAAATGTGACCCATGCAGTTTCAGCAAAATAAAAAATAATCATGTAGAACAACAGGATCATGTGGGGTTTTAAATAGAAAATCTGATCAGCGTGTGACGCCTGGTAGCGCGCCGCGTCTTCAGAGCAGATCAAACAAAAGGCTGGGGACACATATTGATGTTTCCTCCCTCTCTCCATTTCTAAACATGGCATCTCTCACCGCTGTACTGTGATGAAGGGCGGTCAGGTGATTTATTCTGTTATTTTCTACTTTGTTGAATGCATTGTCAAAAATCAATACATGCTTCTAGATCCTGCGAAGGCTTTAGAATCCATGTCTCACCAGCTGCCCGGGTTCATAAAACTCTCCCATCAGCCTGACACTCCCCTGCACACATTTACACAGGTTGTCATGAAAACATCTGTTTGTGTCTGAACTCCATGTCAACGAATAACAACACATGAATATTCAACATGGGAATCTTTTATCCTGCATCATTGCATGCGTAACGTTTTGACAACTCATTACTGGCCTCTGGAAATGTTACCAGACGAATAACTTGGGCCCGAGATTAATTTAGATGGCCTCAATGAACCATCCAATCGTCTAAAAGGCATTAATTAGAAATAATTTTTACCGTCATTGACATGCAAGAAGACAAAAAAAGCCACAAAGATATTAGAAACATCTAAAGGTCCCACATTTAAAGGCTATTTATGCTCAATTTGAGATTCCTTTCATGAGCATAAGCTTTCAATCATGTGGTTATTTTACATCTGCAGACGTAACAAACAAAACTAGATGGATGTTGCTATTGTAGTTTTAACCTGCTGGTGAGCTCTGATTCTGACATCTTGTGCTAACTGAAGCATTTCTAGCAATTTGACTTTTAATTTGAAAATCTAAAATAAAAAAAAAAAAAAAATGAAAAGAGGAAAAAGAAGACTACATGGTGGGACAGCTGGTAGAAAAGAAGGTCCTGGGTTCGAATTCTGACCTACTTTAGTCTCCATGGAGTTTACATGTTCTCCCTGTGCATGTCCGGGTCTCTCCAGATACTCCGACTTTCTCCCACATTACAAAAACATGACTGCTTCGGGTCTTGTTTGAGTTAATATATCAGAAAAAGTTTGATTTTAGCCTAATAAACATTTCCTGTTGGGGGAACCAAAGATGCTTCCAGGTAATGTCTTTCCTGTAAGTTCTGGCTCTTTATCCATTTTGAATTGACCGGGACGATCCTGAAGCTTTTCAGTCGTTTTATGACTTTCTTGCTGGAGAAGATATGACTGGGCACAAATTCGTTCCGACGCCAAACTTAAAATTGGACTAAAAGAGATTTATGTGACTGACGAGAAGTGAAATGGGTCAAAATGTGCAAATATAAACATAGCAGCAAAATCTCATGGCTGCTAGAGCTTTACATTGTGTCGAACGTCCAACAGTCACTGCAATATCATTGTGTGCAAAATCACAATCACAAAGGACTGGATGCAAGACTTTAATGGATACAACATTTGATGTGCCATCTATTCATTGTCTCCCTACTGATAATATATTTAGCTAGTTGAGTGGGTCTTCAACAACAGGAGGATTTATTTAATGACTCAGTCTTGTTTGGTGAAGTGGTCTAGTCATAATAACTTGGTTAATCGTCAAACTTGCTCAAGTCCTGATCACGTCCTCTCAGTGCTCATATGCCTCATCGGCGCCCAAAACCTCTTATGCATTATGAGTTTGCTCAGATTTACCAGATTGTGATTTTGTGTGCAACTATAACTAACAGCTTCTGTTTTCAGGGGAACGTTTGTCACACCAAAAAATGCCTTCAGCCACTACAGCTTTATAAGAAATTCAACCAGCAAGCCAAACAAATAAATCCAAACAGGATAGCTTCTGAAATAATTCAGCAGGAAAAAACACCATTTCTTTCCCCTCAGTGAAGTCAGCTCCACTCCATTCACCTGAATGTACATTAACATCCTCGTCTGAAACAGCGGCTGTATGAACGCACATATACCAGACCTCTAATGTACTGCACTCGCCCTCACCTGCAATCATATTTCTGTCTTGCTGGCTTTGCTAAATTCAATAAGATGCAATATATTTGGCTGCTACTTATTACGTGTGGTCCCCATCCAAGATGATATGCCATCAATCACTGCCACGCCAGAGATTTTTTTAAATTCACACTCCAACAAGAGCTAACAAGATTGGCTGGCTGTGCTGCTCTCACCAATAAGTGCTGTTAGGATTATGTATTCATACTAAAATAAGTCATGATACAATCGGGGAGCCCGTGGTTCAATATCCAATACAACGTAATATGATTGGCTTCCAGCAGCCGTGGGGTCTAATGTGATTGGCTCATATGGATTGCATTTCCAAGAAGATAGAATATGACTGTTCTCCGGTGACTTCGAGGTATTCAGTTTGCCAAATGCTTTCAGTCGGGCCAGGTTCAGTCTCAGGGAGTTTGGCACCGCCTCAGATCCACACAAAAAGACAACTGAGCTTTCCAGCAGGTATTTCCCAGTCTGCCTCCACTTGGTGCCAACAGAAACAGCAGTTGGGAGGCTTAGCCCAGATCCTTCTGTGCATAAGCCAGGAAACATCTCCATATTCCTTTTACAGAACCACAACAAAAAATGCATCTTCTGTGTACTTAGTTCTCTGGGACGGATAGCCCTACGACCTACTGACCCTCTGAATAGGATGTAATGCTCTTTAGAAAACGGCCAACTGCTCCGTGACAGACGTCAAAACAACTTAAACACTCCCGTAAAGCTGGTCAAAATGCAAACAGCTGCTAACATAATATCACTTCTATTTATTTGATTTCACTTTAAAAATGGCGGATGCTGCACAAACAGACAAGGATGTGAACCAAACGTGTCACTTTGTCTTAAACCTTTAATGAGGAAAGAAGGACAGCAACCGTCTGGCAGCCCTCAGTAGATTTACAGAGAACACTTTGACAAGGTAACTAGATTAATGTTCATATTTATCAGCAAGCAAAAATAGTCTGATGCAATTAAATATGTCATTACAGAGAAGCTATGGGTCTAATTATTAGTAGCCCTGCAGAAAATGCCTCAAAATTTGTGGGAAACGCTGAAAAAGCACAAACCTGACCCGGTTACAGCGGTTCTGTTAGGAGGAATGGGTCAAAGTTTCAGGAAACTACAATGAAAAACTTAAAGGATAACCAAAATATTTGGTTTACAAACCAATTATACAAAATACAGAAAAAAAAATTATGTCAAATTCTGAAGTACAATAAAGGCTTCTTACAAAACCATAATTTATCTGGAATTTAGCCCCAAGCAATTATTTTTTTTCTAATCCGAGCTGACAAAATTCAGGAAATGCTTAGTCTGATTTATATCATAAACTGAGGGAAAAAATATATTAGATGTTTGTGCAGGAGACAAAATATCCTGGAATTTAATATGAAAAATAGGTAAGAATTTATTCACAGCCCCTGTTTGGAACGATCTTCTTGTCTGCGTCTTTACAATAGAAAAACAGCTTTTTGACCGACTGGTTCAGTGACAGAAATGACTAATAATATGTTCTCTTGCAAAATAAACCAACAAAATAGAAAACAAGGATTCAAAATCCCATCTCTCCCTGAAGAATGAGGGATGAATAAAAGCATCAGGCATCTAGAGAATATTAAACTCCTCTGTCTATTCAGCCCAGGGTCTATTATGTTAGAGCGTTTGTTTCTGCAGAGAGCTGAATGTAGGAGGCTCTTGTTCTTCCAGGACTAATTTTTAATGTGTGCATGCAGCACTTCAGTGAAACAACAAAATGAACAGTTTATTATTTAAGCACGAAGCCTTCTAAGTTTTTATTTTTATTATTATTTTGGAGATGAAAAATCTCCGGCATCACTCTCTTTTGGACAAGGCAAATGGATAAATAGAAGAAGCCGTCTAAGATTACAAAAAGAACGTGTCGCCTTTTAACACCCACTCAGTTTAAACTACAGAGACGCCAGCCAGCCTCAGTGGCATTTTTCTACTACTCCCATTATTGGCTTTAAGTGTTTGCTGCTTTGCAGTCTGCTGAGATCTGACAATGCAGAGGGTAAAAGTGAACACTGAACAAGCACTTGGCATCTTAGACTTTGCTCCTCAACACATATTGTTCACTTTAAGTATTCAAATACGCTACATTTGCTTTCATAAATTTAATTTTTAAGGCACTGAAGGTTTTGAAATTGTGCAAAATAAAAAAAAACCCCTCATATTTTCAGTCTTTAAAGTATCCATCACCAGGTCACAGTTGTTCCCTCTACTATAATGGAACTTGTCTGTTCTGTCCCTGAACCGTCCCGTTAGCTATAAACCGTTGGACGTCTCGTGCCATTTTGTCATTCGTTCCAGTTCTAGCAGGAGTTCCTGCTCTGCTGCTTTGTGCTCATCATTAATCTCTCCTGTTGGGTTTCTGTCCTGGTTCTTGTCGGTTTCCTGTCATGTTGGAGCAGATGGTCGCCTACAGAAACTTGCTTCCTGTTAGAGTATTATATACATAATCAGGAAGGGGGACTGAATCCAACTTCTCATCACTTATTAAGGAAGATTTTTTTATTATTATTAAATCAACATGATAATTTTATTACACTTGTATTAAAAATTCAAACAAGATAAATATTGGTTTTGGCTATCAAACTGTAGCACTTTAGTTTCAGAAACACAAATTAACCATCAACTAACTTCCACTTATTCATATTAGTTATACATTAATTCTCAATGAGTCATTATTAAATCTTGTTTATTACTGCAACTGACAATACTACAGGTAATATGACAAATAGCAAACAGCTAATTATGGATTATGGTCTATTAAAGGTAAAGAGATTGTTGCATATTAAATTTGATCTTAAACTCTGTTACATGTTTGGAGGTAATAGTTTTCCTACCTTAACAGAACCTACAAAAAGGTTCTGTTCTCATTCAACAAACACCAAACGACAGCGGCAGCAGCAACACTCAGGTGATTCTTTAGGAGTGAGAATGTGTTCCCATTCCCAAAGTGAAAAATAGTTATAGCTAGTTGTTTAGTAGATGTGCATTAGTGAATAAAAACTTCCCATAAATAAAATCCAGTCTTTTTTACGTTTTGTAGAGTTATTTTAAACAAAAAGCTTTTGCAACTGACTGGACAAATTAGCTAATTTAAAAATACAAGCATGGTGGTGGTTTACTTTCAAGATGGCGTCGCATTAGGGTCCTGGGTAGAGCATCATGGGAAGCAGTGGCATTGTATCCATTGTCATTGTAATTTACTGCCTTAATTGTTTGGACCGCAGCAGAAGGTTCTGCAGCTAACATCCTGGTGCCAGATACTGCAGTACACCTTCGGGGGTCCACAGGCTTCCACGCCTCAACAGGTTTGGGCTGTTTTGGCAGCAGAACGGCGACCGAAGCAACATTAGGCAGGTGGCCATAATGTTGAGCCTGATTGGTGGATGAAATGTAGTAAAGGCAGCTCCCAGCGTGCATGAAAAGGTTTCACCGTGCCAGAACATCTATTGCTTTTTTATCTTTAATTGTTTGTTTTGCTGTCATATTTGGGTTTTAAAGTAGAGAACAGGTTCATAAAAAATTATGTTTTATTTTTAATCTTTGTTCTCTTCCTTTAAAAAGAGAGCTTGCATCTCTGTGTAATAGAAAAGGCTACAGAAACATTTATTTCCAACATGCTGCAAGTTGTAATTTTTAACAAACTGCACCAAATACAGAAGGAATACATATGCTTCAGTCAAAAACTAATTACAAAACATCCATTTTAAATATCTGGGCAGGAGGAGGAAGACAAAATGCTGGTGAAGCTAAATCTATGCAGTCTTCATATAACACGTGTAAGTGATACAGTAGGAAGTTCTGTAATAAAACACCTGCAGGTCATCTCATCTTCCAAATTACCCTCTGATCATATCAGATCAACACATTTACCCAAATTACCTGAGAGTCTTCCTTCACAGTCTGAAAGCGAGTTGGAGAAACCCCAGGAGTCAAATCAAGAGTATTTCCAGGAAATCCTTATATTTTATGCAGCATGTTATCAGGATAAACCCAGAGACAATTTGGCAGTGCTTAACTTTAGCCTTCTAAGACTTCAGGTCCGTTGGGAACCGTTTTGTTTTAAAACGCAGAGATAATCAGACGGCGGAGAGGAAAGATGAACAATAAGAGGAAGTTTTTCAAAGCCTCTCCAAAGCTCCGCTGACAGAAAGTACAAGTCCTGTGGAGGATTTTGGTGCTTTAATCATTCACATGTGGGCCTGGCATATATCTATCCATAAATGAACGACACAAACAGCTGTTTGTGGTTTGGTATGCGTACTCACCGAGCATTATGAGCGTGGTGGTTCCCTGCTCGTTTCCAGATGGGTACGTAGCGTACTCGCAGGTGTAGCGCCCGGCATCGGACATGCGCAGGTCTTTAATCCTTATGGACGGGATCCTCAGGTTGTTTTGGAGAAAAATAACTCGATCCTTAAAGGCCACGTTGGGAAAACTCTGCCCATAGGTGGGGTGGTACACGGCAATGTTGTCCCTTTGGCCATCAACAGGTTCCCATATCCACGATACCTGGGAGAGCAGAGTGTTTTAATAAACACTGGAACATTAATGAGCTAATTCAAGGCAATGGAGTGAGAATAAAAGTATACAAAATACTTTTATTTTGCATAGTCAGTTTATGACTTAAAACACAGTTTAAGTCATAAACTTAAACTGTGTTTAAGTTTATGACTTAAACTGTGTTTTAAGTCATAAAACACAGTTTTATGACTTAAATTTGTTTTACATAATTAAATATCAATAAATAAAAAATGCCAACAGGCCTTTTCGGGTTTGTTTGGAGAACAAGGACAACACAACTGAACCACATTTAAAACGAAACATTTTATTCAGTGACTAAATTGAATTTGATAGACCAATTACCCAGATAAACAGATTTATAGAAACCTTGATTAAAAATATCAGTTTTACTAAACTGTGAAACGAAAATGTTACATTAACAAGAAATGTAAATGGATGATAAAAAAGGAAGAATCACCCTCAACCACCTCTGCTGCTAAATTAACATTTTGCCATTTTACGGTTTATTATTACAGTTTTAACTACATTCATTGTTATTTTGATGCAGAGGAGGTTGATAGAGTGCAGATCAGAGTCGGTTTCACAGCGTGGACAGCCGACGTCAGAGAATCCAATGATTTATGTTTACATGTGTAGGAGGTGGAGAGTAAAAGGCTCTTAGCTGCTACTTTATAACCATCAAGTGGCTTCGCTTAAAGCGACACATTTCCCACTAAAATACACTGAATGGCTTACTTATCCAGTCAGCTGAACATGTAATCAGAAAGACTTACCAAACCTGCCTTTCCATCTGCACCTTGATACGGAACAGAAAGTCTACATGGATTCATGGAGATGAAATGGGAACATTTACAACAGTTACATTTGAAATTGTGTGCAAACAGTAAACAGAACACAATAAAGAGTGGTGCTGCATTTTTCAAGAACTTTGAACTTAATGGCTTCAGGACAAACTTTAGCCTCTTTAAGCAGAAATGACAAGTGACCCTTATAGGTAAGCGCTTGGTGACTGCTGTGTTTCATTGTCTCTGTGTGTTTTCACATGAGGGCAAAGTTCCAGCTACTGTAAATAAAAATATCTGTAAATAAATAAATCAAGTCCTCAGAGAGGCGTCATTGAAAATGTATGCCTCTGCTTCAAATATCAGAAGTCAAGGCTCAATAATTATTTAGCGTTGATGTAGCCACCTCATAAATAACTTCTAACTTTGAATCTCGGTTCAGTACAGGAGCAAACAGAAGTTCAGGTGCTTTTAAAATATGAAGGTGAAACTGTTATCAGCTGAAGTGTTCAGACAGAATTAGGACTTGTGTAAGGTGACAGCAAGTTTTAATGGGCAAATTTTTACAGAAATCTGAGAAGTAAAACATGGAAATATTGGAATTAAAGAGTATTTTTTAATTCTAATATGAGGATCTGACCTCATTTGAGAGAAAGACAAAAGTAGGCAATGAGCTATTTTAATATTAGCTCACAATCTCTCTGTTTTAGCATAACGTATAAGACTAGATCCAGAGTCTGCGACTCCAACCCTCAGGTTTGACTCTCCTGCAACTTTTGGATGCGTCCTGCTCCAACACACTTCAATCAAAAGGCTGAATTACATTCTTTCCATGTCAGCAGGTTTTGCTAAGGCCTGGTCATTAATTATTCGTTTGATTCAGGTGTGTTGAAGCAGAGAGGAAAAGTTGCAGAACAGTGGCACTCGAGGATTGGAATTGCATTTATTGGCTGGAATAAGCCTAATAAGTCTCTACACAAAATATCTGGATTGGATTGCTCTACAGGACAACCTTCAATCATCTGTCAGCTGCTTGGATTCTTCAAGGGAGAGGACTTTAACTGTCCCATTTGGATTATTCTATAAAGAACAATCCAACTTGGTGAAAGCAGCAAATTTCCCATCCATAGAAACATTGAATCTGATCAAAGAACTGTAATGATGGTGTGTTTGGGACTTTCACACCAAGAACCTGACATGTATTCACTGACATCTTCTTCTAAATGTATCTCATAGCTTTACTGATCCTTTTTTAGATTTCTATTCCTGCCACATATCCTCCACATTCAGTTCATTGCAGTACAACTTTGGAAATTTTAGGGATTTTTTTTAAAGAAATGACTTAAATAGATACATTTTTGATGACACTCAAGTTACTGAGATGCACCAAAATTAGCCAAAGTGGTAAAAAAGAAAAAAAAAAAACACTTTGGGTAAGGGGACATAAATCTTTTACGGGACTGAATGAAAGATTTGCTTTACTTACAGATTCCCTCTCAAGGACCATTATAAGCTTTTCTTTGTGAGATTTCTGATTGTGACAAATATCGATATCTGCAGAGACTCTGCCCTGAGGGAGAACACTGTGATGCTTTCCCACATTGATTTCATTTTTCTCTGCTGTTTTCAAAGAGACAGCCGAATATTGGCTAAAGTGGGAGTCCAGGAAGGAGAGGGAATACAGCTCATCAATACACATTTAGCAAACATCTAAACGAATGACATCTGAGGGGGAAAATAACGCAGAAACAGAGGGGGATACAGACAGGGATGCAGACTCTACGCCACATATCATCTCAAATTAGGAGATGAGACTCCCTGTTCAGTTGTTGATTGCAGTGAAAATAAAACACAGGACTAATAAATCCATGTGCAATTTCAGATTTTGTATATGTGAGCAAATTACCTATTGATTCCAACCAGCAGCCTGAGGGCAACAGATCCCTAAAGATCCAACTGAACTAGCAAACAGCTCATTTATGTGGGGGTTTATGTATTCTATGAAATGTACTGGAAATGGGCAGGAAGTGGCGAAAACCATCACAGCTCCTGCAGAATTAATTAGTTTGCTTTGTTTACCTCTACATAGCTGCATGTTTAATATCTGATTGTTAATGTCAGTTTTTATAATACGGCATTCCTCCGGCTAACTGTAAAAACTATAATGGAAACATGTTTTTACATCACACCAGTTTGTATAAGAGCTTTTTGTATGTACTGGTCTTCTTGGACATTGCGCGTTACTGTGTGAGCAGAATTATCCACGTATCATATTAATTCATTTCTAATTTAAAATAAACACTGCAATTGCGAAAGTCTTACCATTTTACAACATTAGCAGGATAACAAAAAGTTTTGCACATATTTGTAATGGAGAAAACTTGATATAACCACCTGGGCTCCTCAGATAGAAAACAGTTTTCTACTTAGCTTTGAACACTGTACACTGTCAACACACCAATGCACAGTTCAGCATTTGGGGAATTTTGTGCAGAAAATAACTTCAATTTACTTGCAGGTTTTTTTTTTTTGTTTTTTTGTAGAGCATATCTAAAATATTCTAAATAAAATACAGCTGGGAAATTGCAGACATTTTTGATCTCTAGCTCCTGTAAATAATGGTCCATTATAACTACAAAAATTGAGAATATACTGAACTGAATTCAATGTAGGATTGGACATATTTAAATACATATTTTGGGATATAAATCTGTTTCATAGAAAGTACCTTTAGATTATTTTTAATCTAAAATAAAATAAACTTAGGAAATGAGAGATCGTGTATGTAATTTCATAATGATCGTACATTGGATGTTTTTATGCAAATCCATTAAACTCTGTGATGTTTAAGGTTTAAATTTGTGATGGAAGACAGACATAAATAATGCCAAGTTATTTCCAGAACTCGGTGATGTTTCTGTACGTGATAACAGAGCCTGCCAATAGCCTAATATAAAGTTTGTAAAACATGATTTGTTGACCAAAGCATTTATTTAGTTGACCTGTGGAACAGACTCAGACGCGTCGCACCGTTTTGTTGTCTGTAGCTCAGAGCAGCTGTTTGTTTTAGCAGCAGGGGTGGATGCATGCACAGACTCACTCAGCAGAAAGAGGACGCCTGAACAAAACACCAACTAGTGGCACCTTTCCATGGAGGTGTGGGCGTGTTTATTTATGCTGCAGAACAGAAGCTCTGCAGTGCATCTGCTAGATTACATTTATTTCCCTATGATTTTTTTTTTAATTCTGTAACATCAATGCCAAAGGCTGCGGTTTTCCTTCTCATTTCTTGTCTGCAGCTCATTAGAACATTGCTGCCGAGTTGAATCTGTTACATAGGCAGAAAGTTCAGTAAACGCAAGGCTCTTTGTTTTTCTTCCCACATATAGTTGGTAGGTTGATGCTCCTGGTTCTCCCTGCATTTCTGTTGTTTTTCTGTCCAACTTTTCAAATGGTTAGAGGCACCGCCCATACAGAGGCTGGTACTGGTTCTGCTGGAGTCAGAACCAGTACCAGTAATTTCTCTCTACTGTACCCGGGTTTTCTCTGGATGCAACACTGTGACTTTAAAAATCTTAGATGTCATCATCATTATCAAACTGAATTTGACTTTGTGTGAATTGCTGTTAGATTAGATTGGACTGAACTGTCAACAGTATGAATAAATGTTACCAAGTATTTTTAGTTAAGTTTCTAGTGAAAATATCTTAGTACACTTGAAATAAGACAAAACTTACAAGTAACTGTTTAGGAACTTGTTCCAAGTTAATTTCTTAATATTAATTTTGAAAAACAAAAGGACTAGTTCCACTTATTTCACTTGTATCATGGGAACATGTTTTGTTATTAGTGGAAAAAATCTGTTAGTGGAACCAGTCCTCCATCAATATGAACAAATATTAATCTAAAACAAGCTCAAATTTCTTGTGAAAAGATACTTGTAAGTTAGCACACTTTAAATAGGGAAAAATAAAGTTATTTGCACCAGAAACTAGACCAAAAATACTTATGATTGTGTTTTTGCAGCGTGTAAGATGAGATTATTTGTAATATGCTGATAAAGTAAATAATTTAATCTAAACAAAGTGAATTTACAAATCTTTACTAATTTGACATTATTTTTCCAAAGGCTTTGGGTCGCCCATCTGAATCACTGATTTGCTGAGTTCCAATCAGCATCTTGACCTGTGAGGCCCACAGACGGCTTCAACAAACATCCAAGTCAAACACGAAGCACTGGATGCAGAGGAGCTCTGGATTCTAGATCAGCGAAGATGGGCTCTCTGGAGTGATGACTCACACCTTTCCGTTTGGTAATCCAAAGCATAAATCTGGTTTAAATTAGCTTGGCTCTACACAGAGACACATTCTGAACAATTTCAAATTTTCAACTGTGTGCCAACAACTTGTGGATGTCTCCTTCCTGTACCAACATCACTGTGCACCGGCACAGAAAGTAAAGAGCAAGCAAGACTGATGTGAAAGATTCTTGAGAGGCAGAGAGTCCAGAAAGAAAACCTTCGGGACGAAAAAGAACAAACTACAAGCCAGATCTTCTCGGCCAACATCAGTGTCTGATGACAAAACCTCTGAAAAAGCTGCCACATTTTTACAAAAACAGACTCGACCTTTTGGACGGCATTGATAGGAGAGTTGAACCTGCATTAAAGCTGGGTTGTCATTAAAGGCAAGGGAGTTAAAAATGTCAGTCTGGTGTTTGTTGGGCCATTTTCTTGTCTTATTGAAATTCTCCGTTTTGAATTCAAGCATTTTAAATCAAATCTTGAAAAATGATGCTATCCCAGAATGATTAGAGGTTTGTAGCAAAGAATCACGTTTAATATGTGTAAATCGTTAAAACAAATCAATGTTCAGAAAAGTCTTGCTTAGTTGTAGCTGAGGCTCTGATACTTTGTGGAAAGACTGCAGAATGCAAATTATGATTTTAATAACTACTTACAGGTTAAATAGCATTAAAGTGCAAAATAAAATGAAGAGTATTTTTGGAAATCCTTAGAGAAAAGCTTAGATTCACAGAAAAATTGCTTTGTGTGGATGTTGCTGTATAAAGGGATCCACCAGTATGTTTTCCACTCATCCTCTGGTGCTTCATCCCCCACCCATCTGTTGATGGAGCCTCTTAGAGCCAGCTTTTATTCTGCTGTGGAGGCTGCTCAGGTTTCCACAAAAATCTGCTCTTTACCTCTATAAAAAGAAACTCTTTTCAACAGAACGTCGATCTCCTTTCAGAAAAACATGTTTATTGTTGATTCTTTGAAAGTTTTTGGGAGATGGAGGAATCTTGGCCCCAAAATAATCCAGTGCTCTCTCCTTCTAACCTTTAGAAAGTCATCAAAGCCAAAGCTTTCAAAGCTAATCAAAACAGTGTTGGTTTTTGTGCCAACCTGTGTGAGCTTGGTTAAACTCCCTCCATCGACGAATTCACAGCGCAGATCGACAGATTCTGTGGGATATGCCTCCAACTCTTCCTCCACTCGCACTTTCTGAGCAACGACACCTGCAGCAAGAGAAAAGGGAAAATCAGGATTTGCAAAATTCCTCTAAATTCAATTTTTAACCATTTCAAAATGACTAGCAGACTACGAATATAGCGTACGTCTGGAGCTATAACTTAATTAGAGATAAAAATGTTTGGTAACAAGCCTCGGGGAGCATCTCAGCCAGTTTTTTTCATCTCAACACCTGCTTATTACAGTAAAAATCACCCACAGGGGGCTGGCGCTAGGGGGCGAGCCTCCAGGAACGCCACGCCGCTTGGGAATGTTCTGCTTTTGATGGAAAAGCAAAATCAGCTTATAACCCCACGCAGGAAAAGTTCTGCTGAGCAGCACCGGGCAAATGGACCTAGGTAGCTCCACAGAAAACAAACAGGGAAGTCGTCCTCCTTGAACTTAAAGGGAGCAGCAAGACAAGAAGTCAAACAGAGTCTCAGAGCTCGGCAGGATCTGGTTTTAATGAGCAAGTTTAGAAAAAAGGTTGAAAATGTATCACTTGTGCTTAAATTTGAGCAGAAACACCATCAAAACCTGAAAACTGGAGAGAAATGATTCCCTTGATTAACATGCAGCTCCGTTGTGTGACTGAAGGAAAAGTTCCAGATCATGACGGATCTCCAGAGGAATCCCCCATCAGAAACATTCAGATTACAGTTTGTTTTTTTTTGTCAGAAAATCAAACTTCATCCCACTTTTCAAATCTTTGGACTTTGGAGATGCATATTCTTTTCTCTAAGCTCTTCTCTTGCAGATGTCATCTTCTGGTTATTGGGCTTCAGAATCGAGAAATTTGGGTCAATCTGCATATGTCTTCCTGAACTAGGCCATCTTTTGCTTTACAACAGGAATTTTTATTCCAACCTCCTGATCTTGGAGATAGATAGCTATGGACAGCTATCTATCCATAGCTGTCCATGGATAGATCCTTGCTCTGCCATCAGGAAGTAACTGGGGATGTTTCGATCCAGTATTGATATCGGAAATTGGTCCGATATAAACCAAAATCTATTGGATTTGATCGGACTTTATCTAAAATGTCCGACAGAAGCAAGCCGACAGAAACACCAAGCTTCAGCACTATGCTCCACTAAATAGTCAGCCCCAGCATATTTATCCATCAGCGCATGCGCAGGTCAGGTGACCTCATCAACAGTGTTTGCTAAACAAAGCCAGTGTCGACACAGTGGCAGTACTTTTCACTAAAGACCGAAAAACATGTTAGAGATGAGCCGAGTATAAACTTATCAAGCACAGAATCAGGGAAGTTTAATTAGACAAACCTCGTCACACGTTGGAAGCAAGCAAGAAGACTTTGTAAGACCACTGAAGAAAAAAACCTCTGGCTTCTTCAAACGACAAACTCTTTGAAATTAATCTAAGAACAATCCTTCACATTATTGGAGAGCAAAACAAGAGAGAAAGGCTCTTTAGCACACAGTCAGCTGTCATTAACGAGGACAGCAACAAATGATTGACAGCGCAGCATGTCTTCTTCTTTTATTAATGGCGGTTGGCAAACAACCCTTTAGTGTACAGTACCGCCACCTACTGGAGCTCAGAGTGCCGAAATACTTATCTTACAAACAATCTGCATATTATGCTCTTATTGCTAAAAATTGAGATGAAGCCGTAATTTAGCTAACTAATTATCTATTTCTCTAGTTTTCTCTCTGTTTACACTTTGTTTTCTTAATATACATATTTTAAACCTCCGCTTTCAAGCTGGTTATGACCCGTCAGCGTAAAATGCAAATACTCAAAATGTCTTCTTAGTTTACGATTTCCATCAGTTTATAAATTTGAGTTTGTAAAAAAATAGAACAGCATCACAGTTCTCCTGGGAAACCAAATTTAATTTGTTAAAGTCAGCCTAAGTTGCTTTTAGTGTCTGAAGTTGACATTTCCTGACAGAATTACAAAATAAAGCTGATGTAGAGGATCATCGAAAGATCTGAATGCAGAAAGGAAACAAAGTTCTGTGAATATTCAGCCAAATTCTGCGAAAACAAAGTACCAACAATCACATTTAATGCTTCTTTTCTGTGTTTCTACCTTGTGCTAAATAAATTCATCATAATCTGACATTAACTGTTGCTGGCTTTAAACAATAGCTCATCATTTTATGAATTAATCCTCATCAGGAAGTTTCTAACCAGCAAAACTAATTGCTGCCTCTGCCCTTTGTTCAGAAATGGCACATGTTGCAGAAACACACTGTGTGTACTTCCTAAGATTAATGCACCATAATGAACTTGTTACACTTTAAATTAGGAGAGGAAGAAAGAAAGTGACTCAAAGAGAAAATGAAAGAAAAGCAGAAAGAAAGAGGAGGAACAAGAGGGGAAAACAGAGAAGTTGTAATCCTTTGTGTGTGTGATCCGGTCCAACAATCTGCCAGCATCTGGGAGAATAAAAGCCACATTTTCTGAGGAGGTTTTCATAGTTTGGGGATGACAGTCAAATCCCTTTTTTTGTTTCTCACTTCAGTAACTTCTACTGTAACTCTGGATGCCTACTTTCTGTTTCCCCCTGCTTCTCTGACCTCATGCGGAGATCTGCACTCCCCGCCACCAACCCTCTGCAGACCCAGTATCAAATCCAACCAGGGTCTCCTCTCCTGCAGCTCCCCTCTCAGCCTGCCTCTGGGCCTATAAAGATAAAATTATTGCTCGGAGCCGGCCCTCTCACTCTCCCTGCAAGAAAAGGGGATAAGCGCTCGCTAACTGCTCGCTAACCCCGGGTGGTTCTGCTGAAAAAGCCTCTTAGTGTGCGAGGGATTGATTAGGACAATAAGTTACAAGCAGCTGCATGGAGGTGAACGGGCCGGGGAGGATTTAGGCGGCAAATCAGCTGTAAAACACAGTCACACACACAAAGAAAATAGAAGAAGTGTGCACGTGTGCCTCAGGCGATGCCGGGTTACGCTGGATTTACAGCATGCATGTAGCCGCATGACTACAAATACGTGGAAGAATGAGGATTTTTTTTTCACCGTGAAGTCATATGCATGCTTAGTGGTGTTGCTGCATGAATAAATCAGAGCATCTTCACTGTAATGTCAGTAGATGAGACAGACTCAGACTCTGAAGCTCAGTCTTTACCCTGAGGGGGCAATAAGGCTCCCACTTCCATGTAATTCAGACAAACACATAAAATCAAACCTTCACTTTTTAACCAGGTTTTACACAAAGAACCGAGATTGCATCAGCTTTTTATATTTCCTCTTTCCTCTCAATTAACTCATCAACATAAATCCTGCTAATCCCATTAAACTGATATGAACATCCACACACACCAGAAACACAAAAACAGGCACGAACTTTTAGATTATTTGAAGATGTCAAAAATGTATTTATAGCAAAAAATAATAAGAGAAAATGTGCTGTAACGTCGGGAAAAGATGGAGAGAAATAAAGCAGCATGATATTAAATATTGAAAAGAATTAAGGAGTAAAAAGTCAGGAAAAGTGTAAAAGAAGCTGGAAGGAAGGAAATTACAGAGACTGATAAATGCAACAGAATAAAATAACAGCGCAGAAAGAAAGTGAGGACAAAGATTTATTAATGTAAAGGGCTTAAAGTTATGACTAAGGCAGAGAAGACTCAGGGGTGGAGAGACAGGAAGTGTAGTTGAAAACGGTCAAAAAGAAGAAGCAGAAAGGGATGAGAGTTAAAAGGTGGAAAGAGACGATTAAGTTCCTCAAACTAAACCCCAGAACAAGATCAGGATAGAGAGGTTTTCTATTATTTATGCATTCATACCAACCAGCTGTAAAACATTGTTCTTACTAAAGAGATGCAAAATGTCACTTGTTTTCTCTGAAAAATTATCATTTAATAAAATGCATTTCCTGGACATTTGGGATTGAAAATGAATAAAGTGAAGGGTTCAAATGGCCCGTATGGAAATGCTTCGGTAAGAAATGAGGGCATAACATTTGCAAAGCCGAATACAGAAAAAAAGATCTGAGTCCTGGACTAGACTTGTTTTAACATAGCCAGATTTAAAATGCATGTCTTACCACATCGTTACAGGTTGTGCACGTAATTTGAGATGATGCCCACAGAGAAAGAAAGACTGTGTTGGCTGCTCCAGCTCCCTGTCTTTCCGGGTAATTTGAGCCGCTGGACTCGCCGTTCTCAGGGATCTCCGGACAGCAGCTGATCTAGTTCTCCATCTTTCAAACATAATTTCTATCTTTTGACCATAAGGTAGAGTTGAAACAGCTTCAGGCTCAGCACTCTTCACTACAGCAGACCAGATAGACTGATAAAGCTTCAGCACATCAGGTGTGAATTTGTAATTGAACTCTGATGTTCTACAAACCTCTGCCTCAGCTTGGTTGAAGTGAACACTGGCGCGGTTTGAATGCATATGTGAATGCCAAGCGGACCGGAGACTGCTCCAAAATTAGGAAAAGAATGATAGCGCAGAGAATTGGGTAAAAACAACCAAAAGAAATGGGAAAGTCTAGTGCCAGAGAGAAAAATGGCTTGGGTTCTTTTACCAACGATGAAAAAGAAATCCTACTATCACTAAACTTAGATTCCATTTAAAAAAATAAACCGCAGCAACTGAAAATGGAATAAATGTTGCAAATTTGGTCCCCGACTGAACCAAGTCTACACAATAAAAATCAACAGAGCCCATATCAATGACAAACATTACTCATACATGTCCCAAATATACATTTGACAGACTCTTTATGGTTGTCATGCAGAACTCTAGATGGAAACTTCTTTGCTTTTCCTCTCAGCACGAAGCCAGTGGCTGTCGTCATCCAGCTTTAACAATCGAAGTCTGTAATTCAACAAAGACAATTATTGGAAGAAGGATCTTTGTCAAATGAAATCACTGGTTGCCTTTATGCTTTTCAGAAAGAAGGTTAAACATATGCACGACGAGCTGTTGGGGAAATTGGTGTCAATGCACCTCAATAAACCTTATCTATTCCATCCTTTCCATTATAACCCCAATGATCCCACAATTTGCCTCCCATTCTACCGTTGCTTCAGCTACACGGAGTGGAAAGTCGAAGAGGGGAGGCGGTTAAATGAATGGCCATACTCTGCCTGCCTCTGCGCTCTGGAGAGATGAATCACACTTAATTGACATTTAGAGGCTTGTGGCATTTGCCTGTTTATGCGGCGCTTCCCCGTGTAGACGGCGTGCAGTGTAAACAGGAGGAATATGCTGATGGGGTGCTCACTCATCCACATTAACATCCAAATCACGTACTAATAGAAGGCAATGATGCACAGCTGTTTTGTTTTGGAGGGTTTTTTCCCCGCTGTCAGCCTGTCACCATGTCACATGTGTCAGATTGTATCGGGGTGATTTCCAGCAGCTGTCAAATGACAGAAAGGAATAAATATCTGGATTTAACGGCTCAAACTGAAGCTACAGCAGGCAGTGTGACATGGACTCAGAATTTCAAAGGATTTTAATTTGTTCCTCTAACTAATTGCATCAGATTTGTGGAGAAAAAAAGCCTCCATCCAGGGACCCTGTGCTGAAATATTTCTTCCGCTTCACTTCTTTTTGTTTCATGGATTTTGCTGTTCAGCTGCAACTATCTCCACAAAAACGCCCAAAGGTGTTCAGCTGGATTCCATTCAGGCAACATTCTCGGCCAGATTTTTTCTCTCTTCAGAAACTCTTGTGTGAATTTTGGCAGCGTGCTTCAGTTGGTTATCAGAGTGCAGTGTTGCTCTTCTGCCAAGCTTCTGCAGAAGCATTTAGGAGTTTTCATTCTGCTGTATCCTCAGGCATTCGGGTTGCCATGGATACAGTTCAGAGCGTCAACTCTTCACTCATGTGGTCCCACAGTATGACACTCCCTCCTCTTTGCTTCAGGGATTGTAGGGATTTATTAGATTTAAAGTTTTGTGATAATGTCACACAAACATGCAAAAAAATATTCACTAATGTTTAAAAAGCATCTGTTGTCATCACAAAACAGTTGGAGTTATGAGATTTAATTACACAAATTTAGTCACCAATAAGGTGACTTTAATTATGTGCATTAGCGTAAAATGGGACTGAATATAGAGACATATTGAATAAATCTGAATATGTATAAACATTGTTTCCATTAAGTCCATATTTCTGAATTTAAAATGTGCTTTTCATTGGGGTGATGTAACATTCTAATCATGTCGTGTTTTCATTAGCTGCAAGCAGAAATCATAATTAACAGAGAAAAAGGCTTAAAAACATCAGCGTGTGTGGAATTAATCTGTCTGTGTTTCACTTAGTGATGGAGTTACTGAAATAGATGAGCTTTCTAATAATGTTCTAATTTATTGAATATGTCTAAACATATCACTTTTCTGTTTTTTAAATGAAATACCTTTATTGTTTTTCTATCAGTCCGGTTATGCATCACTGTGTTTAAAATCCCACAAAAATGCTTTAACGTTTGTGGCACAATCTGAAAATTTCTAAAACGACACTGTGGCTTAAAAAGGTCCGGATGAGAAACGCATGTTTTCCCATCTAATATGCTTTTTCAGCCACTATGACGCCTGAGAAGTAATTGGTAGTTGGTTGTTCAGCTAAAAGAAAAGACCATTTCAGTTTCAATAGTGGCAGGATTGGCTACTTTTCCTCCCATCACATCTCTGTGTTCATCCAGCAGTAAAACGGCGTCTGCCTCGGCAGAATGGCCCGCTACACGGGGGTTAGCCGTGCAATCATTTGACTCCATCATATCTCTATCCAGCAGCTTTTTACCAGTCAGGAGTAACTGCAGGCTGACGACTACGTGGCACCGAGAAACAGCTGTGGAGAGCGTCAGGCAATCAGGTTTAAACAGAGCTCCAGGCCATCAGTATGAGTGTGCTGTTAGAACGTTTTGGTCGCTGATCCCAGGGGTTGTGTGGCTCATCTTTAGGAGAATAAAAGTGTTTCAGGTGAGAGTGGGGGGGGGGATGAAAGCGAAGATTCAGGTGACAAACTTAACTCTGGCAAGATGCTCTGCAGATTATTTCTGACCTTCACACACAGGAAGCCATCCACTCCACTGTTGGTGTAAAAATATCCCTTACATGATTATCTGGTGATGCATTTAATTCATCTTCATTTTGAAATGTAATCCTGGAAACAGAAGACCACAAAGCTTTGACGTATTCCACACAAGGAACAGGCTATAAACAGACCAGCATCCATTCAAATCTCCCATTAATGTCATCCAGATAACTGTTCAAAGGTGGCATGAATTAGACAGGAAGAGCTGCAGGACGGCTGCCGTCGAGTGAGTGTCTCATCTACCCCTCACTGCAGAGATGAATTACCGGTAATTGGCATTTGACAGCTCATAATCATCGCATTTTGCCGCGGCTCTTACAGGAACAGGCCACTGATCAACAATGAGGTGGAGGGGAAGGAGAAAGAGGAGATTAGTTGTCACGACGATGGCTTTGGTTTGCGTCAAAAAAAAGAGAAAAGCATCGCGTTCGCTGGCAGTCAAAAGCTCCTGGCATCTGTGAACGTGTGAGGATTTTAGTTTTTTTTTTTATTTCCACAATGATGCTAATGGAGCTCGAATTGAGCCCAATAACCATCATTTAAACCATTTGAACAAAAGCAAAGAATTTCAGTCATTGTCTTGAATTTAGTGGTGCAGCAATTCAGCTTTGGAACCCCAAGCTTGATTTTATTATTTTATTTCAAATCCGTAAAACTGTGTTCCAAGTTAATGTTTAGACCTATTAAACGAGAATTAGCCCAATAAAAGCAGAACAACCACATCTTTTTACTCTTGGCATTGTGTTAGTCAACACCCAAGATGGGAAATTTCTTCCAAACAAATGTTTCATCCCCCCAAAACACAGACTGGTTGAATAATTACGATTAAACCTAAAAAGCTGCTAACTCTTCATCAACATACCAAAGTCATCATTTAAACTGCAAAGCAGTTTCTCAAAAACAGATTCCTATGAGCTCCAGGAAAAACAAATTGGAACATCAGATTAGTTTTGAAGAAAAATGCATGAAAT
The DNA here is from genome assembly GCF_000485575.1 of Poecilia formosa. NCBI lineage: Eukaryota > Metazoa > Chordata > Actinopteri > Cyprinodontiformes > Poeciliidae > Poecilia > Poecilia formosa. The sequence continues at coordinate 256,827 of NW_006800051.1, read as the reverse complement.
GCTCTAAAACTCTTTATTATAGCACAAAATGAAGGAATATTGTTTATGAAAACAATACTTATTCCTCTTAGACCTCATCAGATTAGCAGAGGAGTCTCAAAAATGGGATATTTCAGATCTGTGGTCAGGAAACTCCACTGATCATTCAGGCAAGACTATCCTTCCTCCCTGGTTAGTACTCTCTTCCCTGTAAAGTTTATAACCACCTAGTAATGCATCCGAGGGAGATTTTAAAGAGAAAATTGCAAAGTGGGAAGCATTGCCTGCAATCTCTGTGGTTTGTTGTTAAATATTCAGTGTGATTTTGTCCCTAGTGTGACTTTAAAGCTTCTTTTATGAGCTGCGTCTGCGATGGAAAAACACAAAGAGCTGAGTGGTGATGCAGGAGGAAGACCTTTAGTTGAGAATTTAAGATGAGTTAGAAAGTATCTCAGTTGCACCGTAATCTGCAATTTCATCTCATGAACAATGCATAAAATTTGACAAACTAAATCAGATTGAAGAGAAACTGAAGAAAGTTTAGCCTTTTAACATCAGCGCTCTGTTAATGTGCAGCTGGCAGCTCCACTAATTGGTTTGTTTACTCTGTGGGTGGCTTTTCTGTTACCATGTCGTCAGCTGACAACCCACTGGCTCTCAGGTATGTTGATTTTTTTTTTTTTTCCAACTGGAACTGAAGTGTTTCACAGCCCACTGTGGACTGAGAAAATCATCCGACCCGTGGGTTTATAAAACCTCTTCATAAAACCTTTCTGCATTGTTTGTGAAAGTGCTCCATGGACAGGAAGCCTGCTGGGTTCTATTTCTGAAAACTTTGCATGTTTTTTATTTTATTTTTTTATAGATGCACAGCGTTCACTCACCCACATGATAACAGCAGTAACACCATCCTGCAGATGCAGCGTGTAAATGATCTGTTAACTCGAGGCTGATTCACCAGTAATTGGCGTTTCACATAAAACCTCTGATGTTTCAGGTTAAATCAAGATTTTTTTTTTTTTTGATGATGATGCAGAGAGAGAACTGAAGACATTCTGCCACATTTAGCTTCAGAAGTGACATTGAGGCCATGACACTCCACACAAACGCAATTCTACTCATAATGAGTAGGCGGAAGATGTGCAGTTGAGCTAAATGTTAGAAACTAAAGGGCAGATTAACATGGAGAGCCTTCAACAGACTCCTGTTAGAGCTGACAGAAATAATCACGGTTAATCACGATGTCATGGGCTCCATGTTTGCAGCACAGTTCTTAAAAACAACTTTATTCTACAAGCATACACTGGTGAGTGGCAGCTTCATCAGCACAGTTATGGCAAAGTTGCACAAAGTTTGAAACAATGAAAAAAATGTAAAAATGCAGTCAGATTTTCACATACAAATAAGAATTTGGTGCACAAGCTTTAGTTTATTGAAGATTTCTCAAATTATACTAACAGAGTGAAATATATACGTCATATCTAAGATCTGAGGACAAAAACTCCAGATTTATACAAGTTGAAAAAGACTATTTCAGATGTGTCACATCATGTGGAAGTAAAACCAGACCGTTGCCCTCAGATGGAGCGATGGAGGTTAGGATGCTCAGGTACAACCGGAGGCTCAAACCAGCGAACTAGACTAACAGGTTGTTGACCAATAAACAAGTCCAGCTCCTTAAATGATGCTGGACTGAAAATAACTCTCCACATGACATCCAAAATGCTTATTTAAAAAAGTTATGTCAGAAGGATTGTTTTTGTCCAGAATGACATGAAGTAAGTTTAAATGAGTCGTGATCAGGCTGTGAAAATGGAAACGCAGAGACACACAGAGCAGCAGCTACACTGACGTCAGATATGGAGAGATTTTTCAGCAGCAGAACAAAGAGTTTGATATTTATTATTTATTAAAGAGCATCAAACCTGCTGGTTTTAACCTGTAAGGTTTAATTTAGTGTGTTATATTCACTATATTTAAAGATATTAATGCTTATAAATGCTCCTTAAGGCTGCTGAGCAGGGGCGTAGCCAGGAAGTCTTTAAAGCGGGCTAAATGGGGGCCATGAGGAAGCAAATATAAAAACCTAAGCAAATATCAGACTCACAACATAAAGGTCAAAGACTGGCATAAAAATAAATACATGAAGCACAAAAAATATTCTAATTGAAGCTATTTATCTTCTTTCTTAAGTTATTATTCATCAAATTGATCCACTTTCTCTCCGGGAGGATTTGTTGGGTGATCTAATTTGTGGTTTAAGATATTTGTCAGAGCAGAGGGAAATGTTTTGCATAAAAAAAATCATTGTTTTCCAAATTATTTCAACAAATGATTGTAGCAATACTTGGTTCTTTTTAGAAGTTGAGTTTTTATGTATGTATGCCATTTATATCTACCATGTTTACATTACGGTATAAGATATGAAAATGTTAGGTCACTATAATACTCTCACATAAATAGATATGAAAATAAGAGTTGAAATAAATGACCAGAAGCTGAAGAACATGACACTCCGAACAGGAACTGCTGCTCTGCTTCTGTTTCATCTGCGTAAAAAAACTCAGAAACTTTCTCTGACATGCTGTGGAACAGATAGTCTGGTCATAATTCATTGAAGCGGCTGCAGCACTTGTGAAATCTCACAAACGTGAACTTCCTCACAAACAGAATGAATTCCTCATGCTGCAGGGAGCAGCCGAGGAAGGTTTTAGGAAACAAATCTCCAAAAACACAGCAGATATCAAGCTGGAGCTGCTTCATCCTGCATGCGGCTCTCAGGTAAAGGCATGTTAGACTGGCTCCATGTTCCAGGCAGACAAACATGCAACAGACTCATCGTCTTCTTGCTGTTCTGCCTTTAAATCTGGCAGCGACGCATAGAGGTGCAGAGTGAACATTTGATGGTTTACGTCCAGAGGCCTTTCTCACAAAGCAGAATTCCTGAGTTAACTGCATATCTTTGATGAGTGAAACCCAGAACATCCTTCAAAGCTGGAACATGGTCTGAAGTTTAAAAAAGGAGCCGCGCTGGGAATTAAACAGAACCCAGGTAACTTTGAAAGTTTGGCTTTCAGAGAGGGGCCCCTGCAAAGGCTTGAAATGAGCAACAAATTCAGGACATAAAGCAGCTCCAGACACTTTTCTGGGATTATTTTTCCCTAGATGATGTTGTTTTGGATGACATAAACTTGGAAGTGTGAGAGGTGGTTTATTGGCAGGTGAAGATAAAAGTCCAGCTCTGCATGTTGTCATACGTCTCCTTGGCTAATGCATCAGGAGGAGGGCGGAGCCTCATCGCTCCGGGATTCACTTCAACCTCCAGCCGCCTCACTGAAGCTCAAACACATTTAGACGTTTCAGCTACTACTTTACAGCAAATATTCAAGAGAAAATAAATGTAGAGATCAGAAGTGTCACGTGTTTGGGCAGAGGTGGTTGCATTCTTTGTCAACAAGGAGTTAAAGGAGCCGTGCCAGCTCAGCAGTCAATCCGACCTTCTGTTACAGTTTTCTTTTTGTTTGCACGCTTTGTTGGGTGCAGTTCCGTCGTACGCCTCAAACAATCGACGAGCTTCGACTGCTCGACACACTCAGGCAGCTGCAGAGATCAAAGGCCAGCGAAAGATTCATCAAAAGGAATCATGAAGAAAAAAGAACAGGATCAAGAAGGAAGAGTTGGAGCTGTGAACAAATTAGATGGTTGTCTAATTTTGGTGGAAGGACAAGCGGAGACAAAACGGCATCTGGAGCATCAAAGATGAGGAAGAAAATCTGAAAATTCACAAAGGAATCAAAATATTATTTCAGCAAATTCTCCCCAAATGCATCACAGATTGCTCTTTTGTATTTATCAAATTGAAAAAAAGAATCAAATATCCTCTAATATTTGATCTGCAGATAACCAAACAAAGGAAGGTAAGGGAAAATTGGCAGATTTGATCTCTGGCTGGATTGAATGGAGCATATCACAAAGCAAAAAAAAAAAATAAAAAAAATAAATAAAAATCAGTTTGTCATAAGTATGTTGTTCTTAAGTGTTTTAACATCCATCCATCCATCCATCCATCCATCCATCCATCCATCCATCCATCCATCCATCCATCCATCCATCCATTTTTTTACACCCTTCGTGGGGTCAGGAGGGGAGCTGGTGCCTCTCCTGCTAACGTTCTGGGTGTTTTAACATGATACTGTAAAACTTCATAATGACTTTCTGTTGCTGCCCATCGATCTGCGCTGACTGATCGATGCTTTGAAGATAAAGGAATATTGCTAAGTTTCTCTGTCTCAGGTTCTACAGGCAACACGGTCGATGTTGAGCTTCATGACAGAAAAAAGGAGTTGAAGTGAAAATGAAACCTGAAAAACCACAAAACTCCTGGAACTAGTAACATAAGAAAAACCATCAAAAACGCATCGCAGACATGAAGCACGGTGGTGGGAGGGTGATGACTCGTTTTGCAGACGCTCAACACCTTCTGTCATTCAGCCAACCAGGGAAAACATCCATGATGGGTGGACTTTTTTTGGTTTCAGCTCGTTTATATAAATGCTTTTTTTTTTTTAATACATAAGTAATGTGTTGTTGTCCTGGCTTCTGTTTTTTCTTAGTGAAACCATTCTGGTATCTGGTGCTGAGCGTTACTTGTTAATGGCTCCATCAGCTCCAGCAGCAGGTACATTCTGCTGCCCTTTAAGAAGCCCATTAGTGAGGATGTGCAGACATCTGAACTCCAACTCCCATCTGCCTCACTGCAAGAAAATCACTCTGCGCTGCTCTGCTGTTGTCTTTCACATGTTCTGGTTTGAAATCACCAATGTGTCAGAAACATATTCATGTGCTTTTCTGAATTCATTATCTCATATTTCATAATGATACGAGTTATTATTTCATCTTTCATCTTGCTCTTTATTTAGAAAATGGACACAGCATGCACATCGATTCCTCTTTACCTGTTAATAAAAATACCAAAGTTATCCACATAAGTTCCCACTGAAGAGACTCACAAGAAGAACCCAAATCCCCACAAATGTAGGAGCTTATTTGATCAGATTAGATTTGTCCCTAATTTTTCCTCGACTCGTGGCTGAGAGGCAGAACTGCTGCAGCAGACGGGGGGGATCCAACAATAAGGGCGGATTTGGCTCATTTCATTTCAAAGCGACATGGGTCCATTTTAACAAGCCCTCTTCAGCAAAAAAAAAAAAAAAACACAAGATGAGAGTAATGTGGATAGCCAAGCACTGAGCCCTAATTACTAATCATTTCTGCCAGAGTGAGAGGCAAGTGGCAAATAACAGGATTACAGAGCTGAACACAAATTAATACGAGCAGATCAGGTGACGAATAACAGCGACACGGATCTGGTTCGGGCCAGATAATGGGTCCAAAGTGTCCATAAGAGTGAAATTAGAGAATAAACAGCAGCATGGAGAGTCTGGGCACATAAAATGCAACAGGAAGGCAGAATTTCTCATTTAATTCAGTCAGTTGTCACAACAGACCAGAGTCTTAGATTACATGTTTCAGGGAAGAAAAGTCCAGCAATGTTTCACAGGAGCAGGTAAAAGGAAATACGAACTTATTCAACCAAGAATTGTGGAATCAGATTGAACCTTTAGCAAAAGAGCTGAGAGAAAATCCTGACAAAACTTTTCAATTATTTGTAATTTTATTGCAGTTTCTTTTTAAGCTTGAATTTGGGGCACATTTGTCTGATTTTGCCAGAATGTGAACGGCTGAGCATAAAAGTAAAAGCTCAATGGACCCATAATTTTACTGTGAGTTTTTGCAGAAAGACCCAGTTGAAAACATAGAGAGACATTTTTCATCTTCTTCTCTTATTTCCACTATTTCCAACTATGTGCAATTTATTTATTTTTTATATTTTGCTCTTTCCAAGATCCTCTATCTTATTCTAGTCCAGACTTTGAGTGGCAAACTCCTAAATTTGTATGTCATTATTACTGACACCACAGGAGAGTTAGGATTCTTATATTTCTGCTGCGTAACTACACTAAAAAATAAAAAATCTAATTCTTGGTTACATTTATTCAGTTGGAGAAAAAATCCTGGTAGAAAAATAAAAGTGATGGTGAAGGATTTAGCGACACATCAATACTTTGCTCGTCCTTTTGCCAGCAGGGCAGCACTAACCCTTCTCCTAAAATATTTCACAAGGCGGGATCATACAGAGGGAGGGACCTTTGACCTTTCCTCCATCACATATTCTCTAGATTCATGTTTTCTTTTCTTCAACTGAGTCCACAGGTTGCCTCAGTCTCCAGGATTTAAGGACAAAAGGAAGAAGGTTGACTTTGGGGCCGCTGAACCATATTCTGCTCATTTTGTATTTTGGATCAAAATCCCACCAGATTATTATTTTACACTCTTCCTTATTTCCATCACTGGTTAAACTCCCAAGTAAGTAGGACTCCTGAATGGCTGCATTGCAAATGGCAGCCAACAGCACATCAAATAACACTGTGCTATATTTCAACTTCCCAAGAAATGTTCTATGAAAAAATCCACCAATAGGTGAATTCATGAACTGACCTGTGATATAACTGCTTCATCATGTAAACCATTTAAACTGATTTGTTGCTGAAATGTCAGGGTTTCTGCAGGTTTCATCAAATCAAATTTAAGGCTTTTTAAGATCATTATGAATAAAATTTAAAACTTGTATTATTACAAAAATGTACAAAGGAAAGTCGGATATTTTGTATTGTAATGCCGAGATTTTTTACACAAATGCATATAACATCGTATGGGTTGGCAACAGAAGTGAGCAGTGGTGATGATGGTCACCATCCAGACACTTTTCTATGATAGATGGAGGAAATGATGCTAGCTAACTGGCTAGCAAGGGTATATTAGCAGCCAGTTAGTGTTAACCTGAATCAACTAAAACATAATGAAAACGACTTGAATGACATGAAAGTCCCATGTTTAAACAAATTAAATACATTTTAAGGCCTTAATTTTAGATGCATGAATTTGTAAGTTTCTAAGAATGTGTGGACTCACTGAATGTGCCATACAAACAAATATGCCTTGGACTAGAAGTCCCTGAGAAAAACTGACTTTAAAGGGATGGTTTTGGTATTGATGGTGGTGTACCAGATAATAAAGACACAAATCTCACAATTACGATTTTTGTAAATTCAAGTTCAGTGTGGAAACCAGGAATCTAACCGGGAACGTTTGTAAAAACCTGTTTGTAACTTGTTGAAACATGACAGATTAAACTGCAGCTCTCAGGTCAGCTTTGTTTGACCCCAAAATAATATAAACATTTTCAACTGGAAGCAAAAGTTACAGCAAACAACAAGAAAAGTAAATAGAGGTGAATCGAAGAACATCAAGATAAGAAGATGGGAGCAGAAAAAAAAAAGTCAGACGGGAAATAAAAACGGATGAGAACAAACAGGCTGATGAAAATTAATGTGAGGAAGAAGCAGAGAGAAAAAGCAGTAAAGAACAGGCTGGAGTTTTTATTTTTTGTTTAAAAGGGAAGATGAATGAGAATAAACTGATTCAGGCCTGGAGGAGAGGGAGGACGTTGTGTACTGGGACATTATTGTCTGAAATTACACAGGACGACATCGCTCCTCGCTTCCCGATACAATTCAATTCAAAGCCAGGGTTATTTGTCCCACCCTAAATTCATACACTGAAACCTTTTCTCTCCCTGTGCTGGGATGACAGCGCTGCCATATTAGGAGTAGGGACGTCTGTTTGTGGTGTGTGTGTGTGTGTGTGTGTGTGTGTGAGAGAGTGTGTGTGTGTGAGAGAGAGATCTCTCCAAATCTATTATCTCTGCAGGTATCCAGGTCACATCTAATGGTCGCGCAGAGTGACCCATCACTGCTGCCGTAGCCTGGTTTCTGTGTGTGTGTTTGAGTGTGTGTGAGTGTGTGTGTGTGTTTGAGTGCGTGTGTGTGTGTGAGTGTGTGTGTGTTTGAGTGCGTGTGTGTGTGTGAGTGTGTGTGTGTTTGAGTGATCTCTGGCTGTCCTTGTTATGCCCCTGTCTAACTTCCTCTATGGTGTAAACACATACGGAACACACACACAGGCAGCCTGTGTTGGCAGTGAAACACACACACACACACACGCACACACACACACACACACACACACACACACACACACACACACACACTCACACACACAGAGCCTCCAGCTGTTTGTCTCTGCTGTCCGTCTGACAGACACTAAGCAGACTGACCTCAGCTCCAGCCTTCACATCCCCCTCCCTCCCCCACCCACTTTAACTCCTCCTCTTTATCTTGATTTCTTGTCGTCCACTGTCCTCCTGTCTCTGTTTTGTGTGTCTCTCTCTCTCCTGACTTCACTCAACATGTTTCTCCAGTTCCTTCTTCCCCTCCTGGAATCAGCCCGGCTTCCTGACACGCCCAGCCGGACGGGAACGTTAAAACCACCTGCCTGACACGGAGCAAGTCCTGCCTGCAGCGGTCCAAACTCTGAGCTCTGCAGGTGTCCCTCAACATAATGGGAGGAGAGACCAACACTGGGAAAACAGTGTCATCACATCTATTCTTTTCTAACATGCAGTAAATTAGGCTGGTGTGTAATGAGCTGGGAACCCATTTAAACACCTTCAACTCTCCTTCTACTCGTTTGTTTTGCTGGGTTTTGGAAACAGGCGAATGAATTTGAATTTTGCAACTTTTGACCTTTTTTACCGTCTATTACAGCCGTTTTTTTATTCATTTCTACTTCCTCTTAAGATTTATAAATCAACACCCATTTATTGTTGACACTGTTGTCAAATGTCTGTTAGATTATTTAACAAATCGTTAATGTGTTTAAATGACTGAATGACTTTCACATCTCTTTTAAAAGTGAAAGTGATGTGAGGAACACTGCTTTCTGGTGTCGTGTGCATCTTTATGACGAGGCTAAACAGAAAATCTGCTTTTTAATGACAAAAATACTGAAATGACCTGGAAAAGCAACCAGCAGAAAACCCCAATAAGGATGTAATGGATGGTTTCCTCAGGTGTTTCTGGTTAACTCCCTGCAACGTGTTCCATCATTTTCCTCACTCTTGCTGTTCACTAACCTCCTTCACTTGGACAACTCACTGCACCTCTTATTATCCGTCTGCTGGCCTCTTGACTCCCACGATATGTCACCATATTCTGCTCCCGGTCTGACAGTCTTATCAGCCTCGGGGCAGACAAGCTAAACTGCTGCAGTGGGTGGCAGAGCTACTGTCCCATTTCTGCTTTCCCAGGAAATCAGACTGCACATGCACGACACGCAGAACAAAAACTAGACTTTACGACTTCTACAGTGACTAATGCGATGTTCCTGTGACTTAACAAGGATCAATCTTTGCAGCCAGATTTCAAATTCAAAAAGGAAGTCTTCTAAAACCTGTGGCAGGTTGTTTGGTCACAATTATTAAAAGATAATCGTACAAGTAAAAAAGGAAATTATGTTCACTTATACTGTAGCTGTTGGTCTTCACCTTCCTCCAGGGTCTTTAGCTGCTTCTCCTCCTCTCTCCACCACCTGGTTTTCCTATTTCTCCTCCATATTTCCTCTTTTGTTTCCTGTTTTCTTTCCTCCCTCCACATTTTGTCAAGGGTACCCTCCCACTCTCCTCCTCTCTCAGCTACCCTTCTGTCCCTGTAATACTCTCCTTCTCCCACTCTGTTCCTTTCATCTACATCATTTTGAATGTCCCCCCTTCATCTTGTGCCCCTCACACCGTTTTTCCTCCACTTTCATCTGCTCCTAGCCCAGAGTCGGCCATCCTCAGATGCAGCAGCCTACTGCATCGTTGACTTTCCTCAGAGCCCGCTCTTCATAATATCTCCTCTCTCTTCAAGTCCTCTGACTTTCTCTGAAGTTTCTCTGAAGAGCAATCACCCACATACTCCCATTTCACTGAAAGAAGGCACAATCCTGGTTGGGCTCTTGAAAAAGGAAGTCCTTGTGTAAAAAGCCTTGTGGTATTTTTGTGCAACACAAAAATCCTATAAATGCTTTCATTACGGTCCAAACCAACTGCAGTCTCTCTGAGTGAGTCTGGTTTTATCCTTCACTTCTCCTTAAAGTCTGAAAGTCAGCATCCAAATCAAGCAAACCAAACCATGCATCACAACACCACAGGAAAAACAGAGCAATAACTGCAAATTATGAGCTTTCTCCAATTTAAAGCGAATTCTGCATCTGAATTTAACAATTATTACTGTACAAATTAACTGAGCAAAGGTATTAAAGGGATAATCCTACTCTCTCTTAGCTCAATATAAACATCACAAAGTGATTTTATTTTATGATTAGGAAGTTTATTTTAGCACTTTAAGACTCAACTATGTTTTTGTTATTGTTAGCACTTTTGAAGTCAGCATGCTAGTTTATGTGAAGAGTTCATCCACATACTCCCATTTCACTGAAAGACTGTAGATGCTAACATGCTAACATGCTAACCCAGCCTGTGCCAAAGAAATTAGCCACAGCTAGCTGATTTTTATTTTCATCTAAAGGATTGATGTATTGAGACCTGAGCTAACTGAGCGTGACGTTAGCGCAAATAAAGTTCACATGGTAATTAAAGATGTGCAAGAGCATTTCAGTGAATTAGGAGCCTTTGTATACAATAACATGTTTATTGTGAAGTCTAGAACTAAATATAATTTAAAGTAAAAAAGGAATATGCATTTACCATAAGGTCAGACAAACCAAACACGAGGTTTGTTTGTTCCTTTTTAACCTTTAAAAGACCGTAGGAAGATTATTTTTGCTCCAAAAGTATTTAAGTTAGAACTGAACATCTATAGAGCCACTTTTAAAGATAATATAACAGTCCAACCTTCTGCAACCATCTGAAGCCTTTAAAATCAATTATGTTGTAAAATGTAATCATCATTTTTGGTAAACACTGTTAAGGTGTCATGTTACTGTTTGGACTTTTAACCCTCAGGTCCCTCATTCAGCTCAACCTTCTGGCACGTTGGGAAGAATCTCAGCTGGTTCAACAGTTTACATCCACAAGTCCGAAGAGCAAAAGAGCTGCGCTTGTAAATGCACTTCTTTCTTTTTACTAGAAGAAAAAAAAATATTGTGTAATAAAAAAACCATTGTGTTTTGTTTCACTGCCAATTATCTTTAACTAGCAATAAAACTCAAGAAGTACATCATCTATCTTAATATGTCAGTGTCAAAACAACCATTATACTTATATAGTTTTATGTTATTGTCAATTGCTGTCAACCACAACATAAAATAAAGAAATTTACATTGCATTTCACTCTTAATAATGGATGTTTTTAAACAAGAAAGACTCAAATCTCTCAAACATCCTATTTTATATAGTTTATGCTGTGTGGTGTCATCATTATTTAACAAGTGGAAAGATTTAACTGCATTCTAGCAATAAAGTATTTATATTAATCCCCTATTTTTAATTAACATTGTTGTCTTGTAATATATATATATATATATATATATATATATATATATATATATATATATATATATATATTAGAATATTATTTTTATCTAAATGTGAATCAAAAATATGTTGTAAACCTACAGAAATGCAGCAGAACTACAACAACAGATTCATTTAAAAATACTTTTACATTTGCTTGAACTGTTTTTTACAGTGTGAAACAAAAAAAAAACAATCACTTTCCTGTGCATCTGGCAAATTTTTGTTACTTAGCAACAAGCTCCAACTCTAATAAAACTAGTAAATATTTTATTAGATCTATTTCTATCTATCCATCATCTGTACACATTTAATCCTCTTTGAGAACAATGGGGGCTGACGCTCGTCTCCAGATATGCTTTGAGCAAAGGACAGGATTTATAAATGGAAAAATTGATTTTAACCTATTATTTCTTCTAAATATCAGTTTATTTTTCTGTTTCACCTTTTAGTCTGAAGAATTAATTAAACGGGAAGAGTTTTCTTGCGTCAGGAACACAGTGATACTTGAGCCTGAGAAGCACTTGTTATCTTTGTGTTTTGGATCTTCCATAATTAAGACACAAACAATGCATGCCCGTTCTGCTCTGCCTTTTTAAGAGAACATCATGCTCTCGCTGCACAGTAAACAAATAGTGAATAATTACGTTTCCTTTCTGCAGTGAGCTGCTGACATTCTCCAGATCAGTCTCTAAATAAAGCTTTTCTCCCTCGAGTGTAAAAAACAATCTGGACGGACAATTAATAAGGCTGAATACAAACGCTCACTATCGTTTGCATGTGAACTTACAGACTTTATAAAATAGGGAGCATCATTTTTTATAATACATCATAATGTTTTATGATTAAATTGTTTTATTAGTGAGCTAGAGCCTAAAGCAGAGCAACCCTGTCCATACAATGGCCATTAATTGAGGCTTGGGGAAGGAATGGGGAGGACTTTATTTTAATTTATAGCTGATGGAAGCATGCGGGAACACTCAGAGCACTTCTTCATGATAATTACTTTTTTTTTTTCATAAATTGTTTTATGGAAATTTTTGTGCCCTAATCTGATAGCTGCAGCAGCAGCAGCGATGTAACGGAGGTAAAACCGAGTCGGGATGTGACTCACAAACAGATGAGTTTCTTCTGATGGGGAGCAGATCCACAGGAGTTAATGGTGAGCTCTTCAGGACATTAACCTACAGATCCCCATCATCGTTAGTCTTTATTTATGCTTCTACAACAAGAGTCAAATGCTGCACACAATGCTGGTTAACCTGATTATGCAGTTAGAGGAGCCCGGCTCCCCGTGTCGAGTGGGATCCTTCGTAAACCGCTGGATGCAGCGATAGGAAGGTTTCTATCCCACATGGCGCCTCAGGTGCATCAGGCAGCCAACCGGCTGCAATCAAAATTCAACAAAATTGCTAAAACACCCTGTGTCTACCCCTCACAATTCATGACAGGAATGAACTGGGCCCAGAACGTCTAAAAGCTGAGTTGTGAAATTGAGTGCAATTTAGGAGTTAGAAAAACAGCTTTTCCCTTCCAAAGCTGTCATTTTTTTCTTTTAAAATGAAACACTTAACATAGCAGCTAGCTGCATCGCCATGACTCAGCACATCCACCACTACCTCTGTCTCCTGAAGGGCGCTGTGAGTAGAGCGTACCACATGAATCGGTTAGATCCCAAACAGCCAAGTTAACCCTCACTCTAAAGTTCGGAAATGCTTCGGAGGCAGCTGAGCCGCGGGGAATTCCTGAGCAACGGCTCGAACCTTTTCACGTTTTAGGACATCATTAACTCCAGTGAATGTTTACAGGACTTTTATGAGAAAGGCCAACACAGGGTCCAAAAGAACTGCCTTTTATTTACTCTGAGTCAATATTTTGTTGAACAAACTTTTGCACCAGCTGCACCTGCTACCATATATTCTTAATTAGATTTAAGTCTGGACTTTGACTGGACCATTCCACTGTAGCTCCTGGTGTAAGATTAAGACTGTGGTCCTGCTGGAAAATGGACCTCCAAACGAGTCTCAACTCTTCTGCACCTCCTAATAAGCTTCCCATCCATCCATCCATCCATCCATCCATCCATCCATCCATCCATCCATCCATCCATCCATCCATCCATCCATCCATCCATCCATCCATCATTTTTAGACAGAATGTTCATTTCCGTTCTTATCAGTAACATTTGACTTTAAATGTAACGTCCTGTGACTCTCTTATCAATGTGTTGCTAGCTCAATACTTTTCCATAAAGACAATTTGTGAAATGTTCAAAACATGAGATGTTGCTTTAGAACCTGATCCTGCTTCAAACTCCTCCACTACTGCCCCCGGACCGCCTGCTGGTCTCCATGACCGTCATGATGTTGGTTGCTACTGTTCTTCAACAAACCCAAGACGTTTATAGGACAGTTGCATTTATTTTCAGATTAAATTACACCCTGGTGGATGACATTTAATAATTTTATGCTACTTCTGAAGGAAGATTTTGTTTTTGGTTATCAGAATAAAGAGAACTTGATAGAAATGTATTCGGAAACCATCTTAGAATCAACTTTTAGGACACTGTTTGACAAAATGCAGGACATTTTAAAGGCTATGAATACTTTTGCTAAGAACTGCAAATGAGTCAGTTGTTTGTTTTGTTGACCCTGGTGTGAATAGCTTTCAGCTGGTTGCATCCATCTGGAATCACTTTAATAGCTCCAGCTAAACATTAAATATTTATAAGTACAGCCTCACCCTGAAGATCGTTTCCAACGGCCTCGCCCCAAAAAGTTCCGCAGCAGGTTGGCGCTCAGGAGGCATCTTAATCAGATCCCCTCACCTGAACACACTTCTCCTGATGCAAAGCAGCAGCAGCTCATCTTTGCACTATATTTTGAGGCCAGAGTCCAGACTCGCTTCCAGAGAAAACTCATTTCCATGAGTTTCATATTATGGTCACTTGGGTTGCTGTAATAAACCTTGACCCCCAGATAAAAAATGGAACCCTGCGTCAGACTGCCAGATGCCTTGTTTATCCCTCATCTGCTTCATTTTCCTCATGTTTACGAGCAGGACCCAGATAATTACAGCCCTTTTCTGGCCCTCAACCCCGGCTCTCAGGAGTGTGCTTTTTTACATCTTGTTTATGAGCTGAAATATTGTATAGAGATAAGCTGAACTGTAAGGCACAGCAACAATTCTCCTCCCTTCGCTCAGGGACTCCATGTGTCAAGTCAGCGGGTTATTACATTATCTGACCTTTGAAGTGCTTAATGACAAGTTTATAAGTAGAACCAGGCAAAGAGATGCAGGAAGATGAAAACATCAAGACTTTCTGCACAGGAACAGCAACGACCAGGGGACACTTTCTGATGTGGAGACTGTTTAATGCATGCAGTGAGGAGCTGCATCTGTGAAGTTCACCCCGACGTCTGACTAGGCAACATTCAGAAAAATGGCAAAAAAAAAACCTCCATCTTAGACTTTAAAGGCTTCAGTTAGGATGGTAAATATTAAAGTTCAAGAAAAGACAAATAGAAAACACAGAAAAAGTTTAGATTGAAGAAAGAAGGCTATGTATGAGCCACAAAAGTTTAAAACTAAAAAGCTTTTAGCAGACAAGATTTTTGTTCATGATGTCCAGCAGCATTTTTTTAATGGAAAACAGCATAAACAGCTCGTATGCATAAAGACACGGTGGTGGAGGAATGATGGTTTGGAGCTGGAAACCTGCAGGAATCTGTCTGACAGCTGAGGGTCAACCAGCAAAACTTATTCTCAAAACCCCCATTTTTACTATAAGAATAATTCATTTAAATACTTGATACATTTCACATTACAAAACACTTCATAACTTTATTCCACACCTGGTTCACCACATGACATGTTGATTTTTTTCGGCTTCTATCATCTTTGCAACTCTTCATCCATGTTTTCCTAAACATTTCTGCTCATGCCTTCCCATAAATCCACTGCACAAATTCACACACACACACACACACACACACACACACACACACACACACACACACACACACACACACACACACCATGGAGTACAAACAGTATTTTCTATGTAAGATGACTTCTTGTTTTGAATCTCCCTGCTGTCACCAAACATTTGTTGAATGTTTCTTTGCTTTCAAAAGCAGTGAGTTTGTGTTCCCTAAAACTCACACTGTGTAGTATCCAGATTTCTCTTTTTTATGTATAAATACATCAAATAAGCAGAATAAAAACTGCAAACCTTCACATCATAACTCAGGTACGGTAACATTAGAGACGAATGCAGACTGAATTAAGTATGTAACGTGTTTTCCTCGATGCTCTGTTTGACTCGAGTCATTTGGATTGTCCAGCTGATTTTATAGTTCAGTCTCTCTAAGTTGGAATGACGAGTCGACCAAAGTCTCTCCACATGGATATGAGATCCTGATAAAGTCAGGGATGAATTGCTGCTACTGAAGAAGGTTGAAGCTGTTTGCACTTCGGCGTGTGATTATGTTTTTTGACTGCAGCTTCACTGGACACACCGATAGACTTCCTTCCATCAGTCTGAGCTCCTTTAACACGCGAGCCGTTCTCACTGTCAGCCTCTCAGCCGCCTGCATCCCTTCCTCCAGTCAGTCTTTTATTCACAGCTGTCGATCAAGCTTCCCTCTCTGTCACTCTGCCTCTCTGACAAGTCTTTATTTTTATCGCTAGCTCCATAAATCTCTTTGAATCCATTCTCTTCACAAATATCACTCTCTTCTTCTCTCACTCACTCCTGTATTTGCGGTTTCTCACCGTCTCTCTCTCCCTCAGCTTTATGTCTTTTATAGCTTTTTATTATATCAATCTTTTTTTTTTTTGTCACTTCTGGCTGCCTTCTCGTCGTCTGGCTCTGTCTCCTTCTTCCCCCATATTTTATCTCTACCTTTATGCCACTTCATTCTCATCATTTGTCTCCTTTTGAGGCCAGGGCAGCTTGGATGTGTGTGAGCGTGAGTGTGTGATTGGTTGTCTGCGTAAGCCTCATAAAAGCGGCATACTG
The DNA here is from genome assembly GCF_000485575.1 of Poecilia formosa. NCBI lineage: Eukaryota > Metazoa > Chordata > Actinopteri > Cyprinodontiformes > Poeciliidae > Poecilia > Poecilia formosa. The sequence continues at coordinate 240,352 of NW_006800051.1, read as the reverse complement.
AGAAAATTAAAAAGAGATTTAAGGTTTTTTGTGTGACAGATGGAAAATGAAGTGTGTGAAGAGACATTTCGTGCATTATTTTTTTTTCTGCATGTGTGTGCAGCATTGACCATCATGCAGGGGGTCAATGATGAGACTGGAGGAATGAAAAAATGTCAGGATTTAAAATATGAGTTCAGAGTTCAAGCACTCATTCTGGAGTTGGTGGAGCAAATTTGACACAAAATGCATCTATGCACAAAAGCTGCACACACAGTTAGTCAATTTAAAGGATATGAATGAAGGTACAACATTAATATCTACATTATTCATTGAACTACAGAGGTCCATGTGTTTCATTCCAATTTTAAGGAGCAAATCAACATGAAGTAACTTAGAAACGTAAATTAAATGATTTACTTTTTTAGCTTTCACAAATAATCTGAAAAGTGGCACATGCATTTTTTTTATCCAGATCAATTACAACAAGAGTTAACAATTCATATTTTTTTCAGTTTTGTTAGAGAACATTAGAACAACCAGCATCATGAAGACCAAGGGACACAGCAGACATGACAGGGAGAAAGTTCTGGACAAGTTCAAGGCCAGATTAGGTTGTAAAAAAAATATATCCCAGCTTTGAACATCCTCACTGTTCAAGACTTCATTCCAACACGGAGAGAGGCTGGACCAGCTGCAAACTGAGCTGACAAGTCTGACAATCAGAGAACAAACCGAGAGCATCATGCTAACGCAGCGGCAGAGTTTATGTGGAAGAGTCTGTTATTAATAGCAAAACTGTCAAACTGCAAATCTCTGGCCTTGATGAAAGAGTCCTGAGAACAAAAGCATTGTGATCAGAAGTCCTGCATAAAGTTTGCTGGAGGCCATTTTGAGCTGAGCTTTCCAAACTTTGCTTCTAGAGGAGCTGGCCGCGGAAAACTTTCTAATTTTCATTCACAACAATTTAAAGAGCTGGATATGTATTCAGATATGCAAAGGAAACTGATAATGTGCAATCTGCTCCTTTTATTCAGTCACTGACACGAGGGGAAACAAACTCACAGGGCTTCCTCATGGAGCCTGTTGGATGTGAAGGCAGCTTGTTTCAGGAACACAAAGCCGTCACCTTGAAGGCAGTCAGCCTGCCAGCTGCAGCGGCTCTGTGTGCAGAAAAACAATCAGCGGGAGCTCGCCATGCATCACCGTGGCTGTTAATTTACTACAAAAGCATTCAAATAGTAAATGTAGTCATGGCAGCCATGCTTTTTATAAAAATATTGATTACTGTAAGTTCAGACAGATATTGGGAGGAATTATTGCTGCTAACATGAAGGAATGCGTCTGTTCTTAAGGCTCAGATTGAAGTCCTGCAGGCGAGATTGGTGAGACTTTAGTCCAGACTTCCAAGAGCCTCATCAGTAAATGTTTCACAAGATGAGAGCAGACGATGAACCTTTTAATTTATACATGCCCTCATGAAAACAGCCTTGAAAAGCAGCCAATGTGAAGAGTCAAAGGTCAAAGTATGAAGAGATTTTCATGTTGTGTCCAGTTCTTAAGGTCTGCTCACCTGTCAGCCAGGAACTGCAGCAGCTGATCTTTAAACCTCACCGCTGATTACAGAAACATTCAGAGATTTGACTTTAGAGAGAGCAGGTTGCAGAATCCTTGCTTAACAAGAAAACTAAGTCGCTCACTTTCTTTCAAGTTCAGAGAGAGAGAGAGAAAAAAAAACAAGTTCATGTCTTTGATGCTTGTGGTGAACATGTCTGATGAAAAGGACGTCCTCCACCTCGCTGTCCTCCAGTTTCACCGTTTACCTTCAGATTCTGCTTGTTTGTTTGAACATTAATTACCTTCCAGAACAAAATTCTGCGACCCCAAAGGAAAAGCTAACAAGCAAACAGTGTGGGTCAGATGGAGGCGTTTCTCTATTTCCAGCAAATATCTGATGGGATGTTGACTTTTGTTTAGTCCAACCTGCAGAATGCACAATATCCTGCAGTTTTCTACTGATATCTGACCTGAAATCTGCTGGGATTCACAGAAATGCTTAACCAGAACCCAGGAGCTTAATTAGGAAGACTGAAAAAACAAAGTTTACCAAGTTTCCATCCTCACTAACCATCAGTAAACGCTTAAGGCAAGCTAGTTGTTGAAGCTAATTAGGCGGCGATCTGCATCGTGTTGACTCTGGGAGCAGACACCTGCCTCACGCTGAAGCTTTGAGAAGCTAATAAGACTTTTTTCCCCCTCAACTGCTGCTCCTCTGAAACCTTACAGATGCTGCCAATTAAAACTCACAGCAGTGCAGGATTTGTGGCTGTGCAGGACGAGAACGAGATGCTGGACACATTTTTGGTTTTGTTCGACATGTTGAAGCTGAACCAAGTCTGAGGACTCACAAGATGTCAGAGGAATTGGATAGAAATTCCTCAAAACATGGAATGTTGTGTGAAATCTGACCGTTATGCAAACGTAGGGCCAGATCTAGAGGAGGGGTCAATGGGGTCCAGGCCCCAAATTCTGATATCTGACTCCGCCCCTAAATGTTTCCTGTTTTACAACTGGAGGCTTGGAAATAAAACAATCAGTAACTATTTATTTCACCCATAATGATGTGGAGCTTGAAACTCATTTCTGTGAAACCTTCTGAATCTGTTCATGTTCAACCACAAGACAATAAAATCCACAACAGTTCCCATCGCCTCAATGTTCATTAAACAAAGTCATAAAAAATAATGGAGAAGTTTGTGAAACATAACATCTGATAACTGCATTTACAAAACAATAAAAAATAAATGACTCTCGTTTAGCATCACTGGAAATGTGTGATAAAAGGTTATTTTCAGAACTACTGTAGCACATTCTTACACAAAAAATTAAAAAACAATATTTGACTATATGTGTTTGTAGGGAAAATAAAAATTGCACATTTGCAGAAGTAAAAAAAAAAAAAGATTTTCCAAAGCTCTCAAAAAATGTTTCATTTCACCACAGGTGTTAATTTTAAAAATGGATTTTTATGATTGTTTATGATGTTTTCTTATTATCAAGAAAGTTTGTCTCACAGCAACCAAACCTAAAACATCAACACCCGTGTCCTGAAATATAAAATCTGTTCCATCTTAATCAACTGATCCACACAAAGTTTATATTAGTAATTAATTTCAAAAGTGATAAATGATTTAATTCAAGTGTTTATAGCCAAGTAATTAGATGATTATGGCCTAAATCTAATCAAAACCCAAAATTTAATTTGTAATAAATTAGAATATCACCTCAGACCAATAAAAAGATATGTTTAATATAGAAACATCTTAAAGCCCGCAAAACAGTTGGATGTTCACAGAGGGTTGTATCAAATCATAATGGAAAGTTGAGTGGAAGAAAGAAAAAGGAGTCTGGAGGAAAAGCCGAGAATCAAAGCTGCTCCTGGTCCCGTTTGAAGTTCTCCACACAGTCAGTGATGATTTGCTGGTCCATCGTGTTTAATCCAATCCAAAGTCAGAACAGCCGCCGACAGGAACTGCTGGAGCACTTCATGCTTTTATTAACGGAAAGCTCTCAAAATAAACAGATAAACACTTAAATATGTCACTCTGTGTGGAATGAACCTTTATTATATACAAGTTTCATTTCCTGAATGACTGAGATATTCTAATTTATTGAACATAGCCATTAAGCCTCTGCACAGACTCCCTCATCAAGCTTCTCCCATGAGGCGAAGCGAGCAGCTCCTCCATCCACATGAACAGCTGAAGCTCCACTGAGAGCCTGCAGTCAGCCAGATGTACCAACACACCAAGCCAACCTGTGCACAGCTCCGTGTTGCATTTCAACCCCCACCCCTCCAAAAAACAAAAAAAGAATTCAGTCATTTGCACACTCAAGTCAAAACAAATGAAACCTGCATCTCATTTAGCAGGCAGTGCAGGCAAGCCCTTATAAAACATGCATGGCATGTATTCCCCAGCTATATCTGCCTTCAGATACAGCTCACTCTGAAAACAAACCAAACAACGGCTGCAGGAGGGAGCCCACCTCTGCCTGGCCCGTACGCTCCATCATCCGCTGACAGCCAATTATTATATCATGCATCACACGCCAAAACATACGCAGAGGCTAATACACAATCAGATCAGCTGAGAGCCGAGGTGTGTGCAGCGACTCCAGCCATTCACGCAGACGTCAGGTTAATAATTCAGTACGGTGGTTAAGAAGGGAGGCCTCCCTCCTTATTCAATTATTGACAAGCAACATCTCGACTCTGCCTGTGACCTGAGGGATGTGGGCAGGAGGAGGAGAGGAAGCAGGAGGAGGAGGAAGATGCCAAACATATGTGAAGGAAGAGGAGGAACACAGGTGAGCTGTGAATACACCCAGAAAGATTTAAACTGGGACTGAAATGGAAGCGCTGGAACAACGGGGAGACGGATGGAGGTAAAAGCTGCAGGAACTGTATGCTGATTTTTGGCTTTATTCATAAATCTGCCAGTTTGTTGCCAAGGGCTACACAGCTCCCAGTTCACACTTTTCATTTCAGAGCAATTACAGCTTGTTGCTGCCCCGCTCCCTTCTCTGCATGTACTGGATGACAGCCTGTCACATTACCTGCAACTGGCCTTCAATCCCGTTTGTTTTTTATTTCGCACAGTGAGAAAGTCTGCCGCTGCTTACCTTCTATTTGCATTTCAGCATTTTATTCCCACCGGAGTCACAAAACATTTATATGTCAAAGTTTAGTTTTTTCCAAGTCTCACATTTTCAGATTTCTCACTAGATTTCAGTTTCTTCTTGAAAGTTTGAATAGGAAACTCACTTGCTGATATTTCTATAGTAGTAAAGCTTTGAGCAGAGAGCCAACAAATAGAAAGATTGATGGATAAATCAATATTTCATATCAACTTCAACTAGTACTTTAAGTGAAGAATAAATTAGGATGCACTCTCTTCCATTTCCACTAAAAGTAGCTGAGGTTTTACACCAGCGTATAGATTAGAACAACATCATCAGCATATATGAAAAACCTTTACATTCTCTAAGCATCATTTAGTTTAGTTTGCTCCTGACTTCTGCAGTGGGACCTTCATAAGGAAGACTGGATCAGATGAGTCTGGTGAGGATGCATGCTAACCCTGAGAGCAGACTGCAAGATGCTAAAAGAAATCTACAGAACCTGTAAAAATAAGGGGAGCAACTGCTGGTGTACAGAGAGAAACTGGACAGGTTTAACTGCAGCAGGACCAGCTCACCATCACAGCACCAAACAGAAGGAAAATATGAAACCCTCTGCAAAAACCAATAAGCTGAAGCAACATGACAACCACCCAAAACGTCCAGGTAGGAATAAACAACAGGAAAAGACCTGGGTCTAGTCAAAGCCCAGATCTCAATCTCACAGAGATCTGAGATTGAATGAAGAACTGGGACAAACTGTTCTCAGATTTATCATCTTCAAATGCAATTATCAACTTGTGTTTTTTTTTTCTTTGTCTTTTACCTTCCTCTCTTTGTTCACTCAGAAGAAACAGCATGAAGTCTTTCTGCAGATCGAAGTATTACTGAGCAGTTTGAATTCAGCTACTTTTTGTTGCATATCTTACATCTCTCACACACACACCCACACACACACCTTGAGGAAAGCTAAAAAAGTGCTGTTCCACTTGTTTCATTGATCCGTCCTCCAGCCTGCGGAGTTTTTTCGGGCTGATCTGCGACGGCGCTGCTCACCACCTCTGATTATCCTCACATCCTTCCCAGCTTCCTGCTCCACGCTGACCACCTCTTTACTGCTCCACAGTTTCTGCATTTACATTCTCCCCGGAGACTTTTCACTCACCGCTAGCTGCTCCTTACTTCAAACTCAGGGAAAATTCTTGATGACTCCAGGATTCAGTGACGCTTTTGGGCCCTTAAAGGAGGACTGCCTTTTAATGTTCCCACCCTAATGTGCTGAAATTATTCATCTCCAGGAAGTTTTTTTCTCTCCTGCTTTAGGCGAGATGTGATTATGTAAGTAAATGTGGAAACGGCTCTTCACACTTTCAAAGGAGACACAGTAACTTGGTGATTATGAGTTGAGCTGTTGGTAAACAGTCCTTTTCTAAAAGCCTCATATTAACATGTTTTCAATACAAATACAGTCACTATTCTTCAACTTTTACTTTTTCCTCCATTTTTTTGTGACTGTTGCTCGCTACATTGGTGTGACAATTCAGACCAAATCAAGTGTGGCACTCCTGGATTGGCTGCTCTGCAAACGGCAGCCAACAGCGAGTCAGTAGCATTGCAGCTTTTATATATATATATATATATATCTTTTTATTTTTTGATGCTCCATAAAGAAAATCTGCAAATAAAGGAATTTTATGCAATTTTTAGAATTATCTTTCACAAAAAAGTCCGTAAATAATAAACCATAAAAGGCAGGTACTCACAGAGAGGAGTTTTTTTTTTTTTTTTTTTCCTTTGCAAAGACGTTCAATTAGTGTTTGGTGACATTTTTTTAATTATTGTGCCAAAAAAAAAAAAATCAATCACTCACATACACTTAAGTTATTATCTCAGCTTCCAAGAGGAAAAATAACAATTAATGTCACAACAGGAGCTCTGTAGAAATTAAATTTAATGTCAATCCAAATGCTTTAAACTAATTAAAATAATTTGGTAATATCACCTTATCACATTATTCACATAGCAATGCAGAAATAAAAGCTCAGCTGTCCAGTTCACCGCCTAATGGCCTGTTTGAGAATTCATCGAGTTCACAGCTCAGCACGGAGTGTAAAGGAAGGAGGAGGGGACCGCCATGCTTATTTCTGTTTCAGCAAAGCCTGAAGAGCCGCGGAGAGAAAGAGAGGAGACGGCAACAAATGGTTGAGAATGAAAGTGAAATCCATTTTTTCTTTTTTTTTTTTTACTTTCACGACTAAACAGCCAACCACCACAATTACACCGTAAAGGTTCCTCTGCGGCGAGAGAACAGAGACACGCCGAGCGTCCCTCAGAAAAACAGGCGGCATGTGGAGCCGCCACAGAACAGAGGGAGAAACCCGGAGCTTCCAGGTTTCCTCTCAACTTCACTTCTGTTTGTTTATACAAAAAAACAGGAAGAAAAAACTCCTGACAGCCACGTTTAAACATTACAACCCAAACCAAGAGCTGTTTGCATTCCTGTTTCGAAACACAAAGTTCAAGAGTTTCAGGAATTTGCATCATCTAGGGAGCGTTGAGCAGGATTCCTGCAGGAATCGATCTCTGCTGCCAAAGGTTTCAGCTCCTGCTCCCACTGCGGCGCCTCAGTGACACCCAGAGCCGCCCAGACCGGAAGGTTCCTGAACGCCACACCATCTGATGTGCATCGAGCTGGCCGGAAAACCCCAGGAGCCGCCGCGGAGCTGGACCATACCCGCTCCGTAATTACACGGCCGCAGCGAGTCTGACAGCCAAATCCCAGCACGGCTTTCCAAACGGCTGGGAAAATCCATGAAAACGTCTTTCCGCTAATCCTGAGTTTTCCATCCAGCATGGGAAGGTTTGGTGGTGAGAGGACGGCGGACAGAGAGACACTTCAGAGGACAAGACAAGTAGGGACCAGGGCGCAGGGCCAAGCTCTGCAGCATCATCATAATCCATCCAAAAACTCATTTTCCCACAGTCCCCTCTGGCAGGACATTACTTCTGAGGACGCTGGTTTGTGCAGCATGTAGTTTGTGTAGCTGAGTGAGCTGGTGGCTGGGTTTCTGTGGAGCCCCATACGTTTAGCAGAAGAGTGTGTGAGCGGAGTTTAAAACACACACAGGGACAGAAAGATGAATAAATCAAACATAAAGAGGATTATTGTTGCGGTTTGAGCCACTGTTATCCTCTGCTTCCTAACTGTGAAGGTTAATCACATCATATGTGGACGTGTTGTCCAAAAATACAAGAGGAGAGAAAGGAGATTGGTGCAGGCAGACATATTGATGAGATAAAGGTTTGTGGTCCACAGCAGCTGAAGGACGACATGCAGCTCAGCGTCTCACTCAGGTCAGGCTGAAACGGGAAGCATGAGGCTGCGCTTCAGCAGGGCGACTCCATGTTCCTGATGCCAGGTTTCTAGAACATTTTGTTTTATCGAGGTCATCAGTTTTATTTGTTTCCACTGTGGGGTCCCAAATGATGATAGTTCTATAAATAGATCACTCCTGCTGGGTGGGTTCACCTCCTGCCGAGACAGATCTATGTCCACCATAAAAAACAGAGACCAGAGAGACGCTCAAGGCAGCAGTAACCCTCAGATGTTTCACAGTGGTTTGGTTTAAAAATCAACTATTTTCACTTTAAAGTTTAAAAGAAGTCATTGTGACTTCTAAATGTGATCAGGGGAGAAAAAGGTTGATTTTCCAGTGATTCTGTCACAGAGATTTCACTCTAAAACATTCGTTCAGTCACTTTAAACCTTCTGGAAAAGTTTAACTGAGGAACCGATGCAGATTTCCAAGGAAAGGAGATTCAGCTCCGCTCACAATTAATCTGTCACCTAATGTCAAAATTTGGAAATGGTTCACAGCAGTTACTCTCCAAAACTGAATTGAAATCACAAAAATAAATTTGTCGATATACGCTTTAAAAACCTTCAAGATGTTTTTCCAAATAAAAAAAGACAGATTGGGATTTTTTAGAGATATTTGCCATTATTTCATAGATTAAAAAAAAAAAAATAAATTTAAACATGAGCACAGGAAAACATGAGAATTTAACATTAGTGGTTTGAATGATGTGAATATTAAATTACCCCCATTTAATGAGTATAAATGGTGTAGATGTCAGTGAATGATCTGCTTTCTGAAAACATGTTTTCTACACTGACGCTGTTTTGCTCTGATTTTTGTGGTAAAAAAATTCCCAAATATTGTTTTTATCAGGTTATACTTCCATTAAGTAATAATTTTACAAAACTCAGACAGAAATAACAAAACCGGCTGTAATTATCATCACCAGTTATCAAACGTCTGTCAACCACTGCGAATAATAAAACAGAACCAGAAACTGTTGTTCTAAATCCGTTTTAAAGGACGATAGAAACATTACGGATGTGAGAGCTTATGAGCTAAACTGACCCAATCAGGATCAAGCTACAACTGACTGAAGCAAGAAACAACAAAAATGAGATTCTGATCCTCAATCAAAGCTTCAACCAGTTTTTTGTGGTTTTCAGTTGAGAGAATCAGTTGAAAAAGTTTCTGGTTGCGTCTGAGGAAAATTTTGCAGATGAAGAAATAATAAAATCTGAGCCAAGAAACTGTTTAACCGACTAATTAGTAAAAAAAAATAATTCCAATCATATTAGATTCAAACCCTTTTCTGGTTACTGGAACCTTCTAGTTCCAGGCTGACTGGTCAAAATGACTGACTCAGATTTCTTAGAAATTTCTGTCAATCAGCAGAAGTCCAAAGCAATGATCACACAGCTGGAAGTTTCCGATCTGACGCAGCTGAAAGCAGGCCAGCTCTGCAGGGTCTGAAATCTCCACCAATACAACTTTAGATCAGATAAAAAAATAAAAATAAGAAAAAAAAACATGAGGAAAAAATAACATCTGGTGTTTTAAACATAGCTGCTGCAACTCCATAAAGAAATGACCTGCTTTTTCATGAAATATAAGAAAAGTCAGATTGAGGAGGAGGAGAGTTCCCTCAGATTTATGCATATTCCTGAATTATTGATGAAAAGTGAAACCTTGGCTGCTTCTACATCTGCCGTGCTGAGGACTGCGCTCACAGGTGATGTAGAGCAATCTGTGCACATCGCTCTCCTCCGGCTCGTTCCTGCCGTTCTTTAAATAAAATCTCATGTTTTCGTGTCTCACTGCTGCATCACAGAGCTCATGTTTTCCTGACACCTGATTGACTTGATGTTCTCCGTGTTCTGCGGTTTGATCCTGTTTCTGCTGCGATCAAGCTCATCTCTGTCCACCTCTACATGACAGAAATTCACTGCTTCTCTGCATATATTTACATACAGATTTATGTTTGTTGTTTTGTTTGTTTTTTTGTTTTACGCTCCTGATTACGGTCTCTCTGTTCAAGTTGCGTGCAAAAAAAGGTCAGCGACAGGCAGAGTAACAGCTGGCAAAACAAGACATGGGAAATGATCAGAAAAGGAGAAATGGCTAAAAAAGCAGATGTGAACAGCAGGAGGGACAAAAGCAATTTCATATTTTTTTTTTAAAAGGTCTATTTTAAACACAGTTGACAAGGTGTGGTGAGGCACTGTGTCATTATGAGGAGCGCCGGATGCCGGTGCTCGGGGATTCATGGCGTAATTAGCTGGTGAGGCAGCTGAGAGACGATCCTGGAGCCTGATCTGCATTTGAGACGCAGCAGGGAGGTTTGAAAGGGCCGGGCTTTTCGTTTCAATTACCTGCTCCGCTGCTGTCTGCAAAGAAATGACATTATCTGCTTCAAACTGGGTTTATTTCACACCGCTTCTTCATGTCAGTGTCATCTCTTATCTGCGGGAGGCCAGTCTTTTATTTGCAATTATTAGACAGAGGTGAAAGAGTGACGGCGGGGGCAGATGGATGGATGGATAGCTGGAGCGCCGGGAGCACGGAGGAGAGCAGGATGGGAATCCACCGGCGGGAGGAAGGGGGGCGAGGGAAGCTCGTCTGCATGCGAATCAACACCAGGACCGACTCTGCCGGGGATTGTGGCAGCTAATGTTGCTTTGCTTATCTGCAAACATTCCACTTTCAACACCTGCTTTCAAGCTCCTGCACAAAGGATCACTGTGGACTCTGAGCTGGAGCAGAGGGAAGAAAAACATTGTTTTCCTCCTCATTTCATCATTAAATCATAGAATTATTCCAGAGTTTACATGCGATCGCAACATGTGCAAAAGCAGTTTACCTGGTTTATTTTTTTTTTAGTTGAATGAAACTCTGTTGTTCCCTTGGAAACAAAGCGTGCTCTCCTCATCGAGCTTCCAGGCTAATTAAACAATGTTTTCATGCACAGTTAAATATCGTGACATGTTTCTGCTCAGCAAAGCTCAGACATTATTACTAAAGCTTAAAATAAAAAAGAGTTTGGAGGCACAACACAACAAAAAGAGAGGAAACGATGTAAACACCTCAGACCTGAACTGACTTCCTCCAAGTTCTCTAAACTTTACTTTCTGGACAATCTTAGGAAAGAAGCTTCTTGTTTCTGCGGCTGCTGTTCTGTGTTACTTTGCCAATTTAGAAATCCAAAAATCCAAAATGAATCTTCTGAAACACTGAATGTGAACCTGTCTTCTGATTCAATGATTTGATGTGAAAACAATCTAAAGACAGTCTAAAGAACACGACGAAGCTCTTGCATTTCCCAAAGTCTTCCTCTGATTGGCTGCTCGGCGCCTCCTGACATCTCCTCCACCAGGAAGTGGTGGCTCCCAGTAAACCTTTGACTGAGAGAACCAGGAAAGAAGCTTCACCACAACTGGTCAGAGTCAGACTGGAGATGTGCTCTCTCTCTATTCCAAACCCTTTTTAGCGGTAAGAATACTGTGTTTTTCTCTTTTTGAGATTTTTCTTTGCTAAACTACATCTAAGTTAATCAACCTACATCCTAGTTTGAGCAATCACAATTTCATTTTTGGTTGTGTTGTTAGTTTTTGTAGGTTTTTGTCATATTTGGTGAAAATGGTCATAGATTTGATGCTCATTGCTTCATGTTTTAGACTTCAAACCAGGTTTCCTAACATGATGGCGTCACCAGCCTGAAGACACTCAGTTCATCTTTGCCATTTCAGTGAATTTGATTAGAAAGAGAGCAGAACACAAAAATAGGGGGAAAAAAATCTAATTTTGTGGCGTCCAACTGAGCTTTATTCCCATGCTGTTTTTCTCTCCTCGTGTGCAGAAACGTTTTCCCAGAAGCAGCCGAGTGTGACACAACAGTTTAATTTAGGGAGAATAAAGAGGATCGTTCTCTTCTGCACAGTTATGCACCAAAAAGAAATGACACCCAGCGACATCCGTTAAAATGTATTTTTAATTGCTGGAATCGATAGCTGCATTCAGCTGACAGCATATTTAGTTTCTCTCTCTGACGATAGGATTGGATTGCAAGAACAGAACTGTAATCTAATCTCTCTAATTGCTTATAAATAACTGAACAATGTGAAAAAAGTTCCACTGTCATTTGGTTGAAGTTGTTTTTCTACAGGAGATCCTGCAGATCTAAGAAGTTTACAATTTCAGCCTCGGGTTAGATTCAAATTTGCAGCAGTAAAGGAATAATCCAAAAATCTCTGCTGTCAGGAATTGATCCAAACTCATGATTGAGTCGTCTGGGTTGGTCAGTCATCCAGATTTCCCTTAGTTTCTATGTTACCTTTCAGGACTCTAAAGGAAGATCCACAGGTTATCACAGAGTTTCTCACAGAGAAGAATGACAATAAGAAACCCAAAGTGGAGAGAAAGCTGAAGAAATTCCTCTCCAATGTTGCCACAAGCAAAACAAAGTGACTATGGCTTCATCATTTTGTGGGAATACGTTTCTGCAGCAGGAAGAGAGAAGCTAGTCAACGCTAAAGGGACAATGGATGCAGCTAAACACCAAACGACCCTGGAGGAGAAATACTTGATCAAAGGTTCACCTTCCTGCAAGACGACGACCCGAAACCCTCAGCCAGATTATATTCATGGTCCAAAGTCCAGATCTAAATCCATCTGGGAAACTTTAAACCTGAACTCCTTGTTTAATCTAACTGAGCTTAGGCTATAAAATGATAATGGGTAAAAATATATGTCAATACATATGCAAGGTTAGCAGACGTAAAACCCTGAAGTCTGGCAGCAGTTACTGCAGCTAAATGTGGCTCCACTGAGAACAGATTCAGCACTTATTTTTGAAAACCATGCATTATTTTTCATTCCCTTCACAACGTTATGATGATGCATTACATAATTTCTAAAAATAACTCATACAAATGTTTGTTCCTAGTAAGACAAAATGTGAAAAGTTCAAGAGAAGTGAAATCTTCTGCTGTGTACTGCAGAACTTCACCTGAATGAAGTTCACAAGGTGAGTGACGTCTGGCCACAAAGTCCAAACTGTGCCACAGAAAGACACTTTTCCAGTTCTCTGATTGGACTGGTGCAAAATGAACAAACTCAGGTTTCCAGCAGGGGGCAGAACCTGAGGTAAACAGATGCACAGCAGTCATCTGCCTTCCTGAACGTGGAGAATAATTAGTCTCCAAACGCTTCCTACCAGCTGCAGGGATCATCCTCAGCATCACTTCTTCAAATATTCAGTCCTAAAGGAAATGATTTATGGCTTCTATTAATGTGAGGAACTGTTGGATGGAAAACCAGCAATGAAGTGACAGAAGAAAGCAGTAAAAGCATTTGACCCCCAAACTGTGTTAGGATGCAGCAGCTGTTTCCCATCACCGCCGCCGCTGTAAGCCACAGCGGGCCGACAGCTCGCCGTTACGTAACGTCGCTTAAACACGGCCTGATGTTGTTAGCAGTGTGTGTACAGTGCATCCTGCATGGAGCAAACTGCGTCTGTTTGAGTACAGCGTGTGTGTTTCTGCCCATATGCGAGTGTGTGGGAGGATGAGTCAGTCAGCAGGTGAATCACTCCAGGCACACACACACACACACACACACACACACACACACACACGGAGAGGTGTTGAGGATTGCCTGCAGAGAAGATGGCACCTAACTTCTCCACGCGGTTTAGTCCAGTTACACAAACACTGCATGGAGCCCAAACAAGGCCAGAGGTTCTGGACCCTGTGGGTCACACAGAACCTGACACCCAACCGGCTGCTGGGCCGCGCTTCTGCAGGACCTCCTGGATTTTATGGATAGATGGGTGAGTGTGTGTGTGTGTGTGTGTGTGTGTGTGTGTGTGTGTGTTTTACGGAGATTGCAGGGTCTGTGGATGTGAGCCTTCGGTTTGCTCAAATGCCATAAAAGGTCAGCTGTAGCTAGGGTCCAAGTTTGTTCTCACACTAAGAACCGTGACATATATATGCTGCAAACACACACACACACACATACACACACAAAAAGCAGGGTAAAGATTTGCATAGAAATAGACCAAAACCAGACATCAGTGCACCAAAGGCCCTGAACATGATGCCACCTGACCACTGAGGACACACAGGCACTTCCTGGTGACACTAAATACCTGGAAACAATCTGAGAAAAATGATTTGACCTTAAACTCTGGTTTGAGTTTCAGTAGGAAGGAGAGAAATCAGAGATGGAATCAGCTGTAAAAGAAACAGACCTAAAATCAGCCTCACGTCTCAGAATGTCTTTAAAAAAGAAGCCATTTACAGCCATAAGACAAAGAAAGTACACCCTTTGTCAAATGTAGGTTTTGCTCATCGGAACATGATTAACATAGCAGATCTCACTGCAGAGTCCCAATTTAAAAAGCAAAGCCATATATATGTTATTTTTAATATTTTATTTTTCATATTTTTGTTTAAATGTGTATTTTCTTCCAGAAACTGATTTTAAGTTCAACTGGAAAAATGTTGGCATTTAAGAATGATGATTAATTTTTTTTTTGTGAGTATTATGTTTTAAAAACAGATTTCTCTATGTTTAAACTAAAATGGTTATAAAATGACATTTTTGATGTGTAAGTTAAAAAATCGATCATTGGAATGGCTCCTTGAACTGTGGCAACCAGAGACGCACCGACAAGAAAATATGAGCCAAAATCGGCTTTTATAGCCGATAACTGATATCTGGAGATATTATAATTTATAACCCAAATGGCATCAAGATGGAAATAAATATCAATTTCTGATCTTGGTATGTTGATATGATACAGGTGTTAAAAATGACTAATGTTGGTGGATGCTGATGTTGGTGTCGACATGCCGTACATCGCCAGTGGCAACACAATCTTCCAGGACCATTGCTGATGTCCAGAGCAGAAACAGCCCAGAAACTCACACTATGATTAATTAAACATTTGTTTTTAATAAGTAGTGTATGTTCTGTGCATCTGAGCTTGGATCTACATTAACGTAGAACCTGGTAATAATCACATCCTGATGAATGAAAGCTTAGAAGCTGCAGATTCTTTTTATATGAACATCTGCTTCATTACTACAGACAGAAACTCCCTCAGTTCTGACAAATAAAACTCCTACTCAGATAAATCTGAACAAATCAAACACACAAGAGCAAAATGAATCAGAGTGGATTTTCTAGTCTGTCAGCCGTATTCGTCTCACTCAGTGTCACGTCTGCTTTTATTTTGTGCAGCATTTATTAGTTTTGCAGAGAAACAAACAGCAACACAACTGATGTCAGCATTGTTGGATTTAAAGCGATTAACATTTGCATAACTCAGCTGCAAAAGGTTTCTACAAGACAATGATTTGTTTGTTCCCGTTATCATGCACTCAACTCCTTCGATTTTCAACGGCAGTTTTTAAAAGCATTACTGATGTAAACAAACAGGCTCAAATGTGCGTGAACACTAAATCTCAACTCTCTCCGTCATAAGCATTCAATCCCGTCGGGCCCCACGGGCTCCTTCCATCACTCTGCAAGTGAATAAAACGTCGAAAAATGTCGCCAAACGAATAAATCAGAGCGCAGCTGCCAGTGGGGCGACAGTGTTTCAGCAGGCAGGCGCCTCGCTACAATTACAGCACAGACCTTTAACTAATGACCTTGTCTGAAGGAGTAATAGAACAGCGCCGGATGAGAGGGAGATGGAGAGATAGTGGAGGGTGTGGCTCGCAGCGGGCTGTTCAGGATGGGAGGAGGATGTGCAGCAGAGATTAAAGGGAGAGCAGGGGGACGGAGGGGGGCACCGGGTTGTTGTGGACATCAAATATTCATGGCATGCTGATGGATGGAGTGACAACCGGGGAATTCACAGAACTCTCCTCTGAATTCCCCATTAGTGTCCAAAGAGGAAAGGAGGAATATTTCTGAGCCTCTTTGGAATGAAGTTCCTCTGTGATTAAACGCTTTGGGAGCAGAGCAGCACCACGACAATGACACCCAAACACACAAAACCAGGTTTTTAAATGCATCTTAATGCAGCTGCCATAGCTGGAGCTTTCACAAAGTCATAAATCTATTTCCACAGTGGAAGGATCACACACTGCACGACTTTAATTTATGTTTTAGAAACAGGAAAAAGAATGCTTTTGGGAGAAATGAAATATTTGTATCCAATTATTAAATCTAACATGATTAGAAATTCCCTTTTTTTTCTTTATTTAAATAAAATAATGAACTTTTTAAAAGCATGCAGCAGGTTTTATAAATCTGAAATCAGAAGTTTCCATTCATTTTTAAGTGCATAAAGATCAAATAATTTGGTGCCTTTAATGGTCGATTCATTATTTTCTTTATGTTAGGTATGTTAGGACTGGATATAAATATTGAAATAAGACATTAAAACTCCTTTTTGATTTTCTTTAAAGCATCAAAGTTAAAATTATAATCTTAAACTTGCTATAACTTGAGAAAAATCCACAATAAAATAAAACTTATGCACCAAATTCTTGTTTTTAAAGTTCTTTGTTTTATGATTATCCAAACTTGAAACTAACTTGAAGTTAGACTTAAAAGAATAAACTTATCAGGACGTTCAGGCCTGTAAGTGGCCAACAGTGAAGATGTTTTATGGTTACATGGAAAACTGAAGATTCTCCTAACGCCTCCTCATCTGGAGGACTGAAAACTAAACTGATTTTAGTTTTCAGTTCACACCTGAAAACTAAAATCACTTCTCAGCATTTCTTTTCAGTGAGCCTCTTAGTAAAATAGTTTCTCTGTGATTAAAATCATCTCAGGGGCAGGAGAGAGACGGATTGTTAGTTTGGTAACAATAATATCAAAATGTGCAATGAGCCTGGAATCAACTCACTATCAACAATGAGTTTTAAACATCTGCTCACTTTGACTTTCATTACCTCTCCTCTGCTCTGATTGTTCTGATATTTTTATTATGCCAGAAATAAATTTCTACTTTTAATCTTCAGGATCGGATAATTGCACAGGTCCCGTGGATTCCTGTAATCAGCCACTGCTGCCTGAGGGAGCGCCGCCCTGACAACGGCAGCGTGGCGAGGTGCGGGTTTATCCGCTCCATTGTTTCCCTAAGAATGCTGATTGAAAGAAATCTGATTTAATGCACTCAATTCCCCCCAGAAATCATAAAGAACCAACTCTGAATGTTAGCGGTGATAAGAGCGAGGCGGTCAAAGCCCACAGGAGCTTTGTTTTGGGGAGACAAAGCGGCGCGAGGAGGCGAGGTGCGCCTACCGATTTTAATCTGGGAGATTTTAACATATAAACATTCATCAGAAAGTGAAACTAACAGAGGATCTGAATACATAACGACTGATAAACAGCTCAGAATAAACACCAGCGCACAGAAGGCCTGGGCTGATTGATGATGGCAATCACTCTGACGCCACACTGTTAGAATAAAACCATAGTAAACAGGAAGTTCATCGTCTTTCAGCCAGTTAGAACCGGCAGTTCGCTGGTCTGGACCCCACAGGAACGTCAAAACCAGGACAGGAAGACAACAGCAATGACTTCAGAGGATTAACTGTTACCACCCATCAATCTGTTGGGACTTTAAGACCATTCCCAAACTGAAGTCCATCATTCCAGACGGATCGATTATCCTCAAGTGGAAAACATTTAAGAGAGCTGCCAGTCTTCCCAGACGCCCCACTAAATTCCCCCCAGGGGAGGAAAAACTCCAAGAGCTCCATGGCAGGCCCTTCAGACGGACAGTTAGAGGTTCATGACAGATCAGTTAGACGAGGCTGGCTCCGGCGGACGAGAAAGTCTGCTTTCTCTACAGAGGTCTGGCTGTTAGGAGTAAACCAGTTTAGTTTAAAAGAACTGTCTGTCAGAGCCTGAGAAACTACATGACTACACACTGGACTGACTTTTTGGAAATATTTCTAGTTGACAAAAACACAGACTTTAATTGTGTGGAAATAGAAAGACGCAGCTCATCCCTGCTCTTACGACAGCCTTAAGTAACAGCTTACATGTCTGAACATGTCTGGTAATCAGCTGGCTGCAGGCCCTCTGCCGCTGCAGACAGCCTGACTAATTAACCAGCTAATATGGTGAAGTGAATTACCTTATATGGCACTCTCTCATTCCCGCTCGCTGTCCACCCACAGCACTTTTACACTCCAGGAACATTCACAACACTCACACACTCACACACCAACACACAGATTGCTAGGCGACTTGGGGATGCTCACTTCTGGAGTCCAGCTCCCAATCCTCCAGCTTCTTTTCCACTTATCCACAGCCGCCATCAATACCTGCTTCTCACACAGAAGGTTATTACACAGTGAGTCTCATACCAAACCTGATGGCAAAACTACATTTAGTTGAACCACATAATTTCTGTGACATTGATCTGCTGACAAATGAGATGAAAGTTGGACCACAATGCACAGCCACACAGCAAATAGGCTCAAACACTTCATATAAACTGTAATACATGGAGGTGGAGGTGTGATGGTTTGGGCTCATTCGTCCTGAACTTCCTCTTTATCAAATGATTCTACAGTCGAATAAGAGGCTGACCAAATGTGTTGGATCAGGACATCAATCTGAAGAAACATGGAGACGAAGTTGGACAAAAAACTGAAAGAGTGATCACTGCTGAAGACGTTAGTCGTCTGCCTCTCACACACACACACACACACACACACACACACACACACACACACACACACACAGTGTTCGTATTTCTGCCTAATCTCTGTTTAATAAACAGTGACAGTGTGGAATCTGTTGTGTGTTTTTTCAGCGCTTGATGTTTGGTCTTGATACATAAGTTCCTGGAATTAAAACAGTGTTTTCTTCCTTTTTACTGTGACTTTACATAATGAGAGTGGAAGCGGCTCAGAATAAACAAAGATGTGTGCAGAGGGCTGAGCTGATTAATGATGGTTATCACTCCGACTCCACTGTTACAACCAACAGCTTAACAGGAGAAAAAAACAGAAACAAGTCTGAAATGTGAGCAAACAGAGACACAAACAGCAGCGTTGGTCTGAATCAGTGAAGTGTGATGTGAAATGAACTCCAGGGACCCACACACACACACACACACACACACACATCTACATAACATATGCACTCAGATGTACATGTGCAGAGAGAACTGCAGGGTAGAATCAACCTGAGTCTGCAGGCTGAGAAATCACACAGACACTCAGAGTCACCGGCTGCTGAAGCCAAGCTGGCTTTGGGACGATAAGTCCTGAAAATTAGATGGCTTGCCACTATTGTGCAGTACAG
>NW_006800051.1:212640-220960 GCF_000485575.1 Poecilia formosa | reverse complement strand
CACACACACACACACACACACACACACACACACACACACACACAGAGAGAGAGAGATTATAAAGACACCTAAATCTGTCATTTCTGTCCTCTCTGCCCCATCACACCCCTGGCATGTGCAACTGTGGACTTGATTACATTCATATGGCTCTGTTGGTGTGTATGTTGGTGTGTGTTTGTGTGTGTGGCCTGATCCACCGGATTTCCAGAATCACCGTTGCAATCTGTTGCACGGATGGATGGATGAGGTGAAGGAGGAGGGATGGAAAACAGGGCAGGAAAAACTAATTACAGAACAGAAGGTTCTGGGCTCAGAGGCACGCAGCGACTTTCCGCTCACCGGTTCATTTTCTGCCTCAGACAGACGCAAACGCGGCCACTTCCTCTCAGACAAACCGGTGAGAGACGGGTGATCTCCACCTCCAGAAACCTGTACCTTCATAAAAATCTGCTGCACGATCGGGCAGCCGGCGCTGTGCAGCTACCTCTGCTATCGTAAAGGTGAAATACAATCGGTCGTCTTGGAAAAAGCCCAGGATTTTCTCAGAGGACGAGACTCTGGGTGCTGAACATACCCAGACCCATAGAGTGCAGATTACAAGCACAAATTTATCACCGCACTCTGCAACCATGAAATTAATCTAGTCTGACCTCATCTTTTCACTGTAGATATTTCTCTGCACAAAACACATCCTCAAGGCTTTTCCTGCGAACACCAGCAGCATGAAGGGGACAGAACATCGGTGCTGAATGAACAATGAAGCTTTTCTGGATCTCAGCTAAATTCATCCCCAGCCAGACTCAGCCGCTGGACTCACAGATGTGATAGTTTTTTTCTTAAGCAGTGACCAGATCTGTGCAGAGCTGAACAACAACAACATGAGATGGATTCCAGCATGTAAAACGCAAACAGGCGTGGGCGCCGCCGCTGTTTCAACAGCTGTAATAAATTCATCCGGGCAACCCACAAATTTCAAATAATGAAAGTGTAGTAGGAGCGAATTAGAATAGATGATAGATGGAGATGAGCAGCCTGGTGTCGGAACAACTCAATGTTTGCTCAGTCATATTAAATCAACCCAAATACATGGTGCATAAGCCTTTCCGTGGCTAAATTAAATTGCGAAAAGTGCCGCAATTTCAGCAGGCTGGAACTCACAGTTCAGCGACACACACCGGTGTGTGTAGAACAAAACACTCATATGCTGACATTTGAGTCTATAAATCACTACATTTCACATGATTAGTCTCCATTTGGCAGGTTTATTCATGTTATGTTAGATGGTTATGATTTATTTACATGTTTGATCTGTTTTCTGCAGCACTTTAGAAATGAAGTACATTAATTTGATTTTGTTCACACATAGACATCAGTCCAAGTACTTGCAGGATTTTGGTTTTAGCTTTTCTGTAGCAATTGGAGTAAATGAAAATTATCCTGCAAATGTTCTGCAACAAACAGATTCAGGTTTCATAAAAAAAAGCAGAAGTCTAATCAGTTAAATCAGATAAACTCCAATAAAGGCTGATAAAAATACAAACAGACTTTCAATAGGCGCTACCAGACGCTGGCTGAACCTCCCGTGGCGTTGGACCTTTATCATCCATGTGACTTTTGGATTTGATCAAAATCTTGTTAGAAAAATTGACCCAACCTGCAGCAAACCCTGACCACAGTATGCCCCACATCATTACATATTAATACACTATAAATTATACTTTCTAAAGATTTAAAGAATTAAAATTAAAACAAGCAGAGCAATGAAAAGCAGAAATGACCAGTTAGACATCTCTAAAGTTTTTATTAAGCTTCGACCTCCAGATGCAGAAACCGGGTTCATACTGTGAGCCTCCTTTAACTACATATATTAGATAAAGAGCCAATGTTGTTTAGAGAACACTTAAAACAAGCAAAAATTACTACACTCGACATTTTAGACTATCTAAGTCATCAGCAGCCTTGCTGTGTTTTCCCAAAACCCAGAAGTTTCTTAAAGTCGGCCAACATTTCCAGATCCAGTTTGTTCCATGACAGGCGGGTTTATGACAGAACATCATGGCTGTAATCTGTTCAGCTGAGGTTACTTACTGGTCAATGTGGACTTTAGCCAGTTTATCAAGATGTCAGTAAATTAAAGTTTTCACCCTAAGAAATGAATCAGTTTTCATGAGGTTTGATCGTCAGAGAAGATTCCTGAATCCCAAAATGAGCGCTGTGTTCTGCTCCTTTAACAGAATGTTTCCTAATGAATGAAGCTGATTCGTGTTCAGTGCGATTGGAGCTGAAGAAAACCATCTGATGAATCTTTTCATGGAAAAATAAACTCATAAAATGACTAAAATGACACATAAAAGTTTGATTAGTTTTTCCAAAAGGGATCCTTCGACAGAAATAAGAGAGAAAAGATTGTACATTTAAAGGTTTTTTTGCTGAATAGTGCATATTATCAATCAGTCAGGTGTTAAATTTTTAATTAATTTTCTCACTTAATTTGGTATTCTGTGAGCCGCGAGGTTTCCAATCATCACTTTTGACAGATTTATGATTTAATTGTGTCTTTTCCAGATTTTATAGATCTGACACCAGTGATTGGGAAGCTGCTGAAAAGTTGCTTCTTCTCATCAACTTCATACTTGTAAATATTCAAAGACATGTCTGACATAATTCATCTCCATGAGATGCAGTTCACCTCGTCTATTCCACAGCTCAGAGATGTATTTCAATACCAACACAGACTCCGGAAAGGATTGGAATCCAATTTCCCATAATACTCCACCTTAGGAGTAGACCTGGGGAATCGGCTTTTTAATCCCTGCTGCCTGCGTTGGGTTCACAGTCCCATGAAGCTCAGATCTAATCTTGCATTTTCTGTCTGTTTGCATCAAAGCTTTTTGACGCAGAATGGAGTCAATAACATTACCTGGTTTAAACTGACTGACTTTACTACCAGACATGAACTTTATCATTCTGCATCGCAACGTCTCCACCTAGGAGAATTTAGCATTTTTTCTGTAAACGACTAGAAAATTTCAACTACTTTCAAATCTAATTAAACATGAACTCGCAGCAGAACCCTGAAGATAGAGTTTAATTAGACTTTAGTTTGTCTTAATTGTGCAATTTACTTTAAAACTGATACAATCCTCACTGTTCTGCAGTTAATCATCTTTAAACATTAGGTGAGTGTAGCAGAAGTTATCAAATGAGGTCAGGCTAAGAATATACCAATCAGAGGCAGAAATGCTTTTATTTACTTATTTTTGTATGTATAAATTAAGTTACTAAGCAAAGAACTCCACATCACATTAATGCCAGAACTGCTGCTAATGTTGGCACATAGATTCTTGTTTTTATTGGCAACAGAAAAGCAACACTGGAATATGTCAAGCTCAACACGTATATAATATGGATGTGAAGGCATTTCATGTGTTTAATGTGTTTTGCTTGCAAGTCATGAAGCTTCAGATAAAATGTGCCATCAGGCATTAATTAAATGTTCAGCTTAGAAGAAGGCTAAAAGGTCTTAAGTTAACTTTTTATTACCTAAGATGACATAATTATTTGACTGTGCTATAAAATGGCATCAAGTGCCAGGAAAGTACCTGTTACTGTCCCTTTAAGAATTGCTGCACCAACTGATTTTTTTTAAATAAACAAGTAGCTATATACTTTAATTCTAGCTAGAAGTGAGAAGATAAACATTACAGCCACTAGGCTGAATGTGTCTAACATCCAGAGAAACGTTTCTTCCTGTAGCTCATCAGCTCATGTCTGAGTTTCTGACAGACGTTGGTCTGGAGCTGTGAGGAAATGTGTCTCACTGCTCTGATATCACCTGTTTACATCCTGCGGTTCCTTTTTCACACTTCACTTCTTCACTTCTGCTCATGAAAAGGTTGCAGTAAATGAATTTATGCAAAGACTTCAATACCAACAAGTGGGTCTGAAAAGAGTTTTTAAAATCAGAATTTCAGCTCAAAAGATGCTTTTATATACATAATTATTGGCCATTTATTACATGCATTCAGTCTAATTTGATCTTCAGATTTCTGTAATCAGCTCTAATTGCTGCAGAAATCATACAAATGATCGACTATGCAGACCTTAAAAATGCAGACATTTCATTTTCTTTTATGTTTTCATTACCTTGTTTATTCTGTGTGTGCAACTGCAACAAAATTGCTCCAGGTTTGGGTTGATGAAGTCTGAAGAACAGCAGAAATTGAAAAACTGAGCCTGTTGCTTCAAATTTAGTTAATTTCCAAGTGGAGCTGCAGGGTTATGAATTGTTTGCTCATTCATCCAGACGAGAGACTTTGTGTGGGATTCCTGCAAAGTCTAAGTGGACTTTGTTGATTAAAATAATCCACCTTACCACATGCCATCTCCATCTCCTTTTCAGAGATGGCATGTGATTTGAATTAGCAACATTTTAAACTGACCGAATTAATCCAGAATTTTGAGAGTTTTGACTGTAATCACCAGATTGAGTCTGTAAGGAGGATGAAATGTCCTGTGCAGGTTTGCAGCACTTTGTGTTTGTCTCCATGTCTGACTGATAGGAATCAGACTTCACACTTCATAATGAATTAATGCACAGACGCGAGCAGCTCCAGACGACACTGGATTTGTCAGCCTTGATGTTGTTGTGTGGCTGTCTGCCAGTTCATCACCGACTCAGTCCACTGCCTGCCAGAACCTCCATTATTTCATTTCCTCCTCTTCCCGTTTCACGGTGCCACTGCCTCTCCGTCTCTCTTCATCTCCATCCGTCTATAATGCTTCGAATTTCACACTCTCACCATCAGGACATGAAATTAATTAGATTGCCAGCAAGTTTACACACTCCCACACACACAACCTGACCAGCATCTTGAATTTCAGCTCTCGCCCATCAAACCGACTCCCAGAGGTATGTGGAGCGTCGTCAGGGAGGGCGTAAGTCCAAACACACCCACAGCAGGATTTCCCAAACGCAAAACGTCTGTTGCACAGAGTTCTGTTCACCACGGCAACAGCAAGGGTGTCGTAGCAACAAGACAGGCAGCTGTAGAGCAGAGTAACAGCTGTTCATTTGGAGCCACATCTGGCAACAGATCTTCTCAGTCCGCGAACACTCGCAGCCCAGAGAAGGTCTCTGGAGAAGGGACGCGTGTTGCAAACCATAAAACACGGGGAAGGAGTCCCATGTGTGGCGGCTCAGCATCCGACCCAACCCGAACTGACATTTACTGCACAGGCAGGGCCATGCATCCGCTGCCTCTTCTCAAATATGTCTCCCTTTTCACCGGTTTACCGTCGCAGCGGCCCAGATGAAAAGTGTAATTATGCAAAACATCCGTTTACACACTCAGCTGGCGCTACAAAGCATACAGAACCACGAGGCTCTTCTGGGTTTGGAGAGCAGAGCCTGCAAGAGAAAAGCTTCACAACAAACTCATTTTAGTCCAAAGCTGTGTGAGACCTGCTGCCGGGCTTTAGCACAAGAATCAATAGTCCGAAGCTGCAAGGAGCACGCCGGTACAAAACGTCGATAATATCTGAGGCCAGCGAGGACGGCGATCAGCGGACGCCATTTCTGTACACATACAAAAACACAGGGATCCTGATGTTGATTGGCTTAGATTTTATATTGTGTTTTATCAGATTGCCGTTTCTGAAGCCTTAAATTTGAATAGAAATTTAAGACTATTCAATTTCAATTCTATTCTTTATAACTTTTACTTGTAGACTTCAAGAACAACAAGATCACCAGACTCTTTACCAAAACCAGCCAAACCATCGGTTCTGGAGTTAAAGTTGAGAACTTGGAGTTCTCTGTAATAGATAAAATACATTAAATATTCAGTTAATTGATCATATACCATGTTGGGACAAAGTATCTGTCAATGGAGTCCAGATTGTCAGTGCTACACATCACTAATGTCATTCTAATGAAATGTGTCATATTACTGTACTTTAGATATACTAAGTTTACAACAACATAAAATGGTAAAAATAATTAAGATGTCAGTTCTTTAACAAAAACTACCATTAGTCTCTGGATTCCTCTCTAAATGCCTATTAATGCGTTTTCTACACATACCAAGAACAGTAACAGAAAGACTTTGCTGCCATCTGCAGTCAGAGTGAGAAGTTCATTCGGTTGTGATGTTAGATCTTTAAGCTCTATTTGAATTACGGTGGATTTGTGGTTTATTTGTGGTTTTCACCATGTCACTGACTTTCTGTGGAATGTGAATCCAAGAAATTCGTGGAAAATCATATTTGGATTTTTTCATAAAGCATCTCTAAAACATCTGAATGAAAATTCAGCTCGACAAGCAGCTGATCCATTTATTTGTCTGCCTGCTATCACTAACCTTATGTATTATATATGCTCTGTCTATTAAACATGCAATTTACCGAAAGCGCCTGGTCCAAGCAAAGCAACAGATTTTTTTGCATAATTGTAAATAAATCCAGGCAGTAAGGAGTGAAATGCTGGAGTCTAACAGAGCCGGTTTCTCAAAGTACCACTTCTTAAAATTTCTTGTCCCTTTGATCTTCGGTTCTGACAAAGTGGTCAAAGTCATGTTCATCCAGTGTTTAACAGAGTAAAACCTGTAATATCTGCTGCTGTCTAATCCTGTCTAATTCCTTTCTTTCCCCTTTTCGTGTTTAACATTTCAGCCTCTTACAGCATTCAGGCCTTCCTGGCTATTCTCTGACTAAACATTTGATCATCTTCTCAGACGCGTTGCCTCATCGTCTGTTACCCTTTAATTTCTGAGTTCCTCCGACTGTCCCCTCTCTGATCATCTGCCTCTTCCAGAACATGATTCTGTTCTTCATCATCCTCCTCTGAGGAAGAACATATCATCATCTGATTTGCTCTTTCATCCCTCTCGTCCCCGACTGCTTCTTAAGCAGGAAAGACACGGAACAACTCTGTTTGTTCTTAAGTTTCTTCAACAGGGACAAAAAAAGAGTATTTGTTCTGGTTTTCAACTCTGAAAGAAAAAGTTTGAAATGAATCATGAATGATACCAATTATCAGAACTTAAATACATGAGTGAATTTGAGAAAAGAAAACGCAAATACATGTTTTTTAAGAGTGTATGTTCATGTGTGGGAGTCCAGCATCGGCTCTGCTCAAAATATAAGTTCAATATTAAGTGTTCGCTACGTGTCATGAGGGCAGCGTGCAAATCTGGCATTGAAATGTCAATCTTTTTATGTAAGTTAACATTTGATCAGCAGCTAAAACCCAAAAAAGAAAACAAGGAAATGTGGACATTTGCACAAACTGGAACACTTCCAAGCTGAGAGGGAAGAAATATCAAACCAATAAGGGCCCAGGGCTATTTATTCACTCTAACACGCTACTTATACTTACAGTTGATATTGTGACTTTTGCTCCCAGAAGATCTGTTGTTAAAAACTTTAAATACTTTGGCAGAATGGGAGAAACTCAACGCAGCTCCTGTTTATTTTGTCTGGAGGAAGTTTGGCTGTTTTTCACGTGGATCTTCTCCAAAAACAACGTGAAGCAGATCCTCAAATTTAATGACGGGATTGTTTTGCTTATCTCAAACATCAGCAAAAAATACAAGTGCTTTGTGCAGACTTCTTCATAACAATGAAGAAGAAAGCGCTTTCTTTTGGCGGCAGCAATAAACAACCAGAGAGGGAGAGAAAAATCCATTACAGGAGAGGAAATGATAGCATTTCTCCAGCAACAGCAGCAGAAACCCAAGGAACTCTGATAAAGTGGAGAAAATGGCTCTTTTTATGATCCTAACTTTTAAATTGTTTGATTCACTTCTTTGAAAAAAGAAATGTTTCTAAACTATTTCATTTCCAAGAAGTGAACGGTTTCAATAATTTAGGCGCAAAAGGATGGAGGCTTGATTCGCTTTGGGAAGGCAAAGCAGCGTAAAGCTTTTACAAACCGTACAAAATAAAAGCCAGGTAACTTAAAAATAGAGTAGAAGAGTTGAACCAGAAACGACGCAGGTAACCTGAGCTGGACCGGTGAACTGAAAGGCTTTTTTCTGCACTTTTTCCTTTTAATCTTTAAACTGTCTGAATGTGGTTAAAAGAGGCAGTCGGACATGGAGTCGGGATAAAACTTGTGTTTTATATTTAAAAGCTCACAGTCAAGGGCGTAGGTTCGGTCTAAGTTTTGGTGGGGACCTTGACACCCCCCCACCCCCGGCAGCACAGTGAAATGCCCAAGAGCACCGAACATTTTGGCACTCACACTGACTGCCTCCTATAGAGCAAACAAAGCGTAACCTGGTTTGTATTCACACTAGCTTAACTTAATTTAAGACTA
>NW_006800051.1:183817-210975 GCF_000485575.1 Poecilia formosa | reverse complement strand
TGAATATTGGTCGGGACATGTCCCTACCGTCCCTACCCAAACCTACGCCCATGCTCACAGTTCAGACTTTTCTACCAAACTGCTGCACATTAAACATAATTTATGTGCCAGTACTAGTAGATTGGTCCTTGAATCTGCAGGACAAGCATAATTCTAACAGAGAGAGACACATTTGAAACAAGATTACACTCAAGTACAGCAAAGCTAGAAAATATCTACTTTACTCCAAACCCGTTTTAGATTTTTTGTGGTAAAACCAAACATTTCTTGTCCTTCTTGTTTATTCAGAACTGAAACTGCTGCATGGCGATGATTAAAGGCAACCAAAGCAGTTAAAAAAACACTTCAAAAACTATGAATCCACAGAGTGACAAGTCCTGGAATAAACACCCACAAAGAAGAGCGATTTTTCAAGACAGAGTAAAACACTGTGGAGACACATTCTGCCAGGGTTGGAACCCAGTGAAAGTGAGACTTTAAAAGCACTTTTAAAGTTTTCCTGTTGATGCCACAGGGGATTTCTGGCTGTGGCATTTGTCAACCACAGTTAGAAATCCACATTTACCAGTGATCAGATGAAAGGTGAAATCCTCTGTTGAACTACGTTTGACCGTGAATGTCACTTTTTAGCTTTTATTCTGCAGAAATCTGGATCCACATCTGCAACATGCCAGAGGAGTTTTCATGACGCAACATTTGAAGGTTGAATCAGAGGGAGAGGAATTTAAAAAATGAGACTTAAAAACTGAACCGATCAACTTCTACTGAGTAATTCTGTGCAAAAGGCGATTTTATAAAGTTGCTGAAACTTTTTGATAAAAATACAGAGTCTGGATCATACAGGCTTCACAACAAAACAGTAAAATATCTGAAGAATTGTCTGTCCTCTACTTTAAAGGATGGATTTATGAGCTCTGATGAACTATTACTGCTATTAAATTACAAAAGAACACTTCAAAGTGATGCCAACAGGTTCCTGCTCAGCATGACTATGTGATTCAGAGAAAGCAAGACCACATCTTACTGCTTAAGAGCTGAAAGATAACAGTCTAGAACTATAAGAGCCAAATATCAGTGCAAATGCTGCAACAGTCTGTCATTTCTGCTGCTAAATGTTCAAATCGTCTACAGTAGCCATAGCACAGCACCAGATCTAAATAGTTACACATGGTTTCGATGCCTCCCTGCCTCAACAGGCCTCATTTAAATGAATGTGTATTTTTATCCTGCAGAAACTGGAGCAGAAACATCTAAAACTTGCGTTGCTGCGGCCCTTGAATGCTTGCATCTTATTTCAGGCGTGTCAAAGTCATTCATATTGGACAGAAGGATCAGATTTTTCATGTAAAGTTTGCTGCTCTTTGCATAGTTCATGCCAGACATTTCTAACCACCAAGCTGGTCGGAGTGTCGCTTTCCCACACAGAGGGAAACACAAACAGAAGAAAATGTCAGAGAAAATGGATTCCAGTGCAAGAAGACAAACGTGGACATGAAGCTGGTTTATCTCAACCGGATAGGTCCTGACCAACAGTCCTGCAGAGTGTGAGTGTGTGTGTTTGTGTGTGTTCTCAGATTCAGGCCCAACATGGAGCTTTAAATCAAACCCAATTTGAGTCGCGCCACTGCTGAGCCAAATTCCTTCCCTTTTCTCTCCCTTTAATTCCCGTCACACCAGCCAAGAACAACTGACCAGCTGCGGCGCGTGACTGTCAGGGTGTGTGTTTGCTCAACGCCTCGCTTCAAGTCTGTTCCCGCTGAAACAACTGAGGTCATCCATCCTGGAAACAGCAGGATTTCCTGATAGACATTGACACAGCAGAAGCGGTGTGTGAAAAAATGGAGCCGAGCCTCACCGCTTCCACCAGAATTAAGAGGATAAGTAGCCGGGGCTGCTAATCAAATCCACATGATTAACTGATTATCAGCGAGCGGAGCCAAAGGTTCAGCAAGCAGAAGCTGTGGCAGAACGCCGAGGAAGGAGGGCAGAGTAATTATCTCCAACAAGCAATAGTTGCTGCTCATCAATCTGGGAAGGGTTACAAGGCCATTTCTAAAGTATTTAGAGTCCATCATTCTACTGAGAGGGAGATTATTAATGAGTGGAAACTATTCAGTTATTGCAGGAGATCACCAAGTGGCAAAACAAATAAATACAAATGAAAAACTTTTGCGAATCTTGATGCTCATCAGTCTGAAAGGTTAAAGGTCAATTTAAGCCCTACATTCTGCAGAGCGGATGCCTGTTAACAGAACAATATTCAGTGTTTCAGAAATACAATAATTCAACCCAAATGTAATCAAACACATGAAAAAAACATGAGGAATAGATTAGAAACGAAGCTGAAGAAGCAACTGATGCATTTTGGAGAATATTGAAAAAAACCTAAGATGCAAATGTTGCTACAATGAGAAAAAGGTAATATTCCAAATATAGTCATCCAAAACTTTCAGACCAAACAGAACTCAGAAAAATAATCAAAAACCCTGAAAGATTAATTTTACTGTCATAAATTCACAGTCTATTAAAAAAACAACAGATTGAAAAAGTGCAGCGTGATCGAATGGGAGAAAGATGAATTCTGTCCATCATTTCTGGATTTAAACTGAATTCAGCTGAAGCCTTTTAGGTTTGCAATGTTGCAGCTGAAGCAGCTTTTTGGAATAATGAAAAGACGTTTGATCAAAATGCTGCACAATGTGTGGAGAAAACCAAACAAACATCTGACTGCCAGGCACGGCGGTGGAGGGGTGATGATCTGGGTTTGCTTTGCTGCCACAGAACTGTTACCTTTCAGACACCTTTTAGCTGAGTGGACCAAAGTATTTTAGAGTTAAATGTGAGGCCATCTATCTAACAGCTGAAATGGAAAGGTTGTTGAAATGGCCCAGTCAAAGCCCAGCACTCCCCCTGGTTGAAGCTTTGAGAGGGAATTTAGAAGATCTGAGCAGAAATGAATGTTTTCATACATCCAGAAGTCAGATAAACATTTCAGATGAATTCTGCTGCTCCACTGAGTTTCACAGCAAGGCGCCAGTGGGATGGATCCTCTGCTGCTGGTTCCTATCAGCAAACCTCCTGCCATGGAAACACAGAGCACTGCATGAAAACACTTAATGGATCTTTAAGTAATTCAAGCCGGCCATCTGATTGGTCACAGCTGCTCCAATGAAAAACTCCTCAGACCAGGATGACAAATCTCAGCTCTGACTCAGAAGAAAATAAAACATAATCAATGTTTCCACATTTTGAATTATTCATCCGGCGCCCACAACTAAAGGACGCCCCAACTGAGGGAGAACTTCATTTCATCACTCCTGTGGATCCGTTTGCCATTTAAACCATCTGATCCGTCTGATCCATGCTCCAATAACAGCAGGACGGAACCATTCAGCCAAATTATGGGTTTAAAACTTCAGAGGCTGATGAGGTCCTGCAAACCCGTCAATATCAACCCAGAATGCTTTGTGAAAGCATCCGCGGTTGGGCTGACAGTAGCTGTTTCCAGTTGGGTAAATTGTGCCCATGAAGAGCTGCTTATGGTCAGCAGCAGAGCGCAGATACACGGCAGACATGGATTCACTGCTAAGAGGCCCAAACTCTGATCCCGCCATCTGACAGAGCAGACAGGACTCGGTGTTTTCTCGAGCTTCCAGCCCGCTGCAGCCTCAC
Organism: Poecilia formosa; assembly: GCF_000485575.1. Taxonomy (NCBI): domain Eukaryota; kingdom Metazoa; phylum Chordata; class Actinopteri; order Cyprinodontiformes; family Poeciliidae; genus Poecilia; species Poecilia formosa. Next base: position 207,303 of record NW_006800051.1, on the reverse strand, counting down.
TTCTCTGTTCTTGGCCACAGCGAGTGGAACGAGACGATGGCTCTCTGAAGTCGGAGCCCATCTGCCTCAAGGTTGGAGGTTCCGAGATGATTTTCTGCCCACCACATTTGTAAAGAGCGGCCCTCTGAGTTAGAGCGGAGTGAAGTGCCAAAGCGTGTCAGCTCCCCTCATCGTTCTGCAGTGGCTCCAGAAACGCTCACACTGTGCCATCAGCTATCACAATACAGCCAGGGATCCCATTTTCCTCCTGCTTGGTGTGAAGTGTGATAGTAGCTGCAGCAAGTGGCGAGTTGCTGCTGAGCACCGACTTCTGAAGTCTAAGATTACAAATATGCTAGGATGCAGTTTAATCCATGTTAAGCTGCTGAACATGAGGGCTGAGGTCTTAGACGCTGTAATTAGCCAGCGACGCCTCTAACCCCGCTCCTCTTCCTACCTGCACCTTCTTAAGGATTGCCTGAAGTTTTCACCGCAGGAAAAGAACCTCTTACCCGTTTCTACATCCATAAAGAGAAACTACCTGCTGGTCTTTTTTCCGTTTCTCCTTGAGAAAATCCTGGTTAAACTTGTGAACATTTGAGGTGCTAGAAGCCTTCAAATCCAAGAAACCTGATCATAAAATGTACTTCTGTTTGATTAAATAAAAAGTGTGTGTTAATTTTTTTTAATCCCAACAAGATATGAATATAAATAAATCAAAGTGTTGTATAAACCAAAGGGCTTCAGTAAACGGCTCAATGTGGAGAACGTAGCAGGAAACAGCAGTCATGTTTTCAGACATGACAAGCCTTCATTATAAAGGGAAGCATAGAAATAACTGAAACCAGCAAATACTGACTGGACATCTACAGACATGGAAAGAGGAAAGTTCAATCTCTGCTTTATGGTTTTGGACACCAGAACATCAAAAACTGATCTGATGATCAAATGTGTTTTAAAAACTGATCCTTATGATGCTGTAGAAATAAAAAAGAGGTGAATTTCCAGCAAGAAATATCAAAAACTTGGAAGAAAAAGCAGAAATTTATGGATTAATTTCAGAACGTTTCTAGAAAAAAAATGGAACTTTCTGAGTTTCAGGTGTCGAAAATCTTCAACTGTGGAAGATTTTTTTAAATAATTAATTCTGAGATTTGTTGCCAAAAATTTACTTCTTTGTTTTATCTACAATGACCCTCAGACGGGCATCTTAGACGCTTGATGCAAATGCAGAAGGGAGGTTTTTATTCGGGTGTAATCGTTAACAAAATATCTGGGTGGAAACATATCAGCAATAACCTTAAAGTAGAAACTGTTGCTGCACATCAGTCTTGGAAGAGTTATGAGGAAATGATTTGAAGTCCATCACTCAGATGAGAAGATTAGTCAGAAGTGGAAAACATTTACAGCCGGATGATGTAGACATCCAGCAAATCCACTCCAAGGTCAGAGTTCACAGTTTTCACATTAACCACAATAAATGTTACATCCTCAGGATGTAAAACCTTAAAGGTCATCACAGGTCAATAAGATGGAGGGTGATGAATGGGGCGTCTCCCAGTCACAGAGCCGACCATGAACTCGTATTCTGGAGATGAACAGTTTGACCCACCGGGTCACAAACTGGATCATGATCCGGAGCAAATCTAACACAGAATGGCTGAAAAGTTAAAGAGATGCGATGGCCCAGTCAAAGCCCAGTCCTCAACATGGTTACAGTGATGTGGTGGGACCTTAGAGAAGCTGTGTTCCAACCTCAACCAATCAAAACATCGGATAAATTCCTCCATAATGATGTCAGAGGCCAATAAAGTCAGCCAGGAAACTCCGCAGGCTTGTTGGCGTTCAGGCTGTTTCTACACGTTACTGAAAAAGTTTTTTCACTTGAAGGTATATTTGAATCATTTTAGAAGCTTGAAAAGGGCAAATAATTTTATGCCTTTAAAAGTAAAGCTCTAGGACTGTGTCAGCGCGTTCTGCACAGCACTGACCAAGAAATTTACTGTGAAGTCAAATGAGTATTGTAATTAAGTTAAGGAGTAATAAAACGAAGGTCTCCTGCTGGTGCCTTAAAGTGTAATTGTTAGCCTGAGATTTGGTGGCATTAAAACCTAACCAGATGTCTTCAGATTCCGCCTTGCCCTTCCAGTCTGGCTCAGAAACACACCACAGTCCAGCGCTTCGTTGCACAGAGAGCCAGCAGCTCCTTCAGATTAAACTCGTCATGTTTTGGACCGAATCTGGGCGCTCTGGGTTTAAACAAGCCTGAAAACTGAAAGTGCATTACATCAATATAAAATAGCTGGAGGCAGAGTTTTCCCAGAGTTTTTCCCGTACATCATCTGATGTAATGCTTTGAGTTCTTCCCTCTGCTGCTCGGACGGGCTGAATCGCAGAAAAGCACATCTCCTGTGATCAAATGTTATGAACTCAACAACTGAAACATTGAGTTGCAGGCTTGATTTTTTAGCTTTGCAGCCTGACTCCGACCTGGGCATCGAACTGCTCAGAGCTGACTTCAGAGTACATCTCATCGAGTCAACAAGTTCAGGGCCAAAGGTTTGGCACTTTTGTTCAATACGAAAGATACAAACAGTGAACTGCATTCAGATTCAGCAGGATGGAGGGATTATTATTAAATTATTCAAGCAGAACCACAAATAGAGATATAAAGTATAATTAACATCACATTGTCCAACTATATAAATAGCTAAGTCAATCAAGAAGCACTTTCATACTAATATGATTTTGCAGAATTTTGAATAGTTTCACTGAAAACACAAACGAGTTGGAAACTTGAGTACAAACCAGCCAAAGCTGATGATGATAAGCAGGGAGTCAACACTCAGCATAACTTTGTGCTCACAAACAAGCTTTATAGCAGGTGGCATCTTATTTACATGATTTCTACCCTACATTACTGAAATGAAGTTAAACCCACTGAACATGGGGAGAAGAGAGGTTTGCACACAATCACCAGAATAAAGTATTCTGGTGAAAGAGAAGCAGATGAGCTGATCTATTCATTTTAACATCAGGAACTGGTTTTGTCACAGAAGATCATTAATGTCCTGCCGGGTTGCCAGGTCTCTAAGACAACATTCTCTAACTGTATGAACTCAAATTAAAGCTACAGACGTTATGGTTACCACTTTAGTTTTGGCAGAGTGTTGTAGTGTAATGTGCATTGTTGCCCAGATGCAGTATCAGTCTCATCTGCTGCCCTTTTTTAATTTCTATGAATTGTAAATATGAAAATAATATCTTTCAAGAGCTATTACACAAAACTTAACGACAAAAAAAATGAGATCTGCCCTTTAATTTGGGAAAGAAACATGTGGATGTTAAGAATTAGCCGGAGAACTGACCTGAAAAGGACCGAGTGTTATATCAAAACCCAAAAGATATTTCTTTAAAGTTTACCTCAGTCCTGGCCTTCGTCAGCATTTAAAGCCTCCGCTAACCCCGATACAGATAAGCATCCACACTGCAGGCTCTGATCTTGTATTCAAAGATGAAGGGAAGATTTTAAAGCCTTAGAAAGAAACATACCCGCGGATTTTACACCCCGTTACTGAGATACACCAGGCTCAAAGAGATGTGCAACTTAAACTTATTGATTGTCAGTTTGATACACTGCTAGCAGAGCGCAGAGGATTTCTACGTCTGCTCAAGGTTCTGTGAATATTCTGGCAGCGCAAAAGCAGCCGAGGTTGAGGGAAGGTTTGATGTTGCATTGACAAACATGAGAGAAAACCTTGGAGAGCTGGAGAGGAAGTTTATCAGATAAACATCTGTCAGCGCCGCATACAGACGCGTCATTAATTACATGTGATCTGAGTGGAACTGTTGACAGCTTCCTAATCAGAGAGTCTTTGAAACATTTCATCTCCAGGAAGAAAGCAGGTTTGTAGGCCAGAGTTCCTGCAGTCTGGAAAAATGTGAGCTTTTTGCTTTTCAGGGGAAAACATGGAGAAGAAGAACAGAGCATGGAAAATAATTCAACTTCTGGACCTTTTCTGTCCTCTAAGTTTGTTTGACCTTTCATTAGTTCTGTTGTTTGTCCGTTTGTCCACCCATTCATTCAGAATCCATATTTAATGCCTGTGAGCCTGGAAAAGCCTGATGTTTTTAAATGTAATATGAGCTGAGACCCTGGAAAGTTCTTTTATGCTGTTTGAAAAAGCGTATAACACCTTATTAAACATGGGAAGCTTGTAATCTGTGGTTAAATAATATATGACAGCCACCCATGTGTTGATGGAACATGTATTTGTTTAAGCTGATTGTGCAGTTAAAGTATTTAAACAACCGAGTCCATATATCTAAGCCAGGTCTGTCCTAAAAAAGACATTTTACTCTCAGTTGGACGTTTTAATCAAGAATTTAGAAATAAAAAAGCATCAGCGGACATTAACGACAGGGTTTCAAATGAATAAACTACTCAAAGCAGTTCTGATGTTAAAGGGGGCTGAAGCATGTAAGCAAAGTGTATTAATTATAAAATCTCAAAGTATCACGTAGGTAAACCAATAACTAGTTCCAATAGTGAGCAACAAAAAAACAACTAAAATGGACCAAATCATCAGTTAAAGCTGCCTGTTAAAGTATGCTTTAAGCTGCAGATTGCATTCAGTTATCTTTATTTAAGTTGAAGGTTGTCAGGAGATGTTATTTGTTCATTAGTTACTGTTATTTTAGAAACAATAAAGTTCATTCTTGGGATTAAACCTATTGCAACAATGTCATTTTTCTTCTTGTAGCAGTAAATAAACGCTGAACTCTCCGTGACTCATCCAGTTCCATTTTCATTCATTGGATCATTGAGCATCTAATGTCAGTTATTGTGGGTTTAATATGAAAAACAGAGAGATAAAAAGAAGAAAGAGAGAGAGAGAGAGAGAGAGAGAGAGAGAGAGGGATCCACTGCATGTAACCATTTGTCTTTCATCAGCAAACTGAGCGAACGCAAACAGAACCGCTCAGAACTGCAATCTAACAACATTTGGAGCAAAACTGCAATCTTTGCACCTGTCAGGACCCGGTCTGATCTCTTGGTGTTTTTTACTTGCATCACCTGCAACAGGGTCAATTTGCAGCTCGTACGTTCTGTACCTCTGCCGACTCTCGAGCACAAAATGTTCTTTAGAAATGAAAAAGGCGGTGAGCAGATCTCATAATACCAACTATTACCAAATGACGGCTGACAAGGAAGTGAAACCTTTTAGACTACATTAATAAAATGGAAGCTTTTAGCCTGTATCAGCGCCACAAACTACACCTTAAAAGGACATGGCTCTGCGTCTTCAGAGTCTCTTGGTGGAGAATATGAATGAATTAAATGATTGCAGAAATTGAGAGGTGGTAACAGTGTGTATAGATGTTTTCTTGTTTTCTTTATGCTTTTATGTAAAGCAGGAGTTTTATATCATGTTTCTTCTACTTTTTGGTGTCCTATGTATTTCAGAGACAACAACTATCACACTCTTACCATCTACAGGAAATCTACATGCTTTTCAGCGTTTTTCACTTTTTTTCTGACCATTTTTCTCTTTCGTATTGTTTTTTTTCCAGTAACCTGTTCTAATCTCCTGAATTTTCTCCAGTTGTCCATGTCTCCCGTCTCCTCCTCTCCCTCCATGACTCTCTGCATCCTTCTGCCTCCTCAAAGCTCTGAAATTTCATCTCCTTTTGGCTCATTAGGGAAAGTTGTTGATACCTTTCCTGCAGCTTCCTCTCCATTGTTCTCTGACCACTTTCAGCTGCAGCACCACTATCTCATTACAAACATGACCGCCCTGATCTCTTTACCAGAGCCTTCCTGTTTATGCAGCCTCTTCTTATTATATGGAGGCATCACACAGATCCAGTTACACTTTGTAAAACTTCTTTATCTCATTTTATTCCTTCCAATGTTTGAACTTTTTGTCTAATATATATAAAATATATACCTTCAAAAGCATCACTTTCAAGCTACCCTGAGCCATCACAGTTCCCAAATACTGAACGTTTAAAATGAAATGTGAGGAAAACAGGAGGGAAGAGAAATTGTGGATTCCAATATTCACCATGAATATCATCATGCAGCCCAACTTCAGATTCATAAAATTCCTCTTAACTCGATGAAAACCTGGACAAAAGTGGGTTTTCTGACAGGAACAGGATGCCAGACTGTCCAAACTGGTTTTGGATGAAGTAAAGCACATTCCCAACAACCTGACGTTCATCCTGATGGGATCTGGGTCAAGATTGGTCACAGCAAACCAGCTAATATAAATGAACACAAAATTCTTCAAACAGAACAAATCAAACATTGTGCCAGAAGTTCACCACCGACAACAACAACAAAAAAAAAGTGTTAGAATTTGTTAATGGACATTTAAGCAACTTTTCAGGAGTGAATGTATATATTTTAACTTTAATCTATGATTTAGATCCTGTTTGGATCAAATTCTTTCCTTTAAAGTTCACTTATAGTGAACCTCTGAGGTTTGTTGGGTTAGGAACTACAACTGGTTGTGAATCGCTAAAATCCACAAATACTTGAGACCACCTCTAAAAAGATTATAACTCCCTAGTATAATAGTTCAAACACCAAACGTACCTTAAAAGCAGCAGTTTTACTATTTATTTTATTTGGGGGGAGGGGTTAGTCAATCAGCACCAAGGAAAATGAATGCTGCTCCTGGATTGGATACTATGGAAACAACAGATAAAGGCAATGCAGAAAGATATTTTATCTTCCCAAACTGCATTTTCTGTAGAAATGTTTAGGTATGCTTTATGAAAGGATCTGAAAACTGGCACATTGTCACATTCCACAGCAAAATGTGCGAATAGCCGAGGCTGTAATCACTTCACCCTGGAAGGTTATGAAAACAGCTGTTCAAATTCTAATGACTTTTGTAAAACTGAGCTGATGTTCACTGGAATGTGGTTTAAATCAAACTGGTGCAAAACATTTCATAATGCACCAGATTGCAGAGTTTGCTTTATAAATGCTTATTATACAATAAGAAATTGATATCTGTTTTTATAAATAATACATTACATTCTGCAGCGTGGTGGTTTCAAAGGAACCTGACCAAACAGATACAATTTGAAGCGTTTATGTTGCCGTGGGCGAATGTTTCTCCCTTTAGAAAGTCTTTGAACTGCAGAGCAGTGGGAGCGAATCAGGTGAACTTCAGAGGCCAGTGGAACATTTGAAGTTTATGTAAACAGTAGATTTTAGGCGTCAGCTTCAACATGATGAATTCAAGAAATGAGGATGAAACCAGGATGCATCATTTCTTTTATGAAGATCTTTGTGGTTTTTAGAATCTAATAAATGGTTTTCCACTGTTGGGAGTCAGTGATTAGAAGATGCTTCATGTTTTGTGGATATACGATTAGCAGGAGATAAAGCGGATGGTTTATGTTTGTAGTTTTGTTTTATATAACTTCTGCTCATATCTGGACAGTTTTTTCTGCTGGTACCGGATGTTTGGAGTTTCCCCTCCCAGCCCTGCGTCCCTCCTCTTCTCTCCTGTGGAGTTTAACCTTCAGCCAGGTGGATTTTCTCTTCTGACTGATTCACTTCATTTCCTTCTGTCCCAGTCTCTTTTTTTCTTCTTTCCTCAATAATACTGACACTGTTTCTTTTAGTTTAGTGTAGTTTCTGCATGCCCAGTGCTCTAAAACACAGTTGGAAACTACAATTCTTACTATGCAGCAACAGAACAGCTTCAACTGAAGCCGACATCAGAACAAAGGAATTCCAGCCCCAATGATCTTCACATTTTACTTTTAATACTGCACTAACCTTATTTACAGCGTCTCTGGAATAAAATATGCACCCTTCTCAGACAGGCCAGAGCATTTCTGCAACTTGATCATCTCACCCTTCTTAAATGAAACCCAGTTAATCGTTCTCAGACGGTTTTATTTTCTCTGCCACAGCAGCTATGTTCCCTCCGCGCCAGAAACGTCTCGGGGAGGATTTTGTGGTGAATTGTTGAGCTATAAACTGAAACTCCATCCTGTGTGTAACTCAATCAGCACTTCACGACCGACGTCTACAAGCGGGGGCACGTCAGCCGTTGTAACAGTGGAAAGGTGAGCCAACACGCTGCTGAAGATGGCCTCAACCTTCAGTTTGGCTCATTTTATTTTTTAAAGTTTGGACTTTTATCCAGCAGTCCCGGCCCGTTGCAGGCTCTGGGTTCCCGTTTGGTTTCTCTGCACAGCTCAGCTTCGTTTGGCTGCTTTCAGGCTCTGAACGGCTCCATTTAACTTCATCTAAGCAAACAGTGGAACCAGGTATGCACCATAGAGCAAAGACGGTCGGGAAAATAAAAGACCAATGAACACAGAGACAGATCCGTCATGCTTTGGACGCCAGCTGCTTCAGGTTGGATCATCTCTGGTGAAATCCCACCCACCAAACTGATCCAATAACAGTTTCTGGCTGCTATTTGTCTTTGGTTTAATTTTAATCAGTTCAGCTCAGTTAAGCTAACAGAAACTCCAGATTATTTATGATGTCTAAATTATGTCCAACTGCAGTTTTTAAGCTCTTAATTTATTGCTTCTCCCTCTGATGGCGGCTGAGCTGAGAACTTCAGCCATGAACTGTTTGTCTCACTTGGTCAACTTGTCACATTAGAACATTTTAACGCCTGTCTGGCAAAATTAGGTTTCTGGGTTTACAGCAGATAGAGCCAAAAGTCACAGCATCAGCGTAGGGCAGTTTGCTGAATTAGTCACAGACTGAAGGAAAATTAAAGAAACAAGCATCCAATATCAGGTCATTTTACAAACACTCAGGTTGTAATTTAAACCCTGACAATCACAGGAAACTACATTTTTGTGAATATGTCATCCTAAGACTCGATGTGAAATTATCCAACTAGATGGAGGCTAATTATTCAAAAGGTCTGGACTCAGGTCCACATCAGCTGGGTAAAATTACGGGGGCGAGTGACACATAATGAGCAGGGGGTCAATTACCCTGATAGAAAAATGTGAGTCCGCTGGGCGGCTGTTAACCACCGAGGTCTGCTGGCGGCGGATGTTAATGCTGCGTTGACCGCCGGCGGGCCAAGATGGCTGCAGTCCGACGTCCAAAGAAGCTGGATGGAGCATGTGGGTCATCAGCAGGTCATCTGCTGAGTTCACAGAGTTTCTTAGAAGAGACGCAAGGAGCTTGATTCTTCAGATGTAAACAAGGATAACTACTGGAGGAAAGAAATGCAGTTTGAGCAAACTACATTCTCTAGTCACTCGCAGGATTACTGCAGTTTGACATGAATGAACATGAATAGTTCTAATAGTTTCTGATAGTTACAACTATTATAAATTCCTGAAGGGGAGTGACTGATGGTCCTTATCGCCTCTTTTGACAGGAGGGACATCTTGACTCCTGGTGAGTCTCCAGTGAACTTCCTCTGTGTTAAAACAAGGAGATTATCTGCAGTATTTAACAAACAGATGCATCAGCTCCGAAAACCAGGATCATTACGTTATAGTTATTTATCTTTGTGTCATTTAAATATAAAATAAACTGATTCAGATGCAAGGAAAAACTTCTGGAACTTTCTATCTGTGTAAAATTCTTTTAAATCTAAATCTGATGTTTGGATCTTGTTTATGAAAACTGTCGATTGAAGGTCTGAAGTAGAACATTTGGAAGAAGTATTTCTTTCCAGACTGATGCACAGTAACTTTCTCATCCGTTCCTGAATTTGTGGAGATCTGGTCATGATTTCCTGTCGTTTCTGATGTTTCAGTCGACTTCCTGTTGTCAGACAGCTTCTATTAAAACATTTCTGGACTCAATCTAACGAGTAAACCTCTATGTAACATTGCTTGCTGTTCCTTTTCATTTTACTGATTGCAAGGTACTTTCTCACACATCTCTGTGATGTTTTACCCCTGCAGGATAAGTAAACTTTTTATTTATATAGATATAGCACCATCAGAGAGTAAAGATCCATTTGGGACTGAACCAAATTATTCAGTACTTGAGAAAACAGCCTTAATTCCAGGAACTATTCTGGACTCAGAAGACATTAAGCACCATTGACATGATGAATAATTCTTCATTTCTCATTTGTTTTTTTGTTTTTGTTGTTGTTGTTGTTGTTGTTACTTTTGCTTTTTGTTTGCAACATTTTCTTGGTCATTTAAGTTTTAACTGTTCAACGTTTTCCAAGGTCATGTTTATTACCTTATTTATTTATCGAGGACATTTAAAGCCACTTCAGTTAAACCAAAGCACATCACACATAAATATAAGCAACAAAAGACAATAAAATGACAATAAAATATAGCAAACAGAAGGAAATGGAGTTCAGACTCAGTAAACTAGTCATTTGGAGTCATTCTGAGAACCCAATATGTTTTATGAGGAGAAATAATTTAGATTTTTAAAGCCGAGTAAAGAGATTTGCCTGTAGGCATCTATTAATGAAAGTACACATAAAATACCTGCTGATATTCCACAAGAATGTTATCAGAAAATACAGCCAGAGGGACATAAGGTGATCAACATGAAGCCAGATTTGTATAATCAATAAACACAAGCATTACTTTTCAGAGCTGAAAGCTTCAGCTGCAGACCCAACGCTCCCGAAAAGAAAATCATTAAAAATGGCTCACATCTCATCAGAACCGGCACCTGGGTGTCATTATCACTGCTGAAATCTAATGGCAGCCCTCCTTAAACAGTTCCAGCATCAGCCAGCCATGATCACGATCATCATCACTGTCTGCATGCTCTGGGAGTGTGTGTGTGTGTGTGTGTGTGTGTGTGTGTGTGTGTGTGTGTGTGTGTGTGTGTGTGTTCAATAACCTTTTGCCACAGCTCAATGTGACGCTCTAAATACAGATTCCACATCAGTGACAGCAGGTCCCTGAACAGCTCAGGAAGCGCCTGACGACACGGGAAAACAGATACAGCATGTGTGTGTGTGTGTGTGTGTGTGTGTCCAAGTGAAACAACGATCTCTTTCCCAGCAGAAGCACCTTGCTCTGATTGCTAATTAGCTACTTGTCAACAGTCTTTCCTGTCTCCTCTCCTGTGTCTGCTGTGTTACATGAACACACAGATTGCACGGTTAGAAGCACATTTCACAGAGAGCCCAAGAACAAATACCTGAGCAAACACAGTCATTTACACATTTGTCTGCATGCACGAGTCATTTTGTTCATCTAATGCACAATTTACCTTAAATAAATCACTTGTGAATCTCAACCGTCCATCAAAACCAGCTAAACCCAGCAGATTGGCGCCCGTGCTTTCACCAGTTCCAGTTTGTCTGTTCTCTCTGACGGAGACGTGTTGAGTCGAGTTTTCATCACTTTAAAAACAGCGTTTCCTGCTCCTCGGGGTGCGCTTTCCTGCATGTTTAAGATGCGTTTCTGCTTTTAAACAACTGATTGAAAAGGGATGAAAGACCTGGACAGCTTGTCAGGTCCTGGAGCCGTCAGTCCACACTGCTAACGTAAAGCAGGCGAGCTGAAGCAGGAAAACATGGAACAAATGACAAAATACTGAGGGCCAAACGCTGCCTCTGAACCATCTGAAGATCTATTCAAGATGTTCAGAAAAAAAGAAATCGGATTTTTATAGCCATTTGTTCCAGTCTGAGGTTGACAAAAACATTCATGTTTGAAAACTTTACGCAATATTTTTTTTACATAATTATCCAGTGACAAAACTCCCACCACAAGGTGGCAGTAATGCACCAAGTTGCTTACTTTTTACAACAAAAACCAAAGAAATCCCTCTTCTGTTTTTCACTAGTTTAGCCTGGAAAGTATTTCACAGTAAACGTGTTCAGCCCTCCACACTAACTGGTGAAAAATAAAGGAACTGTGACACTTTTCTAAAGGGATGGTTACATCTGAGGTTCAGATCTTGGACTTTTTCTGTGAAGTTTCCATATTTTTTCTCATGAGCACATGAATTTCTCTGGTTTCTGCCGCGGTCCAACAACATGCACATAACTTTAGATCAACAAACTAAGCTGCTCTTAGTGACTGTGTGCATGAATGTGATTGGATGGAGCCAAAAGAAGCAGCATCCCTCCAGCAGAATCCGTGTTTTTATCTGAAATAGATCTGAAGTGGTCAGAGACAAATAGGCAAGTAAAAAGACTGAACCACAAATGTCCCATTTTTAACATTTTAATATTTGTCAGAAGGGCCATGCATTATGCAAACTGAATACACTGTAGTGGAAGTTGAACATTAGGACATTTTCTAGATAAGGAGCTTACCGTGTTTAAGATTCGTTGGTATCAGAAGGGGAATGAAAGGCTTGTAGGTGAGTTTAAACACAACTGCCCTACAGAAAAGAGCCAAACATTCACAAGATTATTGAATTTTTCAGATATGCACCACAACAACAAAAAGCCTTAGAAACAATGTTTCAGTTCAGCTACTGGCCTTTAAAGGTTACAGAAAGTTGAAGACTGACTCAAGGTCAAAGGCAACATCAGGATGTGACTTTCAGTCCATTGTAAAACTATCCACACACTTTCACTTCAACATTTTGTTGGGTTGCAACAACAGACCGAGATGTAATTTATTCTCTGCTAGATCAACACAAAGTAGAGAATAAATGGAAAGTAAGAAAATAATCAATGGTTTTTATTTATTTGCTTCTAGTTTGACTCAGTTTTGCCAATTCTTTGCAAAAATAGCTCAAGCTCAGAAAAGCATGAAGACACTGAAACTTTCTCCTACTACTCTCCAGTCACACAACTGGCTCTTATTAAACTTTAATACTCTGTGTGCTACATTAGCCTCTGTGTTTCTGTGCTTTACCAAGTCTCTCTGTTGAAAGGTACTTTGCATCTAATTTAGATGCCTCGTGAATAGAACTGGTTGCCCTGGATTTTATTTAGGCACACCAGAATAAAAGGGGCTGAATACATATAAACATTGTACAGATTTTTATTGGTACCAACTTTGAAACCAATGCAATGATTTCCTTCCACATCAAAAGTATGGACAATAATGAATTACTGAGATTATAACATCAACATTTTGAAAAGTGTAAAGGGTGTGATGACTTTTGTGCACTAGGATCTCAATTTTCAGGTCAAACATGTGACAGAAGTGCTTCACTGCAGCTGTAGAAAACACAGCCTCTCCAGAAGGGGAGCCTTAAGAGGACAGATGCAGCGCTGAGAACCTCCAGAGTGTCTAATGAGGTGGAGAACAGTCACCAGTCCTAATAGTGAAGTCACAGTGTGCTGTTGCTCCACCGTCTGAGGTCTGTCTCTCATTCAATAAACAGTCGCCTCCTCCGTCGACTGCAGGGAGCCAAATGAGCCGACAGAAAACGCACATGTAGCGCTGCGTTCCCGCTGCAGCGGCTCGCGCTACGCTGCCTTCAAAACAAAGAGATTCCCATCCGCTGGGCCAGTTAAGAAAGCAATCTGCTTCCTCAGCCACTCTGCAGAGTTCACTCACTTTCTCTTCCTGTCTGCACATAAAGACTCTGCACCTGATTATTAGAGGCATACAAGAATCTGCTTCCTCTAAAGACATAAAAGACCCATCAGAAAGTTGTGTGTGTTGTCGTAAAGCGTTTTCTTTCTCATTAAAGGTGAAGTTCTGTAAAGGTCAGGCCGGGTTCTGATGGTTAAGAAATCAGGATTGACTCTTTCAGAGACGAAGCGACACAAACAATGGTTCTGCAGATGGAACATGATTTCTACACTCAAGCGTACACCTTGACCTTTTCTCTAAAATGTTTTGGGAGAAAGAAATTACTTTTCACTCCAGTGACTGAGAGGAGTTTCATGCCTTCAATCCCTGAGAAACTATTTATACAAGAGGAGCAACTGTAGGTTCTTTCAGACTCATCTTTAAAAAAACAGAATCACATTTTTAGGGTTAGAGCTGGTTCATCTTACCTTAAAATGGATATATACCAGAACTACTGCCATAATTAGTACAATCTCAATAGTCTGAAAGGGGAGGTATTATGCACTTTTATCAGTTTATACCAAGTAACTAAATTACCTTCAGTTAATTTAATAGTGCTGTATATATAAATAAATGTAACTACGTAATTTAACACATTGAAATTCGCATGCTCTGTCAGGTGGAAACTTGGACGAGGAATCAAAGCAACACTCCAGGTATGTTTTAGACGAGGGAGTAAAACCATAACATGATGTAAAGCTAAAAACAGCTGATTTTACGTGTTACTGTCCCTTTAAAAGCTTCACCAACAGGGACTCATTTATGGCTCCAATGCCACACAGAAACGGTGCGACTTCAGGTCTGCAGTTCGGTCCGCCCGGCTGATTAAAGGAGTGGTGCTGTGGGCTTCCCGTCATCCCTGCTACCCAGAGAAGACAGGAATCACCATGGCAACAGAGGACTTGAATTTTTCATTTTATGAACCCATCACCAGGTAGGTTTGAAATTAATATATAAAGGGCCAACAAAAGGATGTTGATTTATGGTGGATTTTTAGGCCCCGTCTCCAGCCTTCAACATGTCCTGAAAGGTTCTGGCTTAATTTAGTCTCTTTGCCACGCTGACGTCTCTGTCTGCGTTTGTGCTCACTGAAACAGAGAACTGGAGCTAATCATGAAAAGGATAATAAAAATGTGCAGAAAAGGTGAACTGGAACCTCCTTGTCAGGTGCTGACGTTAACACGAGTGCAGGGACACTTTTGTGATGCAGCCAGCTTCCCTGGCAGCTAATCAAGCAGCAACATGTTATTTTAACGTCAGGTGTTCAGCTCTGCAGATGCAGGAGATGAAGATAAAAGATCTACCTGTGGGGCCCGTTTAGCTCCCGGCTGCGGTTTTACAGAATCTCTGCTGTAAAGGTTCACACGTCTCAGGAGGATCCAGGGAACGATGTCAGGGCTCGGGAAACACGTAACCATGGAGACGACTATGAGCCCGCAACCTCTTAGGAGAACTCAAAAAGTAAAAAGAAGAAAAATATTTGCATGTTGATTTTGAGATTAATCTATATGTTAATAAAAATAATGTTGTGTAATGTTGTCCTGTAAAGTTTAATGTATCAATTCTGCACCATGGCATTAGTTTAACATTTTACTGCTATCGATTTTATCTGCTATGAAGTTAACGTCTCCAGTGTTAAAGTGACTAAACCCAAGCCGATCAGAAGTAAAGAGATCAGAAAGTTTTATCATATATCAGAAATATTTATATTTCACATAATTGACCTAATTTTTACTTAAGTATTTGAAGCTTAATGAAAACATCACATTTGAGGCAATTTACATTTTTTCAATCTCGGCTGGTAATTTGAAGCTTGTCAAGAGTTTAATAGAATATGTGTCAATTAATTTATCAATTTTATACTAATCACTGGAAGAATTCAATCTTTGTTATATTATTGAACAATCAAAGTGACATTTTGCCATTCTTTTGGCTGAATCTGAGTCTTCCTTCAGTTCCTAAATATCTGTAAATTTTTCCAGCAGATCTGAGTAATTCCCAGTTTTTTAATGTCTTATCAGTGGTGTGTAAAAACAGCCTACATTAAAATATGCACAAGTGTTGATTTTGCATTAAAATCTAAATATGTTCCATTAGTTTTGAAAAATAAAGCTTTTATTTTGAAGGAAATTTCTGAGATTTTTCTTTGTGGGTTGTGACATCAGCCTCTTCATTGGCTCATGACAAACAGAAACCAATGCAGAGCTGTTGTTTCATGCACCGTCCAGCAATAAGATAACATTGTGACATATAAACTGTTTGCATGTCAATAAGAGCTTCAGGATGTTGACTTGACTCTCATTGCAGACCTGACATTTCTGAATTTTGTGAAGATCTACTAAATACACAAGAAACTGCATATTTTTCATAATTTGATAAATATGATATCTGCAGCATAAAGCTCCACTTGTCATTTTCAGATGTTGCATTTTACTGAATAATAAAATGCAGCATTTACTGTTCCCAGATGTGGAGCAAAATCATATTTAGAGTCAGTATATTTTTAAATAATGAGTTTAGGCTATCAACTACAGCCACGGCTCCTCATGTGGCTTTTGGGAAGATTAAATATCCAAGCCCAGTCTGGCAGAGTAAATGACTGGATTTTAACACCAGCTTGAAGTGAAAAGCTTTTCAAATATTTGCTTCCAAAAAAAGGACTTAAAAAGCAAAAGAAACTAATTTTTATGAAATTACTAGCTTGAAAGAAAATGGTTGGAATTAGATTTTTGTTTGCTTCCTGTCAGTACAAACAGAAGTTATGACAGAGGTGAGGTCTGTTTAGTTTCACTAACATAATCCTTTGAAAGCAGCACAGTGATTTATGCATTCAAATTCTCATGACAAATATTCTTTTATTGTGATTTCATAAAAACAGGAAATTGAAAAGATGAAAGAAAATGTCCAGGAGTCTCTTAACAATGCAGTTAAACAGCGTCTCGTAATTGTTTGGCTACATGCAGCTCTTTCACACCATTAGGAAGGTAATCATACAAATTACAAATGAAAGCAGCAGAAAAACAGCACGCACACGCACACGCACACACACACACACACACACACACACACACACACACACAGATCTGTCATATATCACCTTTTTGTAATCTTTAGAGCCTTCCTCTGTAGGAAGATTCCTCTGTAATTATAGTCTCAGGAGAATTGCACTTTGCTCAGCAAATACCAACACTTCCCAGTTATGAGCTCAACGTGCCTGAACACTCCACAGAAATGCAGCAGCGACTCTGATGAAGAACTGGCAACAGTTTGACATGTAACAATGAGAAACGTTAAGCCAGGAAAGATTAAAATCACATTCCTCATGCAAAACATCCACTCTGCCTCACAGCCGCGCCGCAGTCAGGCCCTGCGTCTGCAAGGAGAAAACCAAGACTAGGTCTGGCTTCATGAGGTTTGCACTTGCATTTCGTTCATTCATTTACAGGAAATGTGTGTGTGTGCTTGTAAAGGCAGAGTTTACGGTTAACAAAACACTCCTGTTCCTGAAACAAGAATCAAAAACTGAAAACCAGCATCCGTGTTCATGATAGTTTTGGTTTCTCCACAAGAGATAAAAAAGAAAGCAACCCGTCGCATGGCGTCTGCCCAACCCTGGGGGTAAAACTGTTAAAAATGCATGCATTCAGCTGCAGCATATGGCATTCAGTACAATCAGGGCACGTTAAACATTTAAACATGTTTCATAATTCCCTGTGTGGAGCGCAGCTTGACCTTTCAGAGCCTGCAGACGGCTGGCTTTAACACTCCGCTTGACATGTAAACCACAGGAAACGTATTTAGGCCCACACTTATTTATCACTTGTTTCAATGTCGGCAGGCAGAGAGTCATGATACCGCAAAGGTCAGGGCGTCACCTCAGAATGACTGTTTCAAACTGAAACGTATAAAACATAATTAGAGAAAAAGCAGAAGAGAGAGAGAATGAAGAGACACCAAAGGGCAAAATCCTCAGGTTTAAAGAGAACAAAGTCAACATCAGGTGACGTTTTAGTGGAAATGTTTCTATAACAGCAGGCTGGATCATGTGCTTTACAAAGTTAAACTGATAAAAGAATAAAACTTCTGGAAATTGTTTGGAGACTTCCAAAATAAAAGCTAAAATGTTGCTGCAAAGACATGAAGGACTGAGACTGTTTTTAAATCTCATTATTCGTCAGAATAATGAACAGAATAATTGATTACTAAAATAGCTGCAGCCCTAAATACATCTGTTTCTTATTAATGGTCTTCCATACCAAAATTTATTAATATCATTACGTAGAGCATTACAGAATGTGTGTCTTAGCACATGCAGACAACTTGACTAAAATAGGGAGCAAGCATAATGATGGAAAATAAAAAACCTAAAAATTAATCATCCGTCTTCAAAGAACGGACAGTAAAAAATGTTAATGATTTCCTCGGGTCTTCAAAAGCAGACTTTAGAAAGATTGAGGACTGAGGTGCTCATTAGTTAATCATTAGCTTATCGTTAGCCAGAAGTAGAGTATAACTCTGAGCAGAACACACACACAAGGTCAAAGTTTCCCCTGCTGCAGATTTGTAGTAAAAGTACTGCTTTGGTTTCTTCAGGCGAGATTATGAAATGTTTGCAGCATACAAAGCTCTGCATAAGACAAAAAAAAACATCTTTAATGTGAGATAAGATGGTGAGAAAAGCTACAGGGAAGCTGCTGAAATAGAGTCTGAATTAGAAAATTAGAAAGACCAAATAAATCAGAGCCCAGAGGAGCCGGAGGAGCTTTAACCCCAGGAGAGGAGCGGATGCAGACACATCCCCCTAAATGACTTCTCAGGATGACTCCAGCTATAAGTGGGTCAAGGTATGCATTGTTCCCCCCTGTGGGGGGTCGGCTGAGTGGCTGAGTGGGCTTAGTGCTTCTGCTCTGGAGCTAATGTAAAAAAAACAAACAAACTCTGAAGAGAAGGTAGAGTTCAAGATGAATGATAATGCAGCAAGTCATCAGGCAGGACATATTTGGGATAGTTAAACTTTTTAGAACCATAACGGAGCTATTAGCTATTACACAGATAAATACATATGACAGCTACACAGATAAATGCATACAGCACATAAAAAGATACTTACGGTACTCTTTGAATTATTACAAACATGTACCGTCAAGAAGAACCACAAACAACATAACCAGAAGCTCTCAACCCAGTTTGATTGCAGTTGTTATTTTGCACTTATGGAAACAAACCCTAAGTGTGTGTCTATAATACTAATAACTTATGTTAAAAACTATTTTTAATGTGTTCTTCTACCTTTTTCCAAAAGGATTAGCAACATTACCCTGATACCTTCGAGATCTATTCATGTCGCTTTAACTTTTCACATCTTGTCTGTCAAGCTACAATGTATTTTACTTGGATTTTATGTGATGATCCAACACAAAGTTGAAATCTGCAAATATTTAAGACCCAATCAAAAACTTCTCATGACTTCCTATTTTAACAGTTCAAACACCAAAAATACCTAAATATGTATTAATGTGCAGTAGAAACCATCTTGCCACGACCACATTAGTTAACATCATCGTTTGAATCATTTCATGGTAAACTACCAAAAGATTCATTGTGTCCAATAACACACAAGGGACCAAACAAAGCAGAAAAATACAGAAACAGCACAAACATCAGGTCTGCAGATTGGATCAGATGTAGTCTGGGTTCCTGGTTCCCCACAGACACACACAGGGTTCACAGCCACCTTCACTCCTCGGTGCCCTTCACACACAGACCTGACATGCTACACATTTGTAGCTACATGACTCGGAGGTTCACCGTCCTGAGTCAACTGGAAATAATCAAACATCACTTTTACAAATGGACTCTTGAGTTCAGCTTTGAATTATTAATGATGTGATGAGGCCACTGGAGGCAGCCTTTAATCCACGCCAATGCAAATGCACCCCAAGGTCATCAGCATTACGCTGCAGCGGCCCGCGGTTGGCACAGATTGACTGGGAGAAAGTCTGTGAAATGGGTCCGTCGTAGTTTAGCAGAAATCAGAGCGCGGCGTATAATGGAATGGCCTCGAGCCCCCGGCAGGCAAAGGGGGGAATTAGTTAGAGCCTGGGCCACATCAAAGTATTTCAAGGACAAAGAGTGTGTTTTTTATAAACCGTCACCCCGCTGAGCTGCCATTTTCTCTGGAAACAGGATTCACAAAATAACCACAACAATGTTGTTGCAGAGGGCCAGAGCGATAATGAGTGAGGGCTGTGTGTTTTGGGACTTCTCTCCGCCACGCTGCCTTAATTCTACTCATTATTTTGTGAAGGACAGCAAGAGGATGGCCCTCACGGCTAAGCATGCTCTGAGTGGAAGAAGTTTAAACTAATTTTAACTTTTAGAGAGCCGTGCACTTCAAATGAGTCTACACAAGTTGCGTAGCAACAGCAGCAAATGTATTGGCGTTGCTGTTTATGTTTGATGGCGGTAAAACCCGGAGAGGTCCAGCGGACTTCAGAGCTCCTTGGTGCTAATAAGGGAGTTCTGGTCGGGGTTACAGTGAAATTAGTGGATCTGTAATGGTTTGTAGGAGCTGCAGTGTAACATCCAGCCAGCCGGGACTGCCATGGTGTCTGATTAACCGTCTCACAGGAAAACGTTCAGATCCTCTCGGAAACACTCAGATTTACACACATTTACAAATCCACTCTGATGCAGCAGAGGAAAGAAACTCACACAACTGATATCTTTCCATTACATCTGTTGCACAATCACAAATGACTCAAAGAGTGTTTCATTTCCACAGAGTCTGACATTCACTGCTCAAATGGATCTAAATCTGCAGACAACAGCTTTGTGTTTTCAGATAAAAATAGAGGATCACTGGTCATGAGTAATCGGCCGTTCCGTTTGGTTTTAATTCCAGTCTCTGGTGTGCTGCGATGTGTTCGGAGGTTTCCCTGTGTGGATGGAGTCCAGGTCTGTCCCTGCTCAGCTTCCCTTTTAGCAGCAGGTTATATAAAGATAAAGGCTCTAATTGCACACAGCAGACTTCCATCATTATCCCCAGCAGTTTTTGTTTCTACCAAACAAGGACGCTGCCATCGTTTCCTCTCCCTGAACACTTCACCTGCTGGGAAAGGCCTTTTACTGCTGAATGAACACAAGCTCTGCCTTGTGTACCTAATACCTCAATAATCTGTTTAACTGTTTATGGTCCTGCAGCCTCAAACAGAATCAGCCATCAGACGGCGGTTCCTCCTCTCCTCCAGTCTGTCAATAGTCTTCTGGAGGAAAAACTCCCTCTGTTCTGTTTTCACCTACTTCCTCCGTCTTTAACTCGGTCTCTTTATGCTCTCACTATTCAAATCTGCAGAAACCCAATTAGTGGAGATGGGAAGCTCTTCCCTGTCGTGGCTCCAATTTAGGATTTAAACTGATAAGCAGAATGCTTTTTTCACCCTCAACATAAAACCTTGCCAACGTGGCGAAGTAATGAATTACCCTCCAACCTCTGTTTCATTAAACATTTTCACACAGGATAATAAAATTTGCTGAAATCTCAGGTGACCCAGATTCTGCAGTGATGTAGGGTGAGGTTTTACCTCCCTGCTGCTGATGTGCCAAATTAGAGCTGAAGACTAACAGCTGAATAGTTAAACCTCCTTATGTTCTGAGATTTGCATGAGACTTACTGAGAAATTTAAATTGCAAATTAAAGAAAAATTGATGAAAATCCCTGAACTGCTCCTCATGTGGACGTGCAGTCGGAGGTTTACACCCTCATCACTGCAGTGAAGATAATTCAGGACTTTTAAAGATTTGCTTCAGCTCTTCTGTCTCAAGGCTGTTAAAATGAATCACACAACACTGACCATTTCTTTTAAAACCAGGTTCATAGTTTTGAGTTTATTGTGGAGTTTTTTCTGCTCCATACAAGGTCAAAATTATGTTTTGTAGATAAAAGCCACACTGTCACCTTCAACAAGCTTCTAACATGAATCCTGATCCAGAATTATCACATTTTATTGATATAAATAGTTCAGTTTATTAAAACTGGGTGAAACTTGAAGAAGAAGGAGGACAGGCTAATGTAAGGCTCTGATTTCAAACCTGCTGAAAATGTGTTAATTACATCTGAAAGACGAGTCTGTGGGGAAAATATGACGTAATCTTTTTTGACGGTTACAAAACAGTCAAAGTGCAGAATGGTTAAAATAATCATCAATTATTGAGATTCAAACGCAATCTGAGTGTATGTAAACTTCTGACCAGAAGTTCAACTCTGACTTTCCTTCTTCAGAGTCCCAGTTTGCTGATACTCAGCAGTAACTGCAAACTTTTCAAAGACAATACCAGGAAGGAATCAATTGTGGTGGTAAAAACAATAATCAGGAGGTGATGAATAACATCTGTACGGTTTATCAGATGGCCTTTTAAATCACCCAGAGAACCAAAAAGGAACAAAGTCAACAGAAATCAATGTTAAATTTGCTTTGTGATTAATTCCCTCTCTGCATTTTTGCATCTCCTCTCATTCTTGCATGAAGAGAATGTCTTTTGTTGCTAGGTATCAAATGAGCCACACAGTCAAGATCATTTGCAATTCAGAAAGAATCTAAGCAGCTTATATTTCTTTCAATCTTAGGATAAACTACTATTTTAACAAAAGAGCTGAAGACTGGTGGAAAACCTCTGCCTTCAAGCATTCTTTAAAAGTCTGATCTTCATACTAAAGAAACGTGAAGTGGTGAAACAGTTTGTGGTCTGGATTTTACAGGCTGTTTACTCATGAAACTGCTGCCGAGCTGCACTGACAGACACTCGGTTAAGACTATTTTCTTATCCTCTTATTTGTTTTAATTCTCACAGCCATCCCCTTGCCTGACCCCCTCTGACTTTCCCTCTCATTTGCTGCTTCTCTTCATCTTCCCAACTAAATAAATAAATGCAGAGATGAGGGAGAAGGACAGCCTGGAAGATGAGAGAGAGGGAGAAGAGAAAAAAAAAGTAGGACACTCCAACCTGGATGCATCGTCCAAAGCAATTTGCTCAGATGGAAAGTGAAGCTGAGAGGAGGAGGAAAACAAGGAGCTTAAGAGCATCTCTGCTAAAGAGGGGGTGGCTTAGAGAAAACAAGCAAAATGGACAGACAAGCTGTGCCTCCGAGAGCCGAGGAGGGAGGGCAAGGAAAATGGGAGAGAAAGAAAGTGTTGGTAAAAATCACAAAATGGACAGGGTGTGTGTAGAGCCTCGGTGATAGCAGCAGAAAATTGCTGTGCTGCAGGAGAGGGAAAACAGCCCCAAATTTCCCCCTGAAAAAAAATAACAATAAAATGACAGTTTAACTGAGAAAAAGTACAAACTCAACTTACTTCTCAGTAGAAACATGATTTCAATTTTTATTTTCACCTTGCTTTTATCTTTAAATTTAAATCTCAACTCAAAAATCTACAGAAAAAATAAGACAGACAAAACTCCAATATGTTAACACATTCCTGATCTGGAGGGTTCAATGGCTGCCATCAGGATTCAGAAAAACAAGCTGATGAGAACCAACATCCCAATTCTGAGGCTTCAAAATGACTGTCAGCAAACTAATGGTTGACATTACAAGACAGGGCATGATTGCAGAGAACTGAATGCTGGGAAACTGTAGGGTACAAGAACAAGTAGGCTATTATTTGGTGTCGTTGAAGGAAAGATGATGATCCAAGAGACATCAGTGAAGATGGAACCAAAATGGAAGCAATATGCCTCTTAAAGTCTGTATGTTTTTAAAAGCTGCACTGTATTTAGAAAATGTCACCAATTCAACAGTTTTGCCTTTTCAGGCTGACAGATAAAAAAACATTCATCTTGAAAATGAGGCAGTTTTATACCTCATTTTCTTTACTCCTCTTTCTCATCGTCATCATCATCATCGGGTCCCCAACACTTTGTAACAGGAATGATGTGTCTGATGCCTGGTTCATACGGCAAGATTTTCACATCTCAAAACCTGAGAGAGATCACACACACACACACACACACACACACACACACAC
>NW_006800051.1:134746-183498 GCF_000485575.1 Poecilia formosa | reverse complement strand
CACACACACATACACACACACACGCACACACACACACACACACACACCAATTTCACTCACCAACAGCCTCAGTTTTTCCTCATCTCCACTCTTGGAGGTCCAACCAATCAGCACCAAGGAAAATATATGGCACTCCTTGATTGGCTGCTTTGAAAGCACCACCCAATAGAGTCTCAGATAGCAAAACATCTAAACACAAATGAAACAACAAATAAAACAAAGTCATTTTCATGACCTGTTTACTAGTTTTGCTAATTTTATGCCATGATGTTTAAATAACTCCTTTTCCACATTTGGATCAATATAGCAAAAATAATTGCTGTCTGGTGTTGAAAACCATACTTTAATTAAACATATGATGCATATTAATTTTTGTAAGCCTCACATGGCATGTTTTAGCCAAGTCAAATCATAAAAGATACAGTTTCTGTTAAGGAATTCAACACAGCGTTTCTGTTTTAGCCAAGTTAAATATCTTGCATTCCAGCAGTGATGCACAAACTGCTTTCTGCAGGTACAATTAGAGTTCAGTGGACCGTAGCTCTGTTAGAGGTAAATAAAGTGAATATGCTGCTGTTTCTGCTGACCTTTTAAAGCACAATACAAAGCACATGCGCCCATTAGCGCACACTTAGCCATCACTATCCAACACTCCTCTACAAGCAGTTTTACAGCCTTTCACACATTTATTCATGTGACCCAAACAGCTCAGGTTACGGCCAGGAAGGTCAAAAACATGTGACCAGAACCAGAAACACTCAGAGGATGAGAGGGTGAGTCAGTGATACACATGACTGAATGACTTTCTGTCTGAATATCCCAGAAACATAAAAACATTAAAAATGTGAAGAAACATTCAGAAAGACGTTCCAGTCATCAAACTGAGCACATTTCAGCTTCACCAGCATGTAGTGCTGCTCCTTAATGTCATCCAAACGTTTTGGTCCCATATCTGCATCTTCTTAAATCATTCTAACTTCTTCTGACGTCAACAGGACATTTCTATCCACATAGCTGTTGCTTCATGTATATTTTATCTTATTTAGACAATTTCAAACATTAACCAGAACAATGATTGGATGGTAAGACAAATATGCCATTTTACATCCTTTAATCATTAAAGATTTACCAGCTACAGTAACCCAACTTTATCTGAAATGAGAGTTATGGTTAGGCTCTAATTTGATTATGAACATAATCTAATTAAGTCACGGCACAAAAATGATTTGTGACTGAAGACCATCTACAGTAAGGCAATGCGAGAAGCTTTTATAATAAACCTCTGATCCTAAAACGGAGACGTTTTGTTTGCAACTAAAGTTTCTATGGAGCATTAAACCTCCAAGAATGTTAACATTTATTTGTCAAACTAAGATTTGCAAAATCCTTTCAACCTCATCAGCTCTTCCTATAAACTTCTAGGGAAAGTCGGGAAAAGCAGGAAAAGTTGCCTCTACCATGGATGCCCATCCCAAAGCTCATTTTCATTCCTGACAGCTCATCAGGTTATTAGTGAGTTGATAGTGAGCAGATTGATGGCAGAATGAAAACTCTCCAAACAATCAGCGTCCAGAAAGGTTCATCCATCCCAGACGAACAGGAGAAGCGTTAAAACATCTGATTTATTGAAACATGACAGGAAAGAGAAAGCCAGAAGATTAGGTTAAGACTTCCATGTGATTCATTTGCATTGTTTGGCATTAAATGACATTAAACAGTTGGTATAAATGTCATGTTGCACACAGAGGCTTCTGGGGTCATGCACTCAGCAGACCGCCATGTTTGGGCAGAGATTGAACTAATTCATGTCCAAACCTTCATCAGTTTCCACCTCCACAGGCAGCAAAATCCTCCTGTGTTTGTTTCCTGTTATTTCTGATGGAAGGGATAAAGACAAACAGCAGAAATAGCTGTTTAAGGAGGAGAGATCAAATGACTGCAGGGGAGTCCTGAAAAGCAAAGAGCAGGATAAAAATATGAACTGGGGCAGGAATGGATGGAAATGAGAGGAGAAAAGAGGAAGTGAGAAATGGATGCAGCTGTTGGGCGGCGGGAGGCTGAGAATGAAGAACAGTTCAGAGGTGAAGGTTCGAGCAAAGTGGAGAAAATCCTACATTTATAACTTGGGAGACATTGAGGCGTCTCACACCTGAAATATGTGAACTTGGTTTGTTTCACGTCATTAGACCCTCCGTCAGTTTCAGCTTTTGCTCTACTTGTTCTTTCTTTTTACACTTAAAAATAAAAAAGCACATTTATCAGTAGAAGTGCTGTGGTTTTGTACATTTTGTTGGCTTACAACCAAAAACTTCAATGTAAATTTCTTCCAAAGTATCTGAGGCTAAATGAGTTTGGATGGAGAAGATTTAGTGACATCAGTTCAGTTCCTCCAGATGGGATGATTTTTAATAGAACTGGGCCCAGAAACCAAACACAAGGATCCATACTGACATTAAGTTACACTCAAGTAGACTTTTTACAAATTAAAAGACAAGTGTTTGTGCTGGAACAACTTTTGGGGCATCAGAGTAAAGGAGGCTGTAGTTAAGTGGAAGGAAAAAGTTCAGATTTTGATTTGTTCCTTCCACTTCCCAATTACAATATAACATGTTGTGTTGGTCCATCACCTGTAATCGTCCTATAATTGCTGATGTTTGTGGTTGTAATGTGGAGGGTGTGTGATCCACCGCCGGCTGTGATGAGAGTCTGCTTTCAAACAATAAAACTACAGATTCTCTCCGTTTTAATGCAAAGCTAATCAAGAATCTTCCGTCCAGGCAGCTATATACTGAGCTCATAAAAAGCATCTCAGAGAAAGTGTGTTTAGTATGTAGTCGTTTATTGCTGCCTTTTTATATGTCACTGCCAGCTCTAAATCAAATTCCTTTGTGGATAATAAAGCTACGTTAAGCTTCCATTGAGTTTATGACGTCTAGATTTAGGGAAGCGGTCCAAATCCAGCGTTAAGGCCGTCGCCCTCCTGGGTTCGTTGGTTCTTCAGACTCTGTTGGTGTTCTTTGCATTAAACTTCCTTTAAGCCGTTTCTCCTGTCTCGTATTTGTGCTACGCGTCGCTTGAGCCAGCGCTTGATGTAGAAAGGGAGATCAGACGGATGAGAAGCACACAGGAGGGTGAAGGGAGTGTGAAGGAGAGGAGGAAACAAAGAGCACAGTAACATGGGGAGAAAGGAGTATGATGGATGTTGAGGGGGCTGCCCCTCAGAGATGGGGCATTAATAATCCATAGCGCTTTAAGTACTCCCTTTGAGGGAGAAAATGGCCTGCGTGAGGCTGAAAGCAGCCAAGACACTCATCCTCACTCCTCCTTTAACACCTTCCCTCTCCAGCGCTGTTAGATGCGCTGCCTTTTGTTTGCGGCTTGCTCCATGGCTCAACTTGTTACAGAGTTGTACTGATGCGACGAATGAGACAGTAAATCTCTCACTTAAGGCCCTTACACACTGAGCAACAACAGCAGCAACCCTGCAGGGTTATTGCATGTCACACTGAGCCAAATGGCTGCGATAAAAATCAGCCTTAGTGAGATTGTATGATATCAGTTTAGTCACATGTCAGGCGGCGAGGCGCACACCTAATGATTTGTGGGACAAAAACGAGCAGATGTGCCTCATTAACTCGCCATGCGTGTTCTGCACTCTGCAGACCATTGTCTCGCTTTGCCACACCTTTCCTTTTTCATTTTAGCCTCCAGGGGTTTTTTTTTCTCCTTTTGCAAACAGCAGGCTGGCAACATGCTATTTTGTGGAGTTTGTTCATCCATTGTTTCTGAGCTTTTGCTACAATCCCCAGCAGGGCAGATTTGGAGTCACATGCAAGAAGCCTTGAGTCATTCTTCATTGTTTTAGATTCTTCCTTCCAAGCAGCTGGACTTTCTCCTTTTGTTGATGTCTGAGGCTCTTTGTTCTCCAGATTAAACTTTAGCCTATAAAAAACGCTCCCACACACAGAAAACGTCCCAAATGTCCTGTTTTAAATTTCTTCTTTGGAATGTCCTAATAAAAAGATTGGATCAGAGACTCAGTCCAGCATTATTTAATACCAAGTATCCCAGTTCCTGTCTGGTTTCTGGTCTGGTGACTCCAGTTAGTCGTGCATTTGAGCTAATCCTTTTGTGCTTCAATTCATTTATGGTTTTGGTTGTTTGTATCAAACTCTTTCAGGTTTCAAACATTCGTTCTGAAACTTAAAAGCTGTGTGAGATCACATATCTACCATATCTACCAAAAAAATGTCATGTAACAATATTCTGGTTTGATTGAAGGTGAAGACGTGTCAGAATAAACCGGCCCAAATCCGAACCAAAATACCCTGACAAATGAATCCTGATTGGATTCACACATTTATTCCTGATGATTTCTCACCTGCAGCTCATCAAAAAGTTTGAATTCAATTCAAGGAATTATTTTAAAAGATAATTTAAAATGATAAAATCAGATGAGAAACAGACACACAATGTTGACACTTTCCTAAAATAATGGCCTAAATCATGAGACCAATAAACAAATAAATAAATAAAAATCACAGCCTCTTCTTTGCCAAGAGATAAATTAGAAAGAAAAAACACTTTTGACAAAATATGACTTAGACCATTATTTTAGGAAGATGACAACATGACAGATGGAAGATATGATTTTAGCTCTGAAAAGGTAATTCACAAAGAGCTGAAAACCTTCCTGAACGCAGAGAATCAGAAGGAGGACGATCAGTCTCTCAGGTTTTCTTCAGATTTTCAAAGTGAGTTTATTTCCTGGAGTTACTGTTATGGTCCTTTATTAGTCAGAGTGTCTGTTTGAGTTTTCTTCTTCTTTCACTCATTAAACTTTAATTTCACTTTTCATTTTAAAGGTCATGTTGCTTCATGAGGTCACAGAGCTACCTGCCTAGATCACATCTGAAGTTATGTTGCAAAAACATTTCTGCTACTGTCAGAGGAAAAGCTTTGTGCAAGATTCCTGAGCTGCGTGGAAGAAAGAAAAAGATTAGTTGGGCATCACAGATAAAGAAATGAGCTTCACCCGCAGACATTTGAGTCTATGAGGCAAAACAAGCTGAGGATTAAGAGGCCGCGTTTGTTGCACGAAACTGACAGACGGATGACGTGTCAGAGTGGAGATTCAACAGGAAGGAGGAGAGCGAATCAGAACATCACAGCTTTTTTATTTTACATGCTAGTAGCTACAGAACGTCCCCGAGATAAAGGCAGACGGAGATAAAGGTTCCCGTACAGCCGTTCCTCTGGAAGTCTGACTGCTGACTGTGATGAATTGGTGAAATCACTGACAAAGTACTACAAGCCAAGCTGGCAGCGGACAAAGACAGAGGAGAAACACAAAGACACATCGAGCCAAAGATGGGAAAATTAATGACCGAGATGACAGGGAGGAGCAAAGATAAGATGAAAGGTGGAAACAAGAGGAAACGGAGCAAGAGCCGGAGAAAATCTGAGACAAGAAATGAGAAACGCTGTAAATGAGTGACACAAAGCAGAGAAAATGATGAGGAAGAGCCTGAAATAAAGGGAGGAAAGGGACCGAATCAATGAAACACAAAGAGACAAACCGAGGACTGCAAGGAAGGAAAAAAAAACAAGGAGCAAAAACTGGGTCAAAAAGAGCCGAAAAAAGTGAGAAATAGATGGAGACGGAGTGAAAGAGAAACTGGATCTGACAGGTGAAAGAAAAAAGGGAAAAAAGAACAGCATTTAGAGTGAGGAAGAACAGAGCAGGAGGCCTGAGCCGGGCGTCGCCCCAGGCAAAGCCATTGTCTTGAGTGCATGTGAGAGTGTGCACGTAATATTTCCATCCAGCAGAAACAGAACAGAAAATTAACTGCTGCAGTCGTTTCCAGAGTCCAGTCCTTTTTGTTGGGTTTTGTCCAAAACTCTGCAGAATCTTCCCATAGAAATTGGAAAACTGCCATCCTCAGTCGAGCTTGAAACGGACAGATTTTAATGATATCTGAAAAAATATGCTGATTTATCGTCCAAATCACCAGCATGACTCAGCATGTCCAATCAAAAGAGGAGTTTTCATAATTTACAGAATCGATTTGTTTCTAAAGTTTCAGAAAAAGTTCTTAAGATATTCCTCCTGAAACCAAATATGTCTGAGATAATAAGCTCACTAACATCAGAACAAGTGTGTCTGCTGTTAATGTCAAACCACCAAAAGCACAAAACTGAACTGAACTAGTAGAAAATGTCTGTCTGGAGAAGACAAGACGTCTTTAACCAAGAGGCAAACTGAAGTTTTTATCCCAACCAAAATACTTCATTTTGATTCAAAAGGCAAATTTACAGAAGAGGAGGTAAGATGTTTAGATAAACTGTTAACCTTCAAGCATGGGTAATGAAAACTGGGTATTGAAAGACACAAAAGGACTAAGAGCCCTAAAATCCTGATCCTTAAGAAATGAAAAGCTGAGTAGATTTTTCTTCAGATTGTCCAACCTGAACTCTTTAGGTTTTGTCACTGTTAAATGTTTTTCTGTCCTGGCAGCAGTGCAGCTAAACAAGATCAAATCTTAAAGATGAAGATTTGAAACAACACTCCTTCGGTTTGATGCATCCATTGTGGATGAGTTCTGGCCCAGTTCATGAATCTGCTGCTGCTTATCCAAGGTCAGGTTACAGAGGGAGAAGCTGCGTGAGGGAAACCTTTTATTAATGAGACGCGCCGCCTCCTGGGAGGCTCTCAGCCATTCCCACGTCAGAACATGCATCATAGTCCATCTGCAAAGTTTGGGTTCAGTCCTGGGATCTTCGTCCTCTGGATGACATGTCAGTTTATCTTAGAACAATGATGCAATCTGCTGGGTTTCCTTAGAAACAAACTACTAAGAATAGCTAACTGCACTGTGTGAGAGCAAGGATAAATTGGGGGGTTTGAATAAATTGAATTTATTTCTTTTTTTATAAATTGACTCAAGATGACATCTTCTGTGAATTGGTGTTACATGAATAAGTTGAATTTAATTAATTGAACCTGCTGTTAGCACACAGCTCCAGTTATTACATCTAGAAACTGGTGATCAGTCCTGAAACCTGGGAGCAGTGATGGACACAGACCTGAACATTCAGAGCCACATAAAGACAGTAACAAAGCCGGCCTTCCATCACCTGAAGGACATTCCCAGCATTCAAGGACTAATGTCTCAACAAGATCTAGACAAACGTCTATCTTCTAACTGACCATTCCGGTATGGCAGCATGTAACCCCAGCCCTCATAGCAGAGACTTAGAGAACAGAGTACAGGACAGCCTGATGACAAACAGACACAGCAGTGTTTACTTTGCTCCACTGTCTGAACACTGCAGAGGACTTTCCCAGCCCGCGTTGTTCCTGGCACCAGCGGCAGACTGTTCATCTAGAAGGAGACCCGGTGCAGCATGCATATGGATTCACCATTACCGGCGTTTTACTCAGCCCAGTGGGTAGAACACATATGCTCCAAAACGGCATGAATCACAGCCAGTTCAGCAAATCCCTCTCCATCTGCATCTCCTGTTGGCCAAGTTGTGACTCAGTCGCTGAAAGTCAGGAGCAAACTGGAAGCCATCCAACTGTGAGATGGCTCGTCGTGTATTAAACCTTCGATCTGACTCACGTCGGACGTTTGAGTCCAGGCGGCGCGCTGCCACGGCCCGGCCCGGTCCAGGTTGGATTTGGCTGGCTTACAGTGTGGTGCACTCCCGGTTCTGTCCAAGATGTCTGCCTGTGTGCTGGGGATAAATGCCCTCTTTTATTAGACCTGAGGCTCTGAGGGGGCATTTATCATATTGGTTATCATTTATCGTGATAAATTCTTATTACAATACGAATTTTGATTTATCCCCGTCTCAATAAATTCAAATATTTAAAAGCCCCAGAAGCTGTCTCTGTTGTTGGGATTGTTAGCTTCAGCATTTCCTCCACAGGTTTTTCAATAAATATCAATAAATATCAAATTTGAAAACATGATTAAATGCAGCTACTGTATGCAGGTTAGTGAAACAAATCTCACTTCTTCTTGTTTTTGATGTACAAAAGAAGCACAACAAATGTATGTATTTGTGGAAATATGACAGAAGATCCAACTTAAAAAATGAGTTAATTTGTTACAAGTAATCAAATTAAGTTTATCCAAGTGAAAATATCAAGTTAACTAAGTTGTCATGTTAAAACAAATCTAAAGTTTGACAACTTAATTTGATTACATCCGTTCTCTTTTTTCAGTGTAGTCACAGCCATATCCAGTCTAATAAATAGTAATAAATAATTCTTATTGTTACCACAATAGCAACACAAAATATTGTGTCCATGTCGCCCACTCCTACCCGACAAATCAGTCTGACCTCACGATTTGTTCAAAACGTTTGAAACTATTTTGGTCCAGTTTTAGAGTCTCTTTTGCTTCTTACCAGCAAATACTAATTAAGTTAAATCAATTTTATAAAAAGGATTCCAACAAGATCTTGATGGGCCCCTTAACCACCCACTAGTACTGACCGTCAAACTATTAATCAGCAAAGGCCACATGCTGTATGAAGCAACAAATCTGCCAGTGGAGTTTGTTCCATGCCGGTTCTTGTGGCTCCATTGTTGGAGCCTCATTGTGTTCTCCACAATATCCTGAAGTCTCCTCCAAGCTCCTGTTTTCCTCCTCCTGCTTAATCGCTTCCCCTG
Source organism: Poecilia formosa (assembly GCF_000485575.1). Lineage (NCBI taxonomy): Eukaryota > Metazoa > Chordata > Actinopteri > Cyprinodontiformes > Poeciliidae > Poecilia > Poecilia formosa. The sequence continues at coordinate 174,815 of NW_006800051.1, read as the reverse complement.
CTCTCCTTTTCCCCTCTGCAGCGTCCAAAAAAAGAAAAAACAATGCTGGCTTGTGTTGGTGCCAAGCTCACATCCAGCCATGACAAACAGCCGGTCAGAATGCACAGTAAGCCGCGCAGGCACACAGAGACAAAGGGAAAAAGTACAGAGGACACGGGAGGAGGAAAAACAAAAGTGGAGGCCTGGAGATTGGAGGTCTCTACATGGCTGTTGGTAAAAGGAGGGCTTCGGGGAGAAGAGAGAGGAGGGGAGAGAGGGAGGGTCTCCATCCTCAGCCAGCCATGGTATCACTCCCCTCTGTCATCTTTAAAACATCCACCAATAGGCTGGATGTGCAGCAGCAATGTGCAGCTGCATGATAAAACCAGGCCAAGCGGGGACGAACAAGCTGCACTCACAAAAAGCAATCCTGCACACACTCACAGATATGTATCTATTTATCTCTGCATGCTGTTTGCATTCTGCAGCCCTCTGCTCCATCCTCTCACCCTCCTCCCTCCTCCTCCCTCCTCCATCCTTCCCTGCTCCCACATTCAGTCTTGGTGTTCATTTGGGTTTTTGCTACTGCAGCTGGCTGTAAAGATTCTGGATGAGCCGTTTACTTTCTGACCCGGCGGTGACATTCTGATGAATTGAAATTCAGGTCACAATCTTTGGTGGATGTCATCAGTTTTCTCCCTGCATCTTAAGCTCTTTCCCACCCCACTCCAGACTAAAGTCAAATTACACAATGGCATTTATTTTAGGGCGGCACAGAGCAATCGGCTGCAGGCGGGAATCAGATGATTTTCTGCTTGTTCAACCTGATCTATAATCAGTAAGATGGAAATTCAAAGATATCATCTTTTTTCCAGCCAGAATGCACCAGATATATCAGGAACAAAATGTTAACACTTCTTGGCCTGGAATCTGTTACTGACTGAGAAAAACTTATATTTTAATCAACAGTGAAATGCTTAAAATGAATTCAGAGAAAGAAAAGTTCAACAATTTTTAAGGAAACTATTTTCAGCAACATGTTACAACCAAACCAGCAAGACAAGAGCAAGACTTTAAGCAGATAACAGGAAGGATAAAGCAGTTATAGTTTTATTATTTTACGTGTTCACACTCTTCTTGCTTCATTTCATGAGTGTAAAAGTAAAACTCGTGTGTAAAACTGAGATTCTAATTGGTGGGAAAAAAACTGGACATCAGATAAAATTGGTGTTTGTAATAGTTTAGACTCATTTTTCCAGGATTTCTCTCTTCTTTTTTACATTATCAGGTAAAGTGTGCATGCCACAAGGTCTTCAACGATTCCTGGTTTAACACCATAAAGAAGTGGGATGTGAGGAAAGTTGGTGAGGCAGAGGAGGATCGTCTAAATATACGTTTCTGGAAGATGTCATAAGTGGGTTTCCCATGTTTGAAAACACTTTCTTACAAGCTCTGCCCAGAGATCAGCTTATCAGCACCCACACGCCGCTTTAATCCACCGCTCACACACGCCTGACCCCGTTCCGACTCGCTCCGACCCCCGTTTGTTTCACGCTGTTTTAAATCTTTCAGTGTGACGCCAAAAACAGCCTCCTAAACCCATCCTCACATAAATCCTCCACAGCAAGAGGGAACCAAAGTTAGTCAGGTACAACCTGAGCGTCGCCCCCCGTAACGGCCCACTTCACTGATGAACTGTGTGTTTTCTTGCAGCAGTAAAGATGAAATGATGGAGAATGGCAGGAGGGCCAGATATGAAGAGTTCACTGCTGGACAGTCATTTTCTTACAGCAATATACAAAACCTTTCAGCTCGACTGGACAGCCTGACACAGTTTTGCTCTGCTGATGAAGTGCACCACCATGCATACTCCTCAGTGGTCGATGGCTTCATTTATCATTTTTTTAGAAACTGTGAGGACCATTGTGGAGCAGCCTGAGGCGCCATGTTTGCAGCCAGGTAACATTTTTCAAGCGCTAGCAGCAGAAGTTGGTTGTAATGGCTTCTGAAAAGGAGGGCACCGAGCCTCCAACACAATCAGTTTCTGTCTGAAGTGGTGAAGAAACAGACCAAAGTAGTGCATAAAATATGGGAACATTGAATTCAAACATGTCATTTCTTATAGCTGCTGCAGCATGCCAGCTTCATGTGTGGCCATAAATGTCACTGTGGTCCATATGATCACATATAAAAGGTGTTTTATAAAAGCTCCTGGTCACAAAACGGGCTGAATGGGCTTTTAAGGAGATTCAAATTAAAGGTAATACTGGGATCAAACTTTGCTTTAAAGGTTTGAATGTCAAGTGAAGGCTGACCTTTACTCCACTGATAACGGTACAGAAAAGGGGTTTAACCTTTGAAGCAGCATTTTACGGTATCAGTCACCATTAAACTGCCGAGAAAAATGTAAGAAACACTGAGAGGTTAAAAAAAATGGGCTGAACAATGCAGCCTCTGAAATAACAGTCCAGAGCTGAAAACCTGCAGCAGGAAGCCGATAGTCGTTCATGATGGAGCTAAAAAAGCACAGCTGGGATTTTATTATAGTTGCAAGTCAAAGTCATAATAATGACGCATCAAGTCTCATCTGGGATTAGTGACGGTTTTGTTCCTCAAAGATGATGTTACTAAGGATTAATGCAGACATGGACACATCGAGCTTCATGAGTCAAGGTTCAGCAAAATAGTAGAAACATGAAACAATATATACATTTAAAAAAAGACTGCTTATAATGACAACACAAACCAAATGTTGTTCAAAGATGGAAGCAAAAGTCCAACAAATGCATAGAAAAACAAACAATTCATGAATTAATGGAAACTTATTATTAACACTTTATACAGCTGAGTAAGGTTCAATTTAATACCCAACACACAAACAGCATAAAACTCTAGACAGTGATTAACACTGAGAATAAAATAGTTCAATGGATGCAGCAGCAGAAGTTTATCCATGTTGCACTTAATGCTGACAGAAACACGAAGCACAAACTGAAACCTTAAAAACAACAAGTTTTCCATCTGGACCAGAAAAACTGACAGGTTTTTATAAGGTTAAATACTAAGGATGAAGCGGTGAATGACACTGGATGCAGGAGAGGAAATCAGGTGATTAGAAAAAGCTGTGAGAGAAATAAAAAGTCCAACTGAGGGAAGGAAAGAGAATAATAAACACAGAGCTGAACTGAAACAAAGAAAGTACAAAGCTTTGGGAAAAGACACAACACTGATTCAAGAGAATAAAATCTGATTGTATAAAGAACAGAACACAAGAAAAAACCAAGGAACTAAAATAAATGTTCTCATATGTCAACACCCTTCAAACAACACAGAGGAAAGAAGGAAATAGTCAAAACAAACAGAAATGAAACACCAAAGGATCAGAAGATCCTCCCAAAGCTCATTATCGCATCAGTACAAAACTTATACTGGAACAACGAGACGAAGAATTAAACAAAGTAGAAGTAAAGACATCAACAAACATTAACATTATATTGGTATAATAAAGTTTTTATGTTATGCTGTGACACATCTATTCACTACAAAACCATCCAGTTTGCATTAGACATTAAAGAGGATGTTAGCGAAATATTTCACTCTAACTTTAGCATTTTCTATCTATAAAAACACAGAAACCAACTGCTTCCTGTTTTCCAGTGACTTCTATAAGACGTTGTTGCCTCAGAAAACGAATCGCCTCATCAACTAACTCATGAATCATCTCTTCCGTCCTCTTTAGTCAGCTGATTTATGTAGGCTAATGCAGAACTCTTGAGCTCAGTGCTTTAAAAGCAGCTTTTGTTGGTTGTGCTTGGAGCCTGGAGGTTTTCAGAGAAACCTCGATGCCCCACCGGTTCCTCTGCTGAGAGAGAGTTTGCCACTCACTCTTGTTTGTCCTTCATTGTTACACCTGAGGGGGAAATTCTAAGAAATTCTTTGTTTGCAAAGGAGTAGGATGGAAATCTGCGGGCTATTTTCAAAAGATGCAAAAGCAAAATCTTTGTCCACACAATAAGAGGCAGAGAAGAACACCAAGTGCTTAAACTCCACTCCCCTCCGCCCCCCTGAGGTAACCGCTGCACGTTTCTGTCCTGGCCATTACCTCCCATCTTCTCCTTATGAGTTTTATTTCTTGCTCTGTGGTTAATAAAGAGAGCTCGGCGGCGGAGGGCACCAGCAGAAAACAGAACAATGAACTGATGTGGCGCTGCAGATTGTTGCTACAAGGAATCCTCATCTTCCCGTTATTAGATGTTGCTGCGTTGCTGCCAACAGGAGAAAACAATAACCGGCTGGACGCTGCGAGGCTGCAGCCACACCACGCTTTTTATGTACCTTCCTGAGAAAGTGGCCAAAGCAACACCTGCATCACAATGGTTTGCTGTTTGTTGGTATGTGTGGACTGAAGGAAACAACGTTAAAAAGTCCTTTTTTTCTTTTTGTATTTTGCTTCAGAAGAAACTGACTTAACATTTGAAAAGTTTCTTGACATTATTTCTCCAAACTTTTTTGAATAAATTCCTTTAATATGATAAGTTTCATTGCTCAGGCAGTTTTCCTTGCAGTGATGGCTTCTTTCACGCTGAGCGGCTGTTCAGCCCTCTCAGCTGAAGATTCCTTTCACTCTGAATAATAACCAGTATTTGTAATCAGGCTTTGGCTCCTGTGGGGAAATATTCACAGATAGTGCCACTGGATATTGTGTTTATATTTGCATGTTTGTTTGAACCATCTGGAAATCAGACCCAGGAAGGAAACAGACTCAGGATTTTCCACTTTGCCATCTTAGGAAGACGTCTGTTTAAAGTTTGACCTTAAAATTCATCTACAGGTGTCCGTTAGATGAATCAGACGTGAATTACAATGAAGCCTTACAGACAAACTGAATTTTTCATTGAGTTTTACCAGATAAATGCAGGGCCTTGTTCAGCAGCTATCAATTCTCCGGCATTCTTCTGTCATCCTTCGCCTGCTCAGATATGCTAATGAGATGCTCAGAGGATAGGTGTGTGAATATTTCGTGTTCATTAGTCAGGAGCAGCCACTCGACTCCACACCATCTCAACCACAGCTCAGGTCCAGAGACAATTACATCTCCACCCCGGAGGGCAGCTATGTGGCAGAAAACAAACACACCTGTGACTGCCGCTGCTCTGAGGAGAAATGTCACGCGAACCTCCTGACAGATGGCTCTGACAGGGTTTGATAGCCGAGGCAGACCTGCTGCACCGCCTGTCCATTATTTCCTGACCTGCTTTGCACTTTGGAGCTGCAGCATCGTCTCGTCTCTCCTGACAGGCTGCAGGTTCCCTCAAAGGAAGAGAAAATTGATGCCTTAACAAACCAGATCCAGTCATTATTACCTACTTATCTGTTATTACTTAACAAAAGGTTTAGGTTCCCTCTTCACCCTGGCCTTCCTCTCGTAGCTGCCCACTTCCAACACACACCCTCCTCCCAGCCGGATGAAAGCAGCTGAGTGTTTTCTGCGAAGGTCATGTGACGGTAATTGCTCAGGGCATGTTTTTGTCGAGCTGCCAGAGCCTTTTAAACATGCAAGTCAGAAGCAATGAGCTGAGAGGTGGACGCTCTGGTCAGCCTCCAAACATGATGCTGCTTAATGTAAAGAGAAGTACTTTACACTCCTGACATCTGCTCAGCTCTGCAGGCTGCATGGTGCCAGGCAGCTGTAAACTGGTCATGATGTAAAACGACAGTTTTCACACAGTTTAGACCAGGGAAGTATTAAAACTAAAACTTTGGAAGATGCATCTGTAAAGAAGAGCAACTGTATGAAGGAAAATGTAAATGACTTTGCAGAACTTTGATGGGAGTAGAAGTTGTGTAACTGTTTAAGGGTCAGACTACCAGGGAGCCATTTTTAAACTATTAATCTGTATTTTCTCTCCGTTTCTGTCCTCCTGGGTCAGAGCATCTGATTCTGCCCGTGTCTTTCATGGACAAACGCACCGACCCGTTAACGCTGCCATCATGTACTCTGCTTTGTACTGTGGTACCTTCTAGGATGAGGGGATGGTCTGAGATAATGCTGCCAACTAAACATCCTATTAACTTATTTCTCGACTTTTCTGTAACTGTGGAAGTTCTCCTACATCAGCTCTTCTGTTTGCTTTTCGTCTCTGTTCTTCTCAAAGTGCCAGTCCGACATGACAGATCTGACAACAAAGTATTTATACTGGGAGCTTTGATTACTGGTTTCTGCACAGGTGAGTAAATGAGCAGGAAACAGCTGTAGAAGCACGAGAAACTGGAACACCGAGGTAAAAACAGCGTTTCTAATCATAAGAGGAACAAAATGAGACAACAGAACCAAAGACATCAAACTAAACTCAAAGTCCAGCAGAACCTGACAGTCAAACTTCATCCATTCATTCATCTTCTGCCTGTTTTCCTTTTGTTTTTTTATTCATTTGAGTCCATTTTAACACAACAGACAATTTTTGATACTAATTTGCTTTCCAGGGAATTTACTCAAACTGAAGATAATGGCACATAATGACCCTATCATACAGTAACTTGTCGGCGTGTTTGGTTGAATATGCTAAATGGCTTTTTAATTTATGGCAGAACAAAAAAAAAAAAAAACAACTTTTCAATCAAGCTGTTCTGAATGGAAAAAAGATGAACATTTATTTCAGATGATAATTTGTGCATTTAAAAGCTCCGGCGCTTAATTACCTCAGCACCTTCAGAGCTGTTTGCAATTTGCTCTTCAGGGTGGCAGCTCTTTAAAATTTCACTCCTGCATTCAGACGGACAAACCGGCTTTTGTGTGACATTTCCAAGCAGCCTGTAATTAGGTTCATCGTGGTGTTTTTGCTTGTGTGAGTATGTTGCCACAGCGAAAGTAACAAGAATCTGAGGCGCAATTCACGACCTCTGCAGCACCTCATTTCATACCAATGATGTCAACTGTGTATTATGCATTACGTCATTCATACTCACATGTGGGGCATCTTAAAGCCATGCATGAAATTAAATCTGAGTTGAGAAATTCTGGGAAGGCAGTCGGTCCTGCAGACCTCGCTGGTCAGAGGAGCAGAAATGTGACCACTTCCAGTTGATTTGAATGTCAGACGGCATCTTCAGCTTGAACTTTATGAACATGTAAATGTGCCTTTTAAGATCATTTGTCAGACCTGACATTTGCACTGTCTCAAGAGGTCTGGTAATGACAAAGCTCAACAGTGAAAAGCAGCTCTGGATGAGAAATCAGTCCAACGACTGCGACGAGCGCAGCGGCTTTAATTACAGCTGGAAAACACACGAGCATCATTAGACCCAGGGATTCTTAATGGAGCTGTGCTACAAATCCAGTTTTTATTTTTGCCTCGAAATGATTACAAAAACAAATTAATACCTTCCGACTTCAAAGCAGGAAATGCAGTTTCCACTTTAAAACACAAAATAGGATGTCAGTTATTGATCTGGAGACGGGATTCATCAAATCTGGGTTTACATCCTAGAAACGTAGAACGGAGGCTGCAGCAACCAAAACGGTTACGTTTCCTTCTTCCTGTCACCTGATCTGCTCCGATTGGCTCTTCTCAGTGCTTCCGGTCTTGTTACAGAGCTGGCTCCTCTGAGCATCACCTGCAGCCTTCTGCTTTAGCAGATTACAATGTTTTACACAAACACTAGTTTTTGTTTAGCAATTTTATCAAGTGCAATACGAAACCATAGAAAAACAAGTAAATTAAAGATCAAAGTCATACTGTTTTCATTGGTTTCTTCTCTTTTTGCCTCCGCCTTCTTCCCTCTCCTCAGGTACCATATTCTTTCTTCATTCTTCCTGGATCCTAACATATTTGCATATCCAAAATGTGGTGCTGGACCTGCCAGCTTGGACAAACATGCAGGTCTCCACAAAGGCTCTGAACCGTGAACTGTAAGCTGGAGGCCCAGATGTCCAGGAAGGAGATCCAGGAGATGGATCAGGAAGATCCAAGCCAACACAAACACAAAGAAGCCAGACTTGGCTGCTCCAAATGAGCCGGCATCCTCAAAATGTTCAGCACAACAAACCACACTCTGGTTCTGGAGCCGAGATAAAACCCAGATGCTTTTGATCTATACGCTGGAAACGGATCAGCTTAAATCTGAGCAGAAATTATTTCAGTTCTGCATCTTAGACTTACTGACACAGAAGAAATAAGCATTAGTACGATTCTGTCACAAGATTGGTTATTGAAAAATGCAGTAGTGATGAAATTAAAACTAGCTGTAAAGTGTTTCTAATAAATCATCAATTAATCGCAAAAGAAAAAACTGCAAACAAGCCAGTGAGATTCAAGTAGAAGCTTATATTACATTTATAATTTTCTGGAGGACAACTGGATAAAAGTTCACCGCTAATAAGCTTTTTATAGCTTATTTGGGTTGAAAACTTTCCCAGCATGCCTCTGATTCAGAGGAGCATCTTAAGAACCTCCATCCTCATCAATGAAGCCGTTTCTGCTTTCTCCACAGAACGGGAAGGATCCGTCCTCAGAAGGCTTTTAATAGGAGGTCTGGAGAACTGGAGCCGTTTGTGGGCATGTTGGAGCGGGAGGTAACATGAGGTCACATCACAGAGAGGATAAATAAAAAATAAAACTGTGCCCAGAGGGAGGGTAGCTGGGAAACATCTTTTTACTCTACAGAGCTAATCAGCATAGATGTGCTTCGACCAAATCACCTAAAAGGAAACTGCACATTAGGCATTTTATTTTTAGGAATTCTGGTTAAATTTTAAGAAAACCGAACATCAAATAAGCTGGAAAACATTTTTCTTTTCCTCCACTCTAACTTTTTGGAAATACAAAAAGCAAAACCCCAATTCTTCCCAAACGTTTTGTGAGTTTTAAGGCTGAATCTGAAATAATGAGGTTGTGTTTCTCACATTCTTCTCCGTTTTGTTGACGTCCCATCAGGGTCGGAGGAATGCGTCTCCCAAAGATTATCTGTCTGAATTCGGCTTGGATGGACAGATTTATGAGGATTCCTCCTCCACTGAAAACAGCAGCTCTAAAACTGAACTGAAATGTATGTTCCTGCTTACAGGAACATAAATTCTGCAGCAGTTAAACCACAGACATGACTTTATGCTCAACGTCCTGATGTTCCCATGCTGTAACATTAAAACTGACAGTTGTGATGTAATTTATATGCATTTTGATCTTAAGCATACATTTTTCCACCGTTAAAATGACAACATTTTGGTCCAAATGAGGTTCAAGTTCTCAGAAAACCTTACATCACCAGCTGTGTTCCAATTGACTATGTAATTGCACAATTTGACATTTTGAAAATAAATTTGCTTAGTGGAAACTCTTGCTTTTTGATAAAAAGTTTTGCTGTTGGATGTGGTGGATGTATCTAAACTGGTTTATTTTGCGAAACTGCAACAGAAACACTTTTTTCACATTCAAATCACATGATCAACAGCCGGATGTTGCCTCTGGCAGAAACCACGAAGAAGACAGGAAGTAGTTGGCAGATTATGGTGTGGCAGGTTTTTAAGGACTTAATAAACTTGTTCCTGTAGGATGTTGATTGAGTTTATTTATTGGAAACACCACAAATGAGAAATTGTGTTTTTTATACATTAGCAGAATATTGGTAAAGTTTAGAGCACATTTGTAATGAAAACAGTTAATGAGAAAGAGAGACGAACACTTAGTGTAAGACAGATGTGAACTGATTTGTGCATCAACGGCCTAAACTCACATAAGACAGGAAATGCGAAGAACACATGTGGACAAAGACCTGACTTAAAATTTAGCCCAAGTCTGTGTTCTACATTTGAGGTAAAAACATTCCTCCAGAGCATATGGAGTCCAAAAGATGCTAAAAATATTTAGCTATAAAATACAACCCAATAACTGGAGTAATATTCTGTCTTGGGAATAACTTGTTTATATTGAGCCTCACAGGATCAATGCTAACTAACTGCATAGAGCTGTTGGTTTGTGTCTATAGGTCGGTTAAAGAGTGCAGGAAGAACAAACTCTATTTGCCTGCAAAGTCTTAAAAACACGAAGAAATCATTATTTCTCCCCTTTTAAACACTTTTACTGTCAATTTAGTTGTGCATCTCGAAGCAGATAAAACAAGAGGGATCCATCATGTCAGGAGCAGAGTGATAGAAACCAGAAACTCACAGCGGTTTGATTTTCTATCCCTGCTGTCACATAAAAGACAGGAGTGGAGCGTTTCTTCCATAAGGTGCAGAGACCTCTCAATACCACTAAAGGCTGAAAAATACAGCGTGCAGCTTTAATCCGTCTTTTCTGTCTGCAGATAATCTATGATTAAAGCCTGACAGTAAAAACAAACCAAACTCATCTTTGTTTTACATCCACGTTTGAAGAATTCAGAGGCGCAGCATTTAAATATAGAACAAGAGATTCTCTCATCTCCATATGCAGGCCTGGATTCCTGGAACGCATCCGAACATGGAGCCGATGGAGGAATTAATAACTTTGATACAATTCAGTGCTGCTGACACTGAATAACTGACACGAAACAGAATCGGCATGTACAGTAATAACGTACGACTGTGCACAGTAGATTATCATCGCTGCATTCAGCTTCTGCGATGTCAGACCTCATGAAAAAAACAGGCACAAATGGATGGATTAGGTTTGAGTGGGCAGAAATGTTCCCATTTTCTGGAACAAGTTTTGGATCAGTGGTTCTGTTCTCTGTCTTTGTTTTTGGCCACGAAGCCAATTCACTGCAGATGGAGAGGAATGTCTGAAAGAAATGATCGAATTTCACTGTACATTTAATCTAAAGCTGAAGTTCAGTTCAAAGGTTTGTGATTATTGTTTTCTTCTCTAATTTACAAAGACTCAGATTTACACATAAAGGCTGAAATCCAGTCAGTTGACCCCAACATGACTCCTACACCAGGCAGAGTTAGATTTAAAAACTTATTTTAGCTCAAAGAAATGAGAAAAGCATCTTTAAAATAAAAGCACAATCAGTATCAACTTAGATAAAAACTATCTAGTAAGTAACAATTTACTAAAAAAAATGGCACATCAAAATATCACTAGTTGCAGAAATGCTCAGCATGATTCTGCCACTTCCATGCTTACAGCTGGTCCGCTGGTCTTGGGTTTTGAAACATTGATTCTTTCATCACTGCAGAAATCTAGTAGTGATGGGTGTATGTATATATTTGAGCCTGCATATATGATCCTAACCCTGTGTTGACCAGTCATCAATGTCTGAGTGTATGAAAACCTTTGACCTGAACTTCAGCCGGACAGGAGAAGCAGCAGCAGGAACAACCAGCAGAACAATGAGAAAAAGCTCTTTGTTTGCAGTCATGTTTAACTCTGGAGGATTTTAATTGCTGCATTAGCAAGATTAATGAAAAGCAACAGAGCATAAAAGTGAAAATTAATGTTTGTGCAAGACAATTCATTAACAGCAAACTGCCAAGGTGTGGCTTTATTCTCAGAACATTTTTAACTCACCGTATTAATTAGACGCTTGTCAAAATAATGACTGACGAATAAAAAGTGGATACAAAGTTATTTTCTCTGATCGGTTTGTTAGAAATCTTCACTTTTTAGTCAGAAGTCAAAGTTTGAGTCAGTCTTCTGGTTTTATTCAGCTGTAATTTTTGCCATTTTCTTATGAGGAGCCGATCTGAATCACTGTGTTTGACAGCAGCAGGAGTTTGTTCCTGAGCTGCTGCCTCTTTGCTCGTAAATCATCATACAACGTAGTAATTAGTACACGCTATGTTGGCCCTGATTGATAGCGGTTGGGAGGACGGTCTGCAGCACACACAGCGCCCAGATTCACACAGATAGAGGACAGCAAACAGTAATCTGCGCCCCTTTACTTCACACGCTTTATCAATAACGAAAGCAACAGTGTGTGTGTAGTTTCATCCCGGAGAGTCCTGAGGTGTTGCCTCCTAATTGAAAACTAAAAAAACAACCAAAGTGAAACAAACGACTCCTAAACAGACAGGCCTCATTAAAACAAATGAGAAATTCTGCTCATCTGTGCAACGTGTTTGTGATTTGCATGACAACAACGGCGGGGCGAGGGGAGACAAACGTAGCTGCTTGTAACCTTGTTATCGACACACACGCTGCAACCCACACACAGACACACACACACACACACACACACACACACGCACACACACACACACACCAACAGTATCGATCAGAGGCCAGCTACAGAGAGATCAGGTCAGCAGAGATGCGTTTCTTAATGTGCTGCTTTTCCTTAACGGCGCTCGCTGCAGCAGACACAAACATGAGCACTGAGGGACAGAAACTAATGAACATGGAGACCAGAGTGGAGGCGTGTCCAGATGCACACGCTGCCGGAGCATTCGCTGCACGGTAATCAGGGAGTTTGGAGAAGATGAGGATTAAAAGAGGAGAAAATTTGATTGCAAAATGATTAAGACTTTCACAACTTTCAGCAATAAACTAATGATTTATGTAGTTCCAACATGATTACATAAGTTTTTAATATTCCTGAGCATATGGCAAGTGGAACAACTTAAATAACTGCAGTTTGTGCCATCAGTCATGTTTGCAGACTTTGGGAGGAAGCTGGAGTACCCAGAGAGAACAAACACATGCACAAGGAGAACAAGCAAACTCAAAGCAGGAAGAGTCCAGTCAGGGGTTCAAACCCAGGAACGTTTTCAGCTGTGAGGCTTCAGAGCATCAGCATCACATGATGGCAAGATGAAAGGTCTGGACAGGGCAGGAGATTCCACTTGTTCACTGCTGCCAAAAACTGGAATAAGATTGATCTCTGCAAAGCGAATCACTCCAAATGTCACCATTTAGGGTGAAACTTTCCTGTCATCTAATGTCAGAGAAATCATCTTTATCTTGATTAAAAATCCTCAGAAAGCTCCAGAACATCTACAGGTAGACCTTAAAAATCAAAACAGAACAAGAAAAATGAATAAATACTCATCAAAATTCAGAATAAAAAGCTTAAAAAGCAGTTTGGTGTGATCCAGGTGGTTTAAACAAAAAGGATCAGACTGGTGGACATCTTACCTGAAACACACCTTTCCTTTCACAGACTTACAGGAACAGAAATGATAATGTTACATTTCCACTCTTTGTAATGCAAGTAGGCCGAGCAATGACCTCCCCAACACGTGCACATCAAATGTGCAAGGTTTGCACGTTTTAGCACCATGAAAGGAAGCTTCCCTTTCAGGCTGACCTCACCAAAACGCTCATTAAATATTCAAACACAGGTCCTTCTCAAGCTATGGATGGTGTGACTGTAGGATTTATTGGAGCTGCTGTAACCATGCAGTGGCATTAATTAAGAGTACAGTTGTTTATTGGTGGTACCCATTAGTAGTAATGATTATTCCACCAGCTCCACTGTGCAGGAATAATCGATCCAGTGATCGAGTCAGACTCTCCACACAGCAGCAGGAGAAACCATCAGACAGGCGGCTGTAGACACAACCTGAACAATAAATCAATCAGTTTAAATGTGAAACATCCAGACTGAGAAGATCAGGCACAGAGAGCCCAACATGTATTCATACAGTCAGATGGTTCTGCTGCTGAAGCTCCAGGACAAACCTCAACGTTTTGGATCCATTTCTGACCCGTCAGAGGTTTCTAGTGACAAACAGTGGAGCTGCTCGATAGTAGGAGCGATTCTGTTAACTATGATCAACAAATATTTGATGAAATCTAAATAATCTCTTCCATTTTGTCACAAGCCTATTGGGGACGTGGCTCAAGTTGCACATTTCAGGTCTTTGCTTGGCCTACCGACATTAGACTGTTGGGTTTTTCTAAATAAATTCTGGTTAACCCAATCCTGTAATCACCAGGCTTGACTTTAGAGAAAAATAAAGGTTTAACATTCAACTGGTCAGCAAAACTTAACTGTTCATTTTAAAACACCACCAGTATTCACAGTGGTCAGGGACAGCTGCTGCCCGCAAATAACTACATCCTAAAATGTTTCAGATTAACTCTAAAAACACTTCTTGCTGCCTATAATAATAGTTCATTATTTATATGGGTTATTGATCACAGAGGAAACTATATTAGCACGAAAGCTAGCTACAGCCTTCATCATTTCATCCAATCAGCACAGAGGAAAATAAATGGAGCTCCTGGATTGGCTGTTTTGGAAACAGCAGCCAAAACCAGGTCAAGCAGAATTGTGTCAAAGTATTTCAGTTTCCCAAACTGCATTTTGTAATATTTTGAGTTAGATGTATGGAAAAAATCTGTAAAATGAATATTTAGTACATCATGCACCAAAAAGTTCCAAACTGCTGTGTGCAATAAAATGTTTTATGTGTCTTAAACATGCAGAAGTGAAACAGTCCCAGGCGCATTTCCTGTCACACTATGTACAGACAAGAACGGAAACATCATGGATTAGGGCAACGCCTCAGGGGAGACGAAACAGAGGGAAGAGCACAGAGCGGGAAAAAATCCCCCGGAAAAGAGCAAAAACGCCCACAGGTGAGTTCCTGTCAGCTGGATGCCACAGTCAGGTGGGGGCGCATGAATCGGAGGTTAATGGGGGGTTGTCAACGTGATCGATTACACTCTGGGATTTACGGTGGATCGCTGGGAGAGACGGCAGCAGGAAGATCACCTGCGACTGGCAGCTCATCACAGATTCAACAATATTTACATGGAAAGTCTGGAAAAAAACAGGCATCAGTGGCTGACAGGACGCAGAATCGAACTGAAATATAGAAACAAACTGCAAAAGCCTGAATCCGTTCCCTGGACTTATTTTAATCAGGTGTTATATTCATGTTATAGCTCATATCACAAACCGCCAACCTCATCAACGCAGCATTTCTCTGAGCTCCATTCTCTGAGAGCAAAGAAGTGAAAACGATGAAGAAGCAGCTCTGAAAGCACAAGTTTATAAGCAAAGGGCAGAAAAGGGAAGACAAAATCTGAGACGTCAGGTGAAGTGAGTGTGAGAGATGAGGAACTGTATCACGCCGAAGGAGAGCGGCTGAAAAATGGGAAGAGACAGAGGAGGAGGATGAAGAACGGCGGAGCAGAGAAGAAACGCTCGTCTCACGATGCTCTCTAATGAAGCAGGCTGCCGTTTGCGTGTCAAAAAGGTAAAAAAATAAGAAACGCCTCAGGCTCTTTCCAACTTTAACATATAATAACAAAAAGACACCGGAGCTATTTAAGTAACAACTCAAACAAACGTCTCTGCACATTTAGGAAAATGTAGCACCAACAGCAGAACTGCTCAGCCTCAAGGAAAGACAAGCTTCCCTCCAAAAAATGACTTGTTGTCATCGAATAGCCAAAAGTTCATTCCATCTAAACTGGGTTGTTATTTTCCTCTACATCAGCTTTCATCCAAAGCCGACTTTCACAAGCCTGGCCAGGACACAGAATAAAGCTGCTGCTAAAAGTTGCCTTTATTGGTTCCATGGAGAAATGTTTACAGAAATTACAGGCCGTCCTGCTGCAGCCTGCAGCTGTTAGCAGCTTCAACTGAATGTCGAAATCCACCTGAGAAGCACAGGATCGGTGCAGAACCTGGGATTACCTTCAGCTCAACCAGCAGATGGAAATATGCCGAGGATCGCTCCGTCGTCACAGCTTCTCTCCTGTTGTCTCCTGGGAAAGTTTTCCTGTGGGTCTAAATGAGAAATCCCATCCCACACAGTGATGATGATGAAGATAAGGGGAGTTTAGGCTGGTTTTGTGTCGGAGCACACAGGTGAGGAAGCTCTTCCATGCTGTGATTTTTCAGCTTTTTTGTCCTGCAGTGCAAATCCAGATTTTTACCCAATTTTACCCAAACCGTCCACTTTAGATTTCCTTTTAACTGCCAAACTGCTCCTTTAATTATTTTAAGTTGTGATTTCCATTTTAATGTCTGAAAATCAAAACGCTGACACTTTTTTTTCTAAAAGTTATGCAGGTTCATTCATTAATCTTTTTAAAAGGTTATATCAGTACTCTTAAAAATCTAAGAAGCCACAAAAACTTACTTGACTTCAAGAGAAAACTTTGGTGGGATAAAATCATAGTTTAAAAATTACAGGAAATATATGGTCAATAGATTTAAATATATTTTCAATGAAATACCAGAGAAAGCATCAGTTATCAGGCTTTTTATGATACTGGGACAACAGATAACAGTAAACTGATAAATATTGACATAAACCCACATTTCCCAGAGTTCTCTTGGGCAGCAAAACTATCCAACAGGCCAAAAATATGATGACATGTAGAATCTGCATGCATGTCAAAGGAAATATAACGAGTAATTCAGGTCTCCTACCACCTTATATATCTGTGAAAAATACAAAAAACAAACATAAAAAGCATCAAATATCAATACATTAAAAACAGAGCAAACAAAACTGATAATTTGAAACTTTTTCTGACATTTTAACATTTCTGTGTTCATATTTTGAAACCAAGTGGATTATTTTTACTCAAAACTCTTTTATAACCACAGAGGGCCGTTGCCAGTTCTTTTTTTATCCTTTTGAAAATCTTAAAAGGCACAAATTGTACAAACCAAGAATTGTTCATTTTGAGATTTAAACTTTGAGTTTCTCAAATCCTCAAAACAACAACAACAAACCTTCCAAGGTCTTTTAGAAGCTTTGTCTGATCAGCAACCAAACATTTCATCTGTTTCACTTTATTTGCTGCGACTGCTTTAATTCCTCATCATGAACCATTTAAAGAGATTCTTGTGGTAAAACATGTTACACAGATGCAATCACAACTGTTCAGGCTGCACAAACTAAACATTAAGTGTGCAAATATGATCAACATAATAAATCTATTTTTACATGGGTTTTTGGTATTTAATGGGAAGAAAAATGGAAAATTGCTGCAAAAATGCAAGTCTGACTTTTTATTTTTGAAAAATTCCTCCAAAACTCTCTCGTTGCGTTTAGAGAGCTCAGACTGTCAGGATGGATTCTGTGCATGATCCCTAATGTTCTGGCTGTAGTTTCATGTCTCTCTAAGTGCATCACTAAGTTTTATAAAGTTTGTACCAAAGTTAGCAGCTGTGTCTCCAGCTCTGTTTGGCCAAACTCTGAAATTTTACACATTACTTAAGATATTGTGCCTATAAATTCCAATATATTGCTCAATATTGACTGTCATTAATATATAAACACTAATCAATACTGATTAGCTGAATTTCCCCGAGGATAATATCATTTATTTACATTAAATAACACATTCTTAGATAATGTTTTGATTTAAATCTATTTTTCTATGGAGTTGTAGTTAAAAATCTGCCTGCTCTATATCAGTCACACACTTTCAAAACCATTTCAGACAGAACAAAACCTCATTGTTTTAGAACCAATACCCGTCTCTGAGCGTAGGACTTCGGCCCTTGAAAGGGGGCAAAGTTGAAGACGAAAGGAAAGCGAGAAAGCAAAGAACCACACGCAGGTTAAGCTAAAGAGAGAAAGGCCAGAACGGAGAAAGACGGGAGAATATAACAAACCCTGCCGGCAGAAACCAGAAGCCTGAGATAAAGAGCGGCTTAAGTGGAAGGAGAAGGAGGAATGAGAGGAGACAGAGGTGTGAGGTAAGAGGTGAAAGATCTCAGCTGCAGACAGACACTAAAATAAACACGGCCCGACCCGCCCTTCAGAGCAGGCACAAGGTCAGCTGGAGATTGAGTAAGTTCACGGAGAAACCATGAAAAGAAAACAGGATCCAAAATGGAAAAAGAAGACAGAAACAGAGATCCGTTGCATAGTGTGGGATTAACCTTGAAGCTCAGAAAGCAAAAACAGGAAATGAACCGAAAGATGAAGAGAAACTGAATCTGAGAAGAGGAAGGCCAGTTCAAACATTATTTTACGGGATTTTTATTTTTAAATCAAAACAATTAAGAAGAAAACAACTTTACAGAGATCTGCTCACTACAGCAGAAAACTGGCACTTTTTAAAGATATTTGAATTAAATATTAAAAAAGTATAATTAGTTATTGTGATTGAAGTGATGTCATCAGGCGGTGACCTGAGCACCTACTGAATCAAACCAGATATAAACAAACTTTTCACTATTTGAGGTTTAAGTGGATATTTCATCAGCCCTCATCAAATATATGACTTTATTTTCTATAACCTTTAAAAACATAACCATGTTTAACCAAAACAAGAAATGTCCTCACTGGTTTGACTTCGGACCAAATGACCTTCCAGTTGGACCGTTTGTTCTGCATCAGCCAAGAAATGTAAATTAAGACTAATTTGGCTCATTTACAGCTAATTTATGCTGCAAGATGAAAGTCCAAGTTCAAGTGAAAGCAACTAAACAGCTTCAACTTTATTTATTTGAAGAAGATTCAACAACACGTACAGATGCTGCATCAGGTTTTGTCTAATACATCCGAAGTGGAGACAAACTGAAGGTCATGTTTTATTTAAGCCCCTCAGATTTCAGGGATTTCCTCAGGAATGAGTCGACTTAAAGTTCCCAAAACACGCAATCAGAGACGGAGAGGAAAATCATGTTCCATCTATTACTGAAGGTCTGACGGCAAACTCCAGGCATGCTGCGGTTTTCTTCTTTATTTTGAGCTAGAAAAGCATAACTCTTAGCATTGACTGCATCTTGCAGACAGTTTTGTAACTTTGAAATTAAAAACAACAAGTGAGGTGAAGGTAGAGAAGCTGAATGGCAAGAGAGGCAAGACAGAAAATAAAACAGGACAGAAGTAGGTCAGAAAACACATTTATAGACTCAAACAGGAACTCAAAGATGACAGACGCTAAATACAATGCAACAGGAGGACTGGGGTGAAAAATATAAAAAACAGAGGACGTTTGGTGGCAGAGCGACGCGAGACAGTAAAACTGAGAGGAAAAGGAGGAAACAGAAAACCAGAGGCAGACCAGTCTGGGTTCGAGGAGTAATCGTTCTGAGAAACATTCTGCCTTCGTCTCTTTTTGCTCCGGTCTCAGGTCACGGTGGCCATGCTGTGCAGCTGGTCCACCCGAGACTCACACACAGAACCAATAAGCCTCGGCAGCCGTACTGAGGGTGGCGGCGTGGAGCTGAATACCAACACCGCCACCAATCAATGGCAGCCCGAACGCAGCCGCCGCTGTGCGTCTGTCTGGGCACAACCCAGAGACAGATTACCGCATTTATACCCGAAACATCAAAAACATGGAGATGCATCAAGATTTAGATGCATGAGAGCGTATATATATATATAAAATATACATAGACTTATGCTTTGAAATTTATGTGTCAGGGGCTTTAAAGGGAGCTGGGGTTTATTCAGGAGACTTCCATTTTATGAAAATTTTAAGATTTGCTCAAGTCAATGGTTTTATATTGCTGATTGATGGGGGAATAGATCACTGAGGTTATAAATCTGGTGAGAATATTTTATTATTCAGAAATAAAATAAAGACATACTTGATTTATACTGTTAAAAAGCAATTTCTAAGCTCCTAGACCTGCTTTTCTTTTTTATTCACAAAGACCCATAAAAATGAACAGAATGTGTGAAAAGAGTTAAACGTGAAGAGCTTTAACCTTAATGTCAGCAGCTTTAGATCCTGAATGACGAAGTTTTGACTGAATTCATGCAGCTATAATACATTACAAAAAGTGTCTTCACTGTTTCCAACACTAGCTTACAGATTTTCTCTCAGGTAGAGAGGAGATTTATGCAAATTACAGAGCAGCTGTCAGTAAATCATCAGATCATCCCATTGTGTTCATATTAGTTTGTCCATATCACCTCTGCATCGGGACATAAATGTTAATGGCTTCCCTCTGACATTAGTGTGCAACTCTGAACATTTTTAAATCATCATCAATATTTATGTGGTTAGCCTGCAAACTGTGCATGCACCTGAACCAGCAGACCAGCAACCAGGATGTTTATTCTGAAGAGTTTCCACAAAGCTCAGCACACACATTCAGCCGTGAGCTTAAGAAGCTCAAGGCCACTGATAAAATGTGCGTCTCTCCTCCTCTGCTTTCTGCTTTACAGGAACTGGAACGTTACCGTCACCTGGCAGGTGCAGAGCAGGATGAAGCCTCAGATCAGTTTCTAGCTTTTTGCTTGGGTAGCTGGCCTAGAAAGAGAAGTTTGTGTCCCGTGGTCGGATACTTTTCTGAATCTTCATGCATTTTACCTGCAGTGGTTGATTCAACTGTATTAGAAGATCAATGAAAATGCCTGAATACAGACTAAAGGCCACAGTAAACACTCCAGTTTATACCATGAGATATGGAATAATAGTCTCATGAAAGGATCTAGAATATGTGTTTCTATGAAGCTCATTTCTCAAATTAAAAATATATTTCTAACTATTCTATAAAACATTTGTTTTATTACGCACATATTTTTGCATTAAAAAGTTTTTATTGGTCTGATATTCTAAACTTAAATGTTTTCATAGGCTGTAAGTGAATCATAATTACCAAACATAATGGACTGAAAATATTAGTCTGTGTGTAATTAATCTATATAATGTGTTCCACTTTATTTATGGATTGATTCTATGTATCACAAACTGTCCGAAATTTAGCAAAATTGCACAATGGAGCCATATTTTCTATTATATTTCTATTAACATGCTCTTAATGTCAAAGTATTTTAATAGTTACTGTAATGTTCATCATAACCGTCACTTGTTTTTTAACACCATAAGGTTTCAGTCTAACTGTGAGGAAAACACTGTAATAAGAATACTCTCATTGCTTTATTATTGCCTCTTTTTAATAATTTCAGTCGTTCTCCAGTTTTCTTCACCAGAGCAGAACCTGAGTTGACAGGTCCAGACCGGGACGGATCCCACAGCTGCATGATATTCAGAACACCTGCAAGGCGCAGGGAGCTTAGTAACTGTTGCAATAATAATATAACGTGATATAATAAGTGAGTAAACAGGGTTCAAACAAACAGATGATGAGTCATCCACCCAGCGAGAAATATCAATTTATTTTCCATCTTAAGAACAGGAGAAATGTGGCCGTTTGCTGTTCTTATAATGAAAAAATGGATTTGTAGTTTTATACCATCTAATCATCACAAAAGAAAACAGTTTTTAATAACTTAAATGTTTCTATTTTCTGAAATATTAGCATCTGAATCCATTCAAACTTTAGTTTTTGAGATATAGCTGGAATTTATGTGGGGAGGGGAAGAGTCGAAAAACTTTAGGCGTTTCACATCAGATTGTTGATTAATGTTTTATTAATTATACTTAGCTCTAAAAAGGTGGGTTAAGATTTAAAGCAACTCAGTTTGAAGAGTGCCTGAAGAAAGAGTTTAGAGATTAAAGTTTTTTTGCAAGAAATGTTATTTTCCTGTCAAACAAATCTAAAAAAAAAATATTTTCCAGAAGGTTTTTCTTTTGTGTAATAGATTCACCTTTAGCAAAAGGACCTTTTATCACTTAACTAAATACAATTTTTGAAAGAAATAAAACTTGTTTCCAGCAATTGTTAAAAATTTGAGGCAAACTGTAAGAGAATACAAAAAGCATTCATTGTTACACATATTTACCAGGATTCAAACATTTTTTAGTTTGAATATCTTGGCTGTCCAAAAGATACACAGAGTCGCTCTGTCAATGTCACACAAGGTAACAATATGGATGAGAAATAATTCACAGCTTCACAAGGAAGTCTCCTCTTTCTATACACATCTGAAAATTACATCAATAACTGCAAGGAGGACAATTTAGTTATAGGGAAAAAAAATGGCACCTGAAAGACTTAGCAAGGCAGAAGGTTGAAATGAGAGGGCAAATTCAAGCGAGAGCAATAAGGAAAGCTGATATGAATAGATTGGGAGAGGAGTGAGACGATGGAGGGAGTGAGAGGACATGAATGACAGCATGAAGGAGAGGAAACACGATGACAGGAGGATGAAGGAGAACGCAGACGGCAGGGGAGCAGATGTGACGAATGAAAAATCAAGCAGGAGAGGCCAATGACAAGGCAGAAAGGTGAGAGGAAAGGAGCGGAATAACAACGAGACGCAAGTCAAGGAGACACAAAGACATCGGCCGCTCCGGAGAAAACAGCAGAGATTAGTGGAAACTAAAACAAAGGCAGCGAAACGAGTGAATGACCAGCAGAGAGGAGTGATTCCACTAAACAAGCCTGCAGCCTGACACCGATTGTTCAGCGCTCTGATGTCCGTTTAAGGTAATGGAATGTGTAAACGCTGCTACTGTTCAAACCTGCATTGATCTGAGATCAAACCTCTGCAGAAAGCCTCACAGAAACTCCCCGAACATAGAAATACACGGCGAGTCTGCAGCAGAGCGACACCGGACCTCACAAAGACGTAAAGCAAACCTTCTGCAGGGAATCAAGGACAAACCGACAAACCGGACGGAGGAGAGAAGAGCGCAGAAGCTTCAGCGCCAACCAAACAGAGGCAGGAATATTCAGAGTTCACTGCAAGGACTCCCACAGCAACCACGAGTAAAAATGGGGTATTAGTGCAAATTTTAAACTACTATGTGTATCATGAGGTATTTTAATTAAAATCTGAAAAAAAACTATTAGTTCTTTTCCATGTCTACATGGTTGTAATTATAATTTTGATACAAATCCTGAAGCAAAAAGCTAATTTTGGTATCAGTTACTGTGTTCTTTATAGACGACCTCAGCTATAACAGGCTCATTTTATTCAGTAGGAATTGGTTAGTCAGGTCGTCTGCTCTGGCAGAGAACAGGTTCTACTGGCATGACATCCAGATCGTACAAATTCTAGTCTTAAAGCAGCAAAACCTTCACAAAAGTGATGAGTTGTTGTAGTTTTCACACCACAGCTGCTGAATTTGTTTCCTTTTTAAGTCATAGAAAAACTGTTGGAAGTTTTCGTCAGTCAGCTGACTAGCGGAGGGCAGCAACATGTGGGGGAGGGGCAGCCACAAAACCAAACTATTGCTTTCCCTGGCTTCTCATTAGAAAGTGAACATGAGTCAGTAGCTGCATTTTCATTGACCATAAAATCTTTTTGGACGATGTGCAGCTGCCAACTACAGTTTCCCAAAAACACCACATGCGTAAGTGTCTCCTCTGATTGGCTGATGGGTGATGAATGCTGGTTCTGTGGCTGAAATGGGAACATATCTAAAGTGTTTACGTCAGTCGTCTCCATGATTTTAACCGTTTGGTGCATGATCAGACTTGTTCACATCTGATTTTAATTGCATTCCTTATTTAATAGAAACACAGCAATTGCAAAGCTGTGTTTTATCAGCATGCACAGATGATGAAAAAGTTTTCCACTTTAATGGAAACAGAGGTAGTGTGGAGAACTCATGGCTAATAAACCTCTGAACCACAAAATCCTGGAACTCAAACTAGGCCAGTTTTCCTGATTTGGTGATGCAGAAATATTATAAAGCACATTATGTGAATCATAGTTGGTTGCTATGGTATAGTGTGACATCGGTCGGCGTTCATGTTCTGAGGCGCTGTGGTTAACAAGCATATGCTGGCAGCAAAAAGCCACACTGACTCTACGGTGCAAGCACTTACTGGATTTAGACCACAAACTAAGTGACGCTTGAATGTTGGAGTCAATCAATATTTTGCAAGATTTAAGATGAGATAGAGGCAACAGGCCTCATCTTCTGCAGTGTAACACCTGCATTAGGGAAGAGCTGTCAACAGCGACCTAACAGTGGAATGTTGTTGTTGCACCAACAAAGCAGCATTTTAAACCTCAGGTGAACGAGTCAGCTCCTGCTCAAAGACCCACAGATAACCTACTTTCACACAAGGAAAACAAAAACACTGGTGGGGGCTGGGATCCTCTCTGCCAACCAAATATTAATAACTCCAACCTGGATGATGTGAGGATGTGTTGGCAGACTTGATTAATCATCTGCATCATTAATCAAAACTGACTTGTGGTTCTGGCTGTTGGGATTTTTTTCATAATGAATAATCATTTATTGGATTAGGTACCAGCTGCTGTCGGCTCCATTCTTGTTTAATTTCTTTCCTATTTGTCCCTCCTCGCTTCAAACATGGCGCCAGACTAATTACGTTTGAATGTGAAGTCGATCTGCACGCCACCTCCTCTGATTTCCTGTGACCTGCTCGGCGTAGCTGCGGGCGAACGCGGCGGCTCCTTCTCCTTTGTGAAGGTTTGATGTGAAACAGATGGAGGCTGTTATCGAGTTGAGGTGATGCATCCTGTCAGCCTGCTCTAGTTCCTTCTGATTGGCTGAAACAGTTCTGCCTCCTACAGGTCAGGCGTCTTACCAATCGGATCAGGCAGAACAACTGCTTTTTTAGCCACTTTTACTCAATCTGCTGTTTTCTCTTGCTACTCTCCATCAATGGGTCGTCTCTTATCATGTAGCCTTCGTATGAAAGGACACCTGGCTATTGCTGGTTTAAACTTTATATACATTATTCTCCTTGTCTTATTTCTGTAGAAAGTACCTCTGGCCCCTTTTCTAATGCATTTAACTGCATCTCTTTTTCTTTCTCTTATTCCTGCTGTTAACTCTGAACTTTGTTTTTTTTTAACCATAGAAAGTGCTCCTGACTCGACACTTATCCCATTACCACTGTGAGGTCTCTAAGTTTTTCTTTCTGATAGAAAGTACAGCTTGTCCACCATTTTTAACTCCTAACCAGCCACAGCAGATCAAAAGAACAAATTTAGGAGAACATTGAACATAAAGGTTTGGAATATGAACCAAATACTAATATTATTAAATATTTCATTTTCCTTTAGAATCAATTAAATATTTTCGAATTGAATAACAGGACAAGAATTTGACTATTTTATCTTTTTTCTTTTTTTATTATACTTTATCATTTTTTGTTCTTCCAAAAATATTAGAAATTTCTCTTTTTTCACCTTTCTTCTTTTTTATATTTCTCTAATAAATTGTAGCTAAAGGGTGAAAAGTCCCTGTTGTGTCAATTTTATTTGAAAAAACTCGTTAAATTTGAAACATGAGGGGACAAATGTTGGCAGCTGTCCTTTATGAGTGTCCATTAAAGTCTGGACATCAGTGCGACTGGGCTGCATTATGTTGGTCAAAGCGGATTGATTAAAGCTGGTAATTAATCCATCTGCGGTCACAGATTAGAAACTGATACTCTGATGGGGGCGGGCCAACATCTGTGGGACAATTATCCACTGACGATCGCTGCTCTACTGCAGAAACAACCCGGCTGAACATGCAGAGAGGACGGCATGCGACTGCACAGCTCCTTTCACCAGATTCTCCCAACGTATCCGAAACAAACACTGATCAAAATGTACCTGGGCATAGGAAGGCATATTTATTTTTTTCAGAGCCAAATCCTTTGTGTCCCAAACAGATATCTAATAATAATCTAAAATTATATCTTATCCAATTAAAACAGTTTATCACTAAAGAAGCTCAGCTCTGAGCAGATTGGACATAACTTAATGAAGCTACTTCATCATGACTTTATTCTCATTTCAGACAACAAAACAACATCCATCATGTCACATTTGTACAAAACAAAAGTAAAACCTCACCAAGTATTTTTGATCTATATCTTAGTACACCTGAAATAAAAAAAAAACTAACTTACCAGCAAGATATAGGAACTTGTTTTATGTCAATCTTTCCTTAATATTGATGAAAAAAATACAAGTTAAAGGTGAAATAATCTGAAACTGGAACAAAACATTTTAACTTAATGAACAAATGTCTCGTTCTACTGGTTAATATTTCACTTATAGCTAGAACGTCATCAGTATTTAGGAAATATTGACTTAATATAAGCTCAGATTTCTTGCTGAAAATTTACTTCTAACTTAGTTTTGTCTTATTTCAAGTGTACTAATACATTTGCACAAGAAACACTTGGTAGGATTTCATGTTTTTGTGATTTATTGCCAATCATATCTTGCACAGACAGCTCTTCACCACTTCCTCATCCCAAAACGGAGACATGCAGTCACCTACCAAACCAGAACAGTTTGGGGCCGTTTGTTGCAAAGGTCCGATTCTTCTTTCATAAACTGGCATCTCCAGAACCCGTTTAAGCCGTTCAGTTTTATGTATTTAACAGCATATAAGGATGCCGATTGTTGTTTCTATTCAATCCTTTGGGTTAAATGAGAAGTTAGATGAAAGCACTGTGGTTGATAGATGAAGGTACAACAGTGTGACCTTTAAAAATCCAATTCACTGCGTTAGTCTCATGAAAATGCATCTTAATCTGACCTCTGCTGGGCCTGGGAACAGGGCCTGTCTGGCATGCTGATGTCATCAGGGTAAGACAAGCATAAAGATGTTCACACAGTGCTATCAGAATGCTTCATCTCCAGGGGAATATTTGGAAACTCACTTTCTGACAGATTTCCCAGCTCTGAGCTCCATTTTCCATTGAATGATAACCAGAAGGCGTGCAACCAGTCCTCCCTCTTCTGGAGGGGAGGGATGAATCTCTGAGGTGTGCTCAGATACTTTCAAAGCGATCGCGGTTTCTTATGACGCACAAACCTCTGTCCATGTCAGAGCCAACCTGCTGTCATGAGGCGGCTGGATTTCCAGCGCAGTTTCAGGAAATAAAGAACTTTAATCCAACATTCAACAGTTTAGAGAACAACCTTGACTAGCGTTGTCTCCCGGCAGACGTTTCTGTCAGCCTCTCTTGTTCTGGAGAAGTTTTTACCCACTTTTTATGTTCGCTCAGCTTGCAGACATTTGTTTCTGCACAGCTCTCTGAAGACACCGCACAGCTTTTCAGTCAGTTGGAAACCTGGACTTTGACTGGGAAACTTTTTCAGTTTTATTCTGTTGTACATCTGACCCAGTCAAGGCCAAACCTCAAGCTGTCAGCCCGACAAATTCAGACTTGACTCTAACATACTTTCATGTCAGCTGTGTCATCAGCTGCCTTCAAGTGTTTATGCTAAAATTTGTTTTCTCTTATAGAGCAGAGTAAGTGGATCACCGTCTGTTTGTTCACATCTACCCAGAGGATATCATTGCAGAAATCTTGTGGCTTTGCAAACCAATTTTTATTTATTTTTCAGAGAGAGAGAGACGAGCCTTTCTTCTTCTTTTACACAAGTCGTCCTTGCTTAGTATTTTTCTCATCACCTGTTTAGTTCCTCCAGGCATTGCATGGTCTGACCTTGGGGTGAATTTATTGAGACATCCATGCTTGAAAAGATTGGTAGCTGCCACAAATCTTTCCACTTGGAAACAATATTTTGCTCTGTAGAAAGATGTATTTAAAATTCAAGTTCAGTTGCTTCTATAAAGGCCATTAAAGTGCTAGTGCAGCTGTATTGTCCAAACCACCTAAACTCCTGATTAGTAAGTGCTAAAATTATTAATAAGATTACTAATTAATCAGTTATTGACATAATTGTCAATTTAATAATTGATTAATCATTAGCTGGAGAATAGAGACTCAAGGAACAACACAGAGCAGTAATTAAGCCAAAACTGTACAAAAAATATACATTTAAGATTAAAAAAAAAAAAACAACATATCTGTCTGTAAGTCTGTTCTACCCAGAATTCATCAAGTGGCTGTTTTAGCTTCACCTGGTTCCAATCCTGTAAAAAAAATAAAAATGTTCAGCACCTTTTGCATCCATTTATTAATCAGTTAATGAAAAAAATAATCACCAGATCATCCCTAAACTGTACTGATGTTAAATTTGACAGATTTGAGTTTTTCATGTTGATGTGAATTTATTTAGCTGCTGATGCTTCCTGCTACAGACGATCAAGCATTCACTAAAGGAATGTGTGTTGTTGCATTTTGGATAATTAAATGTTTATTTACTTATTTAAAGAAGGAATTAAATTATTTGTGTCTTTCAGTGTATTTCCAATATTATATGAAAAGAGAAGTGATTAAAAGAAAAATGTGCAGAATGTGAATTTTCTATCCGATTAATTGATTAATCGTTAGACACTCAGCCTTTCACCTGAGTGTTACTTTCCGTTTAAATCCTACGGAAGCAGCGAGGGTGTACTTAGTTTTTCCAATGACTGTCCATCCCAGAGTAAAAACTTAATTGTCATGTTGCACACAGCGTTCTGCATTTTTTCATCCTTTGGCATCAAACTGTAGACATTCCACCCAGAACATACGGTGACACGTGGTTGTTTCGTCAGCAGTCACTTCTGTCTATTCTCTACACATCTGCACAAACAAAGCGATGAGACGCAGCATGAATGCAAATACAAGCAGTGAAACACGTTCACACACACAGAGACAAACACAGACCCTGCCAACGCCCACGACTCTCAGCGCACAGAGATGAGGAGAAAGAGACGTGAGTTGGGGGGGAAAAGACATCGGAAAGGACTTAAGAAAACAGCTTTTATCTGTTATCTGTGTGGAGAGAGTGCGTCTGGAGAGCTGTCAGGAGGTTCCTGCTGAGTGTTTCCAATCGACTGAGACACTGAGGGTTTCTGTGCCTGCGCAGCAATCATTTCATATATGTGGCAGAGAACCAGAGCCTGAACGGACAGCGCGCGGGATCATCAGAGTCTCTGTGCACGAGCGCCCGTGTGTGCCTGAAAGTAAATTTGAGTCCGAGCGCCTTCCATCAGCCTCTCTAAGCCCGGCAGCCGTTCCGCTCTGAGAATTAAATACAAGAGCAGAAGTGAAGGGAAAAGAGCCAGGAGATGGCGAGGAGGAGAGAACAGGCTGGGGGGAAGGTTGGGACCCTCACACTTCTCTCTCTGACATGTTCCAACCCCCCCACCCTCCGCTCTTCGTCCTCACTCGGTCTCTGTCATTTCAGGAAAAAGGGGGGGCCGGTGAGCTGACACTCAGCAGGGAGGGTGGGAGTTGTCACTGTGTACTAACCCCAGCATCCCAGAGAGAGGAGGTGGAGGGGGGAGGGGGGGAGAGGCACCAGGAATAGAAGCAACAGGATGACGGTTTAGCCAGACCTGTCAAGTGAAACGCAGAGTGAACCCAGAGCTCCGAAGAGCTTCAGGCTACAGCGAGCAGCAGCTTCTCCCGCATGCATCTAAACCAGAACACATACTGCGCTCATTGTCATTTAACCCATCGCGCCCGTTGCATATTTTCTTCTAACAAGCAATTACACAATGCCCCCTATCATCTCCAAACAACTGAGCTGTTGTGGAGCGACGATAATCTCGCTGCAGTTTAAAGCTTCTGTAAAAGCCAATTCAACGCAATCAAGTTAAAACATGTCGACCCCGTTCTGGAGACAAAAGACTCTGGATTTCAGAGCCATCACTCCCAGGAACGTTAAATGTGCTGCAACAACATGCAGAACTTCATCTTTACTGCCTTGTGAGGACCTGTGTCCCCTAAACACACCAATGTATTTTCAACATCATCATAATTACCCCTGCATTAGTTTAATGTATTTTACATTTACTCAAACTAACCACTTAAATGTCAGTTTCACTAATTGGTGTTTTCAAAAGGGGAAAAAATAAAAATAGAAGCATCTCAGTTGATCGTTTTCTGTGCAGTCGTTGGTATGTGACTAAGCTAAATTGTATTACCAAAGCCCCACTAAACAAAAAAGGAAAAAGAAATCATCATAATGATCATTTAGTTTGAAGTGAAATCTACAAACCTCATACATGTTACTCATGAAGTTTCTAACATATTAACCCATTAAAATCCAATTTTACCCCTTTTTAGTTTTGCCTTTTCCAAAAATGATAATTTTTTTTCTACATCCCATTACTGCAAATTGATCAATTTACAAAAAGGTACATTATGTACTTAATATTCATTATTACATATTCTGGTCTCATATTACTTTTGCATTAACACAGCACACACACTTTCCAAGACACAAGGTCTCAGGATCCACAGCCATCCAGCTGATGGAGTCACAGCTGCCACATTTTTCTGGTTTTCAAGGCGCTCTGCTCTGTCCGGTATGTTTTAGTTGTTTCACTGCTTTAAAACACCTGGACTCAAAAGTTCACCATCTTCACTCTGTTCATTTGAAACCAGCAGGACCAAGGAAACCTTTAATAGATCTGGGTCAGAGTGCCTTCAGAACCAGGGATGGAAAAACTCTAAACTACTTCTGCCATGATGCCAGATGAAAACCGCCAAGAACGCTTTAGTCCATTAACCTTTAATCATGTAATGAGTTTTTCCATTACTTTCTGTCCAGAAGTAATTTGTGGTGATGCAGAGTAGAAAAAAAAATAAAAAATCAGTTCAAGATATTAAAGTTGCATGAGATGATAACCTTCCCCTAGTCTGCTACAGATTAGTCCGTTGCTTGGCAGCCGAATCTAAAGCCTTGAGAATGTGTGCTTTAAGGTGGTCGGGAGAAAATCCTGAGCAGCTTTTATCAGCTACTGTAAGCAGCAGATAGCAGGAAGCCACTGTGGCCACGTTCAAACCTCAGAGGAAGAGTTTCATACAGAGCAGAAATTAATGGAAACAGATCAGCGGCATCGTCGTTTGGTTGGTCCCAGGTTTTCTCACATCAATCTCTGCATCCATCCGTCTGCTGCAGCAAGGAAATGACTCCCATCATCATGTCCTGCACACTCACTCCTACGCTGATGATAATCCGCTCTACATTAAAGCCCATGACTGGAATCCAATCCACCAGACTAAATTATACACTAAAATTTAATTTTGAATGACTCCTACTTTTCCAGAAGGTAACTCAGTATAACTGAAAGTCATCGACTGACAAATTGGAGACATATTCCCAACTTTTGCATTCTAAGGATTGATTCTGAAACTCAAGCTGAAGGTCTAATGAGTTTTGAACTAAAAGCAACATGTTTGTTGTCGTTAATGCCGAAAACATGGTAAAAATACTGAAGGACTGGTTAGAAATATTTTTAAAACTAAAACCAGCTGCTGGAAGTAATAACTAATCATGTACTGATAATCAAAAATAGCATAAACGTGTCATAAATACAGGTAAACTTTTCTATTAAGGTCAGACTTTTGGCTGTTTGCTGCCATGAAGTACAGAAATACAGCAGAAACTTTAAAGAAGCAACTTCTACTGCCCACCAACCCGTGAAGGATTATAAGACTATTTCCAAACTATTTGAAGAACATCTTACTGCTGAGAAAATAAAAATAAAATAAAGACAGATCCATTTCACACTCTACAGGTTAAAAGTTAAAATTCATGAAGAGGTGATGGAAACATACTGAACCTATGAGGCTTCGGCTTGTTTTGAAAGGATTAAAGATAAAAGTTATTTCTTCAAATAAATATGGCAGTAAGACTAAACACAAGATGTCTGGAACAATGTCCTGAGATGAAAGCCAAGCAGAAATGATTGGTCATAATACATAATGCAGTCAAACAGAACACCAGACCTTATAGCAGCCATCATTCATGGTGGTGAGGAGATGATTTGGGCTCATTTTATAACCACAGAACCAGAACAGCTAACATGAACCAACCAAGACAACCAAACTATTCAGAGTCAATGTGGAACCGTCAGTCCGACAGCCGAACCTGGACTCAAAGTGAGTCAAACCAACAGAACAACGATCCAAACACAGCAACACATTACAACAAAACAATGAATTATAGTTGTTGCAATGGCCTAGTTAAAGTCCAGTTCTAAATTAAATCTAAACTAAAATACTTCAGTTTGCTGCTGGGGCTGGATTTTGAAGGATGAGGTAGGGAGAGTCATGAAAACATTTACATCAATCAGCTGGAGTCATTTTTCAGCCAGCTGGAGCGAAAACATGAAACAAACAGAACAAACTCGACATAAAACACATTTTCAAAAGACATAAAACGTGGATGAAGATTTAAGGGTGTAATTTTGAGCAAGATTTATTGAATCATTTACCATCAATCAGTTTGTTGTTGATTTTCTTTATTCCAGGGCGGTTTTAGTTTTCTGCTCTTCATCCCTTCTGGACAGCTTCACGCTGATAACCACTGCCGGAAAAAAGTCATGTTCCAAACTATCTCATTAGCACGCTCCCCTTCAGCTTCTTTTATTCTGAAAAACGTCTAATTCAATTCCAAACCTATTTAACTTTTTACTTCAGACACACTTTGTACATTAGCTGTGAAACACCCAGAGGCTTACAGCTTAGACACCCACAGAGTCTGTGGAAGGCATGCTGGGAAAAAGGGAAGATGCACATAAAAGAGCAGCGCTCATCCTGTAAACACCCTTTTCTCTCCGTCCAGTCGGCTAACTGGGCCGCCAGTCCGCCGCCCATCAGGACGTCCGCGCAGCTGGAAACGGGAACAGTCGAAACATTTCACTTCCATCCTCGAATGCATCCGCAGGGATTAGGAAAATCATCCTCTCATTTTGAGAATCCCACCACCTGGAAATGGACTCGGGGGAATAAGAGGGTGGATGGGTCAGGGGCTTAAGGTGCACGAGTCGTTTTCTAGTTTCCATTTCAAACTTTTTCCTTAATGGAGTTTTTTGGAGGCAAGCTCCAACACTGCAGGAGGGAAAATCAAGCTGGAGAGTCGGTGAAATTCACCTTCTTAGGAACATAATAAAGAGTCCAACTCTGAGTTACATCCTGTTACAAACTGACAGACAGTTTTAAATGGTACTGGAATTGTTGAAATAGCTTTTATACTTAGAAATAATAATATCTGACTAAATGTAACTATAACTAAACGAAGCTGGTTAAAGGGGAAAAAAGACTTGTGTGTAAATAAAACAAAGAAAAGCCACAGAAAACATGAGATCACTAAAGCAATCCTGTTATTGCATTTTAGGCAATAAAATGTTTATTTTGC
The DNA here is from genome assembly GCF_000485575.1 of Poecilia formosa. Taxonomy (NCBI): domain Eukaryota; kingdom Metazoa; phylum Chordata; class Actinopteri; order Cyprinodontiformes; family Poeciliidae; genus Poecilia; species Poecilia formosa. The sequence continues at coordinate 142,099 of NW_006800051.1, read as the reverse complement.
TATTTAAAATTTAATTTGTTTATTTATTTGCATTTGTAATGTTTTTATTTATACTGGCTTACATAATTAAATTGATGATCTTCAGAATGTTTTATTATCTGATTATCCATTAGTTGCAGTTTTACTGCATATTATACAGAAAATGAAGGCTGTAAACGTTTTATGTCTGGATGGCTGCTGACCTGTTGTTTAGTTATTGATTTTGCACTAATTTATTCAATAGGTTGATTATGCATTGCTGATTCTTGTAAGAACTAAAACTATGTCTTCAAAATTATTCTTGTGCATCAGAAGAAGTGAGACCTCTTTCTAATAAAGAGTCTGAGAGCAGCCAGGAAGGTAAGGTATGGAGCACCAACAGTGCCTACAGTTAAAGCTACAGGCTGTGAATGCAGAAAGACTGTTAAACACGTCTGGATCTGTGTGTTTAGACGTAGTGAAGCTGAATGTGAGCAGCTGTGTGGTCAGAGCTCCTGGAGGGAGAGTCTGTCTAAGATTCAGCTCTTAGATTCTTCCTGGCTCATGTACATTCATTTGTAACCTTGGCTTGTTTGAAATAAAATCCTCCGAGTCTGTGCCTCAGAGATTTTGCTGGAACATTTCAGACATTTCCAACTGCAACATTTGCTAAGTTATAATAATTTTATCCACAACTCTTATTTATTGCAGAAAACCATTCAGAGACCACTGAGCAGTTTGTTTTTTTCTTTGTATTATCCACAGGTACGCTCGTGAGTAAAATTCAGTTTCATTTCACCCGATCGACTGACATTTCTTTCAGTTTCCAAACATGAAAGTTCTACAAATTATTTGCAGAAAATGGCAAATTGCTACTTTCAAGCCTCAAATTACACGGAGAAAATAAACTCATTCATTCTTTTCAAAATTCACGAACCCAGTGTTTTGATTTAAGAGTTCAGGAATCAACATTTGGTGAAAAAAAGGTTTGATTATTGCTGTTAGGTTTAGGCGATTACAGCTGTTTAATATTTCCTGAGCTGTAAATGCACACGGACAATTTTGAAAAATAGCAGTCACCTTCTTTCAGCCAGCTGGTCAGCAGTATGCAGCAACACGTGGATGAGGGGCCACTTTATGTTAGTCTCTCTGACATCTCAGTAGAAGGACTTTAGGAGGGTAGAAAGATGAAAAGATACGTAAAGTGAAAATTAAAAAAATTAAACTGAAAAAGATAATTTAATTAATATATTTAAATGTCAATGGGAAAGAAACGTGTGAAGAAAGGTTGAAAGTTGCATCCGTGTTTTAAAAGCTCAGTAAAGGCCGTGCCAGCAGCCGGCTCAGTCCTATTATGGAAGTGTGAGGAAAAGATGGAGTGTGTGCCCGTTTCCAGTCCGTCACAGTGACTCACATCATCACCCATCACACAGTTTATGGTGACTGCAGCTCTGCAGCTAACAGAGGGACCTTGTCATGGCCACTAAAAGCTTCGATCCAGACTCTGCTCTGACTTAAATCTGAACCTAACCCGAAGCCAATCTAAAGAAACCACAGATTATGTGTCAGAAAGTGAAAACAGGCCGCCTTAAAAAATAAAACAGCTTTCCTGTATGAACCTGAAGCAGCCATGCCAGTAAACAGACACATTAGAGCTGAATCCTGTCCTTTGTTCTGGTAAAACGATGCCTGCTGGTCCTCCTTATTGTTTAGAAATGACTCATGATTACAGAACGGAGGCTCATTCCAAGGATCCCCATCACTTTCCATCAAAAGCACAACAAACAGAGCTCTGCTCTGGTAACGTTTGCACAGACACGTCGTGCAGCGAACCTTAAGACGGCGACACACAAGGATCAGAAGGACGACAGATGTTCGGCAGCAGGCTCGCTAATCTGTTTTGCACTTTCATTCCGCCTAATTGAGGGGGACTTGGACTGGATCATCCCTCAGAAAAAAAGAAAAAGAGCAGAGATCCTTTTGGTTCTGACTGACAGGTAAGAAAGCGTTCCCGCCAAACGCAGTAGGGAGCAGAAATAATGAAAGGCAGAATGAGAGGGGAGCCCACGGGGCCCGCAGAGGAGCGCCGGGCCGTATCTCCAGTCACTCGACAACGATATACTATTAAAGAAGAAAATAGAAAAGCCTGCCTTTGAATGAGCTCTGTAATTCTATCATGCAAATGAAAACGTTCATTGGTGCTCGGCAGAAGACAGGACGTCTGCTTCCGTCTGGAATATTGAACGTTTTAATGTCAAAAAGGAACGGCCACCTTTTGTGCTGCAGAAAACTCAATTTGGGCCTCGCAGGGGAAATCTGCTGGGTGAATGGTGTGAATGGAGCGGTGACCACCGGATTCACATTACAGACAGTCTGGAGCTAAAGAAGAGCTCCTGCTTTATACTGGAGTTAAGACAGAGGAGAGAGAGAGGAGCTCGTTCTGCAGACTGAACGCCAAATCTCTTAATCAACACCTAAATTAGAGCGAGATGTGGAAGTAATTAATCAGGTTCAGCAGCAGCCACCAGGTATGAGGGGTAGTGTGTGTGTGTGTGTGTGTGTGTGTGTGTGTGTGTGTGTGTGTGTGTGTGTGTGTGTGTTTGTGGGGTGAGGAGGGTAGGGTTCAGCTGGATGAGAGCTGAAGGGACAGAATGACCCACCATTTAGAAAGAAAATATAATGACAAAGTGGATATGGATTCATAACAGCTGCCCATATTGCTCCCAGAGTCGTATTAAATTCCAGGTTTATCAGCAGCTGATGTGACCTTTGAACAACTTCCCTGAAACGACAGGATCACCGATCCTACAACAAACCTCATCAAACCTCATCAAACCTCAGCAAACCTCAACAAACCTCAACAAACCTCATCAAACCTCAGCAAACCTCATCAAACCTCAACAAACCTCATCAAACCTCAGCAAACCTCAACAAACCTCATCAAACCTCAGCAAACCTCATCAAACCTCATCAAACCTCAGCAAACCTCATCAAACCTCAACAAACCTCATCAAACCTCAGCAAACCTCAACAAACCTCATCAAACCTCATCAAACCTCATCAAACCTCATCAAACCTCAGCAAACCTCATCAAACCTCATCAAACCTCAGCAAACCTCAGCAAACCTCAACAAACCTCAACAAACCTCATCAAACCTCAGCAAACCTCAGCAAACCTCAACAAACCTCAGCAAACCTCATCAAACCTCAACAAACCTCAACAAACCTCAGCAAACCTCATCAAACCTCAACAAACCTCAACAAACCTCATCAAACCTCAACAAACCTCAACAAACCTCAGCAAACCTCATCAAACCTCATGCTATGTTTGTTCTTCCATCACAAAAGTATTCACACACTCTAAACTCACATTAACACACAAGTCAATTTATTCTGATCATTAATCGGATTTTTAAAAGATTGCACAATCTGCAGATGTTTCATTTAACTACTATATTAGAAATACATTTTAAAAAATCCAAACAAATAATTTGATTCCTTGTATAATTTGATGCTACAGCATCATTTTAGTAAACGTTCATCTGCAGCTAAAAATACTTTAGTATGTGAAAAGTTTCTGCTCCACTTGTAGGGCTGACCTGTTTATTATTTTTTGGATGAACTGATTAATAAATGAAGTTGCTTGATACAAAAGTTGAACAGAATCTGAACCAGGTGAAGATAAAACGATGCCACTAAAGCAGTTCTCAGTAGAACATATTTACAGATTGGTTTTTAATTTTATATGTAAAATGTATCTTTTATTTATTTTTAATTTTTTTTACATTTTTATCTGCTGTTCTGAGTATATTGTTCTTTCAGTAAATGGCCATTTTTAAGTCTGTCCACTTGATTACAAAATTAGATGATTATTTCAATAATTGATTCATAATTAATACGACTAACCCCCTCAGAAAAGGAGTATAAATATTAGTCTTTATTTTCTCCAGAGACGCAGTATATTAATTTCCTGTAGCCTTGAGCCAGATTTCTGAAGCTGTAACTCGGGGAGGATTGTAGATATTCTGAACCCAGTTTGCAGACCAAAGTTCGCACCACGTCTTCACACTCCAGTGAGCACACACACATCACAAGACTTGTGAAGTCAAGTAGGCCAAATTAACTTCAACAGATCATCCAGAACTTTTCCTCCTTGAACGTTGCAGAAGGAAAAGCGGCTGTGTTCTCATTTCCCATGACTAATTCACAAGAGGAATCTGATGTGGTGTAATTAACTGAGATTTATGGCTTCTTGGATATTCTGACATCTTTTTTTAGGCTTTATTTACACGGTTTTGCTAAGTGACGTATCGTCTATGTGGGTTTTCTGCAACATAAGGAAAGAAGCAATAGGAGAAAAAGAGAATCCAGTGGTAAAAATGGAAGGTAAAGAAGAGAGGGAAGTTTTATAAATTGTGCAATAATCAACCTTCTCACGGCCCAGTCCTCTGTTACGCACTCAATGCTGGACCAACAGCATTATGTGGAACAGCTTGGAAGCTAAAAGTTGCTAATTAATTATTATTTTCTGTAGATGAAGCATAAAGAGCGACACAAACACCAAAACTTGTAAAAACAAACACAAAACAGCTTTGGAGGTCAGAGAGGATGAGGAGAGGTTCCTGAATCGCCTGGGAATCTTTTACTCTAATTTGCATTAAATCCTCTTGGTTAGGCTGGAAAACCACCGTGGTTAAGCATTAAAATACAGCAGGAAAAAAAACATTTTCATGCAGAAAACTCCGCGGCCATTTTGCACATTTCCATTTCAATGCATCCTGCCATTCTGCTGCTGCCACCTCAGGAAACTCTGTGTGCCATAAAGTGATGCTTTGAGGGTGTTTGAAAACAGATCAGAGAGAGGGGAGGGTCTCTGTGGCTGCAGAGAGAACAGCTTCACACTGCTGTGTGTGCTTTCGTCCTGCTGCAAGGCCATGTTTCAGTAATTCAATAAATAAGCAGCACCACTTGTAGAAAACCCTCCAACCTCTGAGAAACTAAGCCGAGCAGTGATAGTCTGTTAGTCGGTGGCTCCTGGGGGAATCCTCGTGTTTTTAGAGTCAATTCTCCTCCAAAACCAACACGGACTCCTGTTTGAGTTTCTGGGGTGTCTGAGGTTTTCTCCAAGCAAAGCATGTCTAAAAACTTTTTAAAAAATCTAATCACATATCTAAACTTCTTCTACCGAATCATTTAGAAAGAAACAAATTTCAGTCAATATTCCACAAAAAGCCATTGCTGCTGGCTGCGCTTCAATTCATTAGCTTCCTTCATGTTCCTATGATACCGTCTCTCATTGCTCAACAACAGCAACTGCTGTGTGGCATCAACGTTCTTCTTCTGCTCATGCGGGTCGCTTTGGGGATGCAACCGTTTACACAGAAGATCCACTGCGGTCGGGTTTTATTACTGGTACGAACACAAACAATGGATTTCAGCAGAAATGTAGGGAACGCAGCTCAGGATACCTGAATTACTCAGGGAGTCGTTATCTGGATGGATTGAGTTTTTGAAAGAGCTGAACGATGAATGAAAGAAGGTCGAGGTTTGAATCCTGGTCAATGTCTTCCTCTGCTCAGTTTGCATCTTCTCCCTGCATGCAGTGGTTCTGTTCGGCTCGGCTGTGTGCAGGCATGGCCCTGTGATGCATGTTTATATCTGGAACAAAGAAATACTGCAAACCAGAGCCGAAAAAGACATTTCAGCAACATGTTGTCACCAGCAGGGCTGATATAGATCCGTTCCACAAGTCTGGTGCCATTCCTTCAGTTTTCAGGTTGCTGTTCATAGAAAGCTCTCACTTCAGCTGCGAATACGTCCACATCTGCTAATGAAGGCTGACAGGAAGCCATGTCCCATTGTTAATATAAAAACATGGACTGCTTCCCGTCACTCACCTGCCAGCTGCAGAAGATGTGCGAGTCTGTGCCAGGAAACAACTCCTGAAACACGTAGCCTGACAAACTTAATTGTCACATCCATGTCTTGTTTTTTTTCCCCCTTTTCTTACATGCAGCTGCTTTGTTTGCCAGCACAACCATTCGCTGGCAGCCAGGTTTGAAATAACCGCAGCACGTTTATTGAAAATGACAAAAAAATGATCTAATTAGTGGTGACATGCATGGCAGGATAAATGGGGGGGAAATGTGTTGGGAAATGGGCTGTAACTTTAAATGACACTGGTATTCTGTTTTAATGTGCGTGTGACTTGCATGAAAATGTGAAGAGCATTCAGTCAAATAGAGTTGTACATGCAAATGAGAAACAATGTTGTCAAAGTGGATCCACTTGATTAAGATTACTACCATCGACACACACACACACACACACACACACACACCATGCAGGGCGATGCAGCCAATTTAAGGAATGATAAAGAAGCGCAGGAAGCAGAGGGAGGTGAGGAAAGTGCTGGAAGCACAAATCCTCGTCCTTAGCAACGTTCTCCTTCAACATCTCATCAGCAAACTCAGGATGTCTCCTCCTCATGTGGCCGATCACCTGCTGACCTCCACAACTTGTTTCCAAGCGTCTGCCAGCTGCAGGGAGCTGGACAGTCCGGCTATTTCAGGAGGCAGAGGCACAGATAAATCAATTTGCGTCCTATTCTTCCTATGTTCTGTTTGAATTACCTCACAGAGGTGTTGAGCTTCATTTCCCCCCCCTCTTTTTGAGTCGCTACTTTGTCTCACCAAGCGGTCAGGAACATTTGTTAAAAGGGTTGATATTTGGTCTGACCTTTTCATGCCTCGTTTCAACAATCTAAAGTCTACCTACGGCGCAATCCGGAGCTTTTTCAGCCGCGGCATGGAGGAAATGTTGAATACTGCAACAGAATGTCTTACTGCACAGTTCAGCAACACTGGGCCAACATGAAGACATTTCAGGGCATTCAGGTTTAATTTGTTATATCTTCAGAGTATTTATACAAGGTGTTTAAAAGCCAGGTTACTGTATTTTCTTAGCATAAGACCAGGATCATTTCTCTACAGTATCTGATCTGTAAAGTGACAAAATAATAAGATTCAAAAGCAAAAGAAAGTACATTTATCGAGGGGACAGAAACATTACCTTTTGATTTAATTCCACCTTCTAGTCTTCCTCACATCACTCCATCCCAACCACAAACTGTCCTTGTCGGATTTTTCTGACATTTTCATATTTGTATCTTCAAGACATTTCATATCCAAAAGATCTCAATTTACAAAAATATCAGTAAATTTTTTAAAAAATCTTTGGAAATTGTTCAGTATCCTTCTCCAGACTGATACATTTGCATAATAAAATCCTTTGTAACCTTTCTGCAAACTACAAAAACAGAACTTGCAATGTTTTTGTAGTTTGCAGCAATGCTGTGATTCCATCCATATATATATATATATATATATATATATA
>NW_006800051.1:93451-134702 GCF_000485575.1 Poecilia formosa | reverse complement strand
TATATATGTATATATTAATTTTTTTTTTTTTTTACATCTTTTAATAAGAGCTTGTAGACTTTATTGTAGAGGGATCAGTACAACCACCAGACACCATCCCGGCCTCTGGAAGCTGAAAACATGACCCAACCAGAAGCAGAGTCAGTCCTGCAGACGACAGGACAGATTAGAGGAAATCTGGATTAGTTCCTGAAGGATGTTTGTTTCCTCCAGTCAGAGAATGACGGTTCAAACATTTAGCAGTATCGTCACTTTTCAGGGGCAGTTGACAATGGCCGACCTTTCTCGTGCTCCGACTTGAGCCAGGACAGGAAACTCACTTTCAAGATCATGCAGACTTCTTGGATCCGAACTTCCTCAGCCAGGAAAGACGTTTCCCTTCGAGTGCGATTCCCTCTAATCACAATACGGTGCAAAGCAATGGCTTCACGCAGTTATTAGGAAAAGTTTGATTGTTTCAGAGCGAAGGCAACAAACTGAAGGGAAAACTGCAGACTGTCAGAGGAATATTAGTTGAATCAGTTACCTCTGCAGGAATCAATTTATATTTCAGAAATGGTAACATGCTTCATAGACTCATGATTTATGCAAGACTGACATGTGTAGAGCTTCCATAATTCAGACGGTATACAACCCTGAGCTCTGTACTGCAGGAACTTTACTCTACTCTAAGAAGCTTGGATTTTTGTGTTTTAATGCAAAAATATGGAAATACAACCAAAACTCTGCCAAAGTATTTACACATGTTCAGCTTTTCAATATTTATCCCCATTACAGCTAACAGCTTTGCATATTTTACTGGGGTTTTATGAGGCAGACCAATAAAAAGTAGTGCACAAAGGTAAATGAAATCTATTTTTTTCTTTTTAAAAATTTAAAAAGAGTATCATGCTTTAATATTTGGTGTTTCTCTCCAATTAAAACTGAAGTTTTGTTTTATGCGTTCTAGAGGAGAGCATTTCTGTCCAGTCATGTAGTTTAAGGTCAGTCTGATTCAGTAACAATACAATCAATATTCAGGCCTTGCAACAAAATTCTCAAAATGTTTTCGGTCTGGATTTTAATTGCACCATTCTGGCTCATAAACATGTTTTCTACTGGTTTTTGTTTTCCTGCTGGACACGACCAAAGGTTTTCTCCCAGGATGGATCAACACACAGCATGTCCCGAACCTTTAAAAGGAATCATGCCTGAGTTTGATGCTGCTGCTACCACCATGTTTCATTTAGGCCAAATAAAAGCTGAATTTTGACATCATTTGATTTGAAAACCTTTCACCACATGTTTTCCATGTTCTCTACACGGCTTGTGGTAAAACAATCATTTTATTCTTGTTAGTTTCTCATCAAGCACAGATTTGTGGAATGCAAGACTGACAGCTGTCAACAGATTCAGCTACCTGAGCCATTTATTTCTGCATCTCCTCCAGAGTCACCAGGAGGTTTTTGGTCTTTTCCATTTAAGTCTGAAAGCCAGGACTTCATAAGTTTGCAGTTCTGCTAAGCAAACAAAATAAGAGCATCAAAGGAAAGGGGATGTGAATAAATATGCAGAACACTTTCTGAGTTATGCTGTGTGACGGTAAAATGTAAAATCTGTTTGTATTGAGCCTCTGAACAGACAGGATAAAAAATAGACCAAGATCTACATTTTTAACATTCTTACTGAAGTGGTTTTGCTCTAATCATGCAGCTGAAGTGTTTAATTGCAATAATGTCTGCTAATTCTATTCCACCTACTCTGATATTTCATCCCAACACACCGCTGATTACAAACAAATGTTACGGGGGTGAGAAAGAAATCTGCTTTCTGCATGAGTGATGTCAGCTCTACTGGGTCCCATCGTTGACATTTTAAATTGCCGTCTCTCATTAGCGTTTGCACATCATCCAGGATGTTTCCTTTATACCTCCGTTTAGCCGCAGTGTAAATTCCAAGTTGTAAATCTGCAAACGCGGATCGGTTTGGGCTCCCGCGGTTCCCGGTTTAAGCATCCCTCTTCCCGTCTCTCCGCAGGAGGAAGCCCTGCCTAAAGGCTTTATAATGATGCAAGTGAGGAAAACAAATGTTACTGCGCTTATTAAATCGCCCACATGGGTACAACAGGAAATGTCACAGAGTCACGTCGCAGCCTGATCCACTGCTGCCCTCCCACACAGAGGGTTCAAGCCATTTCCATTTTGTCACCAGCAAACTATCTGGGAAGGAAGCGGCGGCTGAAACGGGAGGAGGACGACTCGACTCCCAGAGCAGACAGAGCAGAGATGCTTGTCTAAACAGTTTCACACTTTCTGAATCCCTTCCCTTTCCAAACAATGAGGGCTGGAGGAGCAGGGAGCAGCAGAGAGAGAGGCGGGGAGGAGGGGAAAGGGGGCGGCTGGCACCCCTTTTAATTCCACCAAAAGCTGAGCCAACAAAAGGGCCTCCACTCGGGAGCAGGGATGGAGCCGCAGCCAGCCCGGCTGGCTCGGAGCGGGTCGTGAGCAGAAGAATGAGTGAGAGAAAGGAAGGGAGAGAATGAGACAGAGCGAGTGAGAGCGGAGGAATAAAGGAAAGAGAAAATGAATAGAATGAGCTGGGTTTGAAGGCCTGGAAAGCCCCCGCTGGAAGTTGTGTGTTTTTTCCCACCCGGCATGGAGGCAAAAGTAAAAACCAGAGAGAGGAAGCAGCATTGATTGAGAACGCAGGAGAGATTGGGTGTTTTTCAAACGTCTGAAACGATGTTCATGATGCAGAGAGACGACTGAAACCCCCCAGAGCAAAACGCAGAAGCTTTCCTCTGGCCGTCCGCGGATCAGCTCCATTGTGATTCATGGCTCCGCTCCTGTTGCTCCGCTCACTAATCCCTCGTCCCTCTGACACCTGTTTGCCCAGGAATCACAAAGAGGTGCCAAGGTGTTAGCCATGATATGGTTTATGTCCAAAGAGCCTGATGTGGAATTTGCTTACGATCCCGATCCTTCTAAAAGAAAGAACTAAAAAGGAAGGAAAGGAAAATTTGCTGACTCGTACTCTGACTTGCGGCGGGTGAAGTGATGGATTAAAAGCTGCTCTGTGGGCATTCAGCAAGCTGCAGCCGCACAGAACACAAAATCCTCACCCTGATTCCGCCAGACCAAACGGAAACAAAAAACCCCTAAAGGCACGCGTTGGTGCAACAGAGGAATCAGGAGAGATCCACCCTGCAGAAGCTGCATCTCTGACCACCAGCAAGACGCAAGTAAACAACCATCTGAGGCCAAAGCTGCCAAAACCAAGAAATACTGTGAAATCCTCACTGAAGATGAAACTTTCTGCTGCACATACAATCAAGTCTCTCTTTTAATGTCTCCAGTTAATTTGGACAGAGAGGAAACTTTTGAAGTTAAAAATAAAAGAAGACAGTTGATTTATGTTGTAGTGATCCAGGTTCGTAGGTCATCCCTGATTGGAGGTTTGGATCTTTAGCTGTCTACAATTTTTCAGACTTTCAAACAAACTTGCTATTATTCGTTTGGTTATTAGCTTTACATTATTTGGGCCCTCTGCAGCTGGGTTGCTGTTTTAGTGAAGTGTAAATGACTGAAGTGTGCAAAAAAACAGTCCAACAAGTCATTCCAGTTTAATTCTCAAAGTTGGCACAAGAACCACAATTAGACAAGTCTGAACAGGAACTCAGCCCAGTGAAATTCATGTTTGCAAATTGGCAAAGAAAAGGCTGTAAATAAGAAAAAAAAGTCATTTTAATAAATACCAAGAGAAGTTGAAGCTGTCAGATGGCCCAGAGGCTGCAGACATGACAGCTCATGTAGAGAAAACAGAAACCTTAATATGAATAATAGTGGCAATGGTTTGTCCTCATGGTGCTGATCAGAAGGAGGAACTACTGTAACAGTTCCTGTTAAGGGAAGTCCGTCCTTGAACCGCAGCAGAGCGACGGTCAAGGCGGTGATGAGTCAGAGAAGAGAGCTTAAAGAAAGACGTGGAGCAAACCACAGCTGGTTGGTCTGCATCAACCAGCAGGGTTGACACAGACGCCATATAGAAAAAATGAGTGGCGATGCTTTTCACATGCAAACAGGACATATATAACATAACTCTGGAAATAATTCACTTTTTGAGTGATTGTGTGGAAACAGATCCAGTGTCAACCGCCGTCCTTATTAAAGTGCTTATTATCCAATCTACACAACAGGCTGCAAGCTGGTTGGCCAGCTGTTTCAGTCCCTAAAAGTATTTCTGTCAACGAGAAGCTGTTTGATTTTGACTCAACGTTACCGTACCGCTAGAATCTCACATCAGCCACCACCGATTCTTAAAGACGATCACCCCAGAGGAACAGACACAAAATCCATAAAATATGGATGAATAAACCGTAGAAATGTGGAGAAACTTTAAAACTTCCCAGGTGTTTTTCCTGTATTTTCTACTTCATGTCAATGTTTGAAATTTATCATTTTTATACAGTACATTTCACACTGTTTATATAATGCACAGAAAACGTCACTTTTGGATTCACAGAAATGTGAATAAACATGATTAACTTAAATCATGGTAAAAATCCATTTTAGAGTTGGTGGAAATGTTTGTACTTTTTTTTAATGGAAATGTCTCATACAGTATCCATCTCTGCACTTCTCAGTTCACGCAATTAAGAGCTTAACGGTGAGAATGTGTTGCTGACACGTCTAAATCCCAGACGACCTGCCATCACTGCATCACACCCTGGAGCCGCGAAGCCGGCTCATCCTCACACAAGTCGACCTTTACGGTTTCCTCGCGACCTTGGAGGCCCAGAAGCATCACAGCAGCAGGTTGACAACCACACCCCACGCCTTCCGCCTCGGTTCTGTCCAAAAACAGACGGCCAGAAGGCGTCCAAGTCCCAGCGTGAAGGACTTTCTGAAAGAGGTTAGGGACGGCGGAGCCACTGAGCTGCAGGACGGAGCAGCTGAAAGTTTCATGCATGGTTGAGGAATCCAATAACTGCAAGTGTTAAGTTGGAAATTTGAAGCTTCTTTACATGTTCACAGACATTTTAATACAGTTTGGAATCTAAATTATTTCTCAGGAAAAACAAATCAAAGCAAAACTACAGCCATCTCCAAAACATTCCTCTCACATCAAAACAGAATCCGTCTCAAACCTCAGGGCTGGGTAGCTGTGAATCCTAGAGCTAAATGATGTTTCATCAGGTCTTTTTTGTCTTAAATTCTTTGGATAGCAATATTTCAGCAATAGTTCAGGTTTTCCTCCAAGAGCTCATCAGCAGCACCATTATGAAGCGAAGAAGAGCGAAGAGCGAAGAGCCGAGCCGCTCACAGACGCGTCTCCCAAAGCAGAGCCTGGTTATGAATTTTAATTAAAGCAATAAAAAGGTCTGTATTTCCATTCACTTCGTTATCAATCCATCTCATCTTCTGGAAGTGGTCCAAGGAGTGAAGCTCCTTGGACCACTTTTTGAGAAGATTTTTTCTCTCCTCTAGAGGAAGAACCTTGGATGTGATTTTACGTTTTTGTAGAAAGATGGAAAAAAAAATGACTTTCCAGAGATTTTCAAAAGTCATTTTCTTACAAGTCTATGACAGGTTCCAGGTCTCTAATGGCTGAAATAAGAAATCTCTCATCAGATTCATGTCCTCCGTATCTGCTGACACAGACAGTTGGTGTATGTTAGAAATTCAAATCAGAAAACCAGTGGAAAGTCTTAGACATCTGCTGGGAGACTGTTGTTATTCAAGACTTCTCAAACACTTCTGCACTGTAGAGCTGTAAATAACCAACTATATATATATATATATATATATATATATATATATATATATATATATATATATATATATATATATATATATGAAAATACCTCAAATAGGACACAAACACTTCAGACTAGAATCTGTAGTAAATATGGTTTATTGTCTTCATACCAATTTGACTCAAACAATTTTCAGGATTATTAGGAAAGAATTAAATTAATCCACACTGAGAAGCTTTTAGCTGGATAAAAGCAGTAAACATGCTAAATTATCAAATAAAGCTAAAGAATTTAGATTTTTTTTTGTAATAGTGATCATTTGTATTTCAACTTCAATTCAAATTTCTAGTTCAATGTTGAAAAAATTACAAGGAAGTGGAAAAGTCCACAGCTTTTTCACAACCACAAAATCCAATATGGTGGCATATAATATAAAACTTAATTTTAATTTTTGCCTTTCCCAGCCTGGTTTAGTGAAGCCGTGACAGAGTTTGGAAAGAAAAACAGAGGAATATATTACTATGAGCTTGTGTTATAAGTCATGTCTGACCTTGGTTGAGCAACTTAAGTACAAATGGCTTAGATCATAACGGCTTCATCTGAGGGAAGATGCACATTATTATACTGACACTATCAGAGTTCACTTACATTTACAGTAACCATCAATTAAGTAGGTTTGTATTTTCAAAGCGCCTTTCACAGACAAAGTGCAGCGCAACAGAAATCACATTTATGTTGCTCATTTTGTAAAAACAAGCATAAAGTGGTAGGGATCCCAAGTCGTCATTAAGCCAAAGGAAAAAATGAAAATGCCAAAGCAGAGAAGCTCCAGATGAAGTCTTCAAACGGAGGGAGAACCAGAATGGACCACTGGAATGCACATGCATGCATGAATATGCAAAACAACAACGCAGTGCAATGCAAAGCAGACCATGAGTCATTAATGACTCTCGATAATCAGGCCGCGGCGCTGCAAGGGCGATAATCATCGGCCGCCTGCTCTCCAAGTGATAAGCTAATCAGCCGTTCGTCTCCAGCGAGCCGACAAGGGGACTCATCATGGCTGACATTTCAGAGCAGGATGGAGCCCAAAGAGCCCAGCCTCCGAGGAGAGAGGGCACCTGAAGTGACTTAATTATCACTGCTGCAGAAGGAGATCCACTCAACCCTGTTTTACACTTTTTTTTTAACTCAAGGTTAACCTGGTTCTTCCAACATTATGGCTTCTCTGCTGCATTTAACGTCTGTTTCAGGGAGCGAGTAAGAACAGGAGACTGAACGGTTTCGGTTTTATTTGTCTCATTCAGGTGTATCAAAACAAAGAATATCAGAGGTGTGATCACACAAACATAAACCTTTAGTATTTCTGCTGTATCTAATCATATCATCACCATGTCAGTCACAGATCTGTTGGGAAACGGCAGACAGAGAAAATTCTGCTGAAAACGGCTTCAGATGCCAGGAAAAACCAACGTTTGCGTTCACCTGCATCTCCTCCGGCTGTGGTGGGTGAAATGAGCGCCGAGGATTTCTCCTCCTCCAACAAGACAGTTGTGTTGTTGCACGCTCAAATTAAATCATAACCTGTGGGGATGCTGTCACAATAATCTGACAGTTCTCAGACAACCGGATGTAGCCAGAGTCTCAGCCGAGCGGCTGTCATCCTTCCACCAACCTGTGCAGCCCAGCCTGCAGCAGCATCACAGCCCTGATGCTTTACACAAATACGAGGAGGAAGGCTGGGTTCACAGCTTGTTCCCCATCAAGGTCAAACCTTCACACAGGAAAGAGAAGCGTTGGTCGGCGCGCCTCATGCAGCAGATGCTGCTGCGCGGCTCCCAGCGGCTCCCAGCCCTGAAATATCCTGCCCTCCCAGCCGCTCTGATCTCTGAGGCGCCTCGGCGGAGCGACAGCGTGAGAGATGACACGGCTCCAATATGACCCATCTTCTGTTTCCTCTGTGACAATTCGGGGACAGCTCTGACAGACGATACGAGTTACACCCAGGTGGAAGCAACAGTCGGGGCAGATTTCTGCTGACGGTGAACAGGAAAACAGATTTTTATGCCAATATGTTCAGCGTGACTGGCTGCTGCTGGAAACGCTGCAGCTGGCTGCAGGAAGCGGAGGGAACACTGAAAACCTGACTAGTTTCAGTCAAGATGCATTGATTAGACTTTAACAGGGAAAGCAGTTTTCTGCTTTTTTCTGAAGGGAGAAAACACAAGCAGGCTTTTGTTTAAGCTGCTTGGATTCAATAACTGACCATGAAGGGAAACTGAGCTGCAGGAACTTCGATAGGCGGGACTTTGGAATCCAACATTAAATAAATACAAACAAGATTTTCCCAGTTATGCATCAGTGGACATGTCCAACCGTTATGATTTTACATTTGACTCAACACGTAACACTTTGATGATAAACCCACAAACAGATTTGTTCAGTATTTTGTCAGTGAATGAGAAAAGATGTCAGATTTTGATCCCTATCTGATTGGCTCTTTACCAAGTTTCAACAACAACAGTGAAATGTTATTCTACAGAAGTCAGGAGTTGGGCTGAAATATTGCAGAAAAACATTTTAGGAAGCCAAGGAGGTTTTATACTGGTGGACAAATTTACTGCTTCCCAGTAAAAATGTGACAACATGTTTTACTGCAGTAGCACAACGTCAGACTGAAATATTTCAGAAAATTCAACCTTAACTTTCAGTTTTGGTTGTTTTTCTCTTCCCACTGAACTGAGACAGCTGACAGACTCGGCTGGTTTCAGTTTCAGATCTCTGGCTGACCCGACATCGCTGCCTGGCAGTTAGAAGGTCTTGGGTTCAAATCCTGACCTGGCTTCGTTCCAGGTAAATTGGCCTCTCAAGATTACACTTAGGAGTGTGTGTGTGTGTGTGTGTGTGTGTGTGTGTGTGTGTGCGTGTGTGTGTGTGTGTGTGTGTGTGTGGTTCTGATGGAGAAGTGACCGGTCCAGAATGGACCGCGCCTCTCCTCTGATCAATGATGCAGATAAACACCAAACATTCCCATGACCCTGAGACGATGAGCAGATGATGGATGATCTCAGGCCCACAGCATCACAGATTATTAAAACTGTATATTTCTCTTTGCACAGCTCCCAAACAACCTATAGACAAGTAGAAGGCCTCGGTTTTTGAGGGTTTTTTGTTGTTTTTTTTAAACCTTCATTACCAGTGTTTTCTTATATTTCCCATTTTTATTGGTGGTCAAGCAAAAAAACAGGAAGTCATGGAGAACTGATCAGAGGTTTGACTCTGAACATGTTTTAAATGAACCTAAGTTGATCATTCTGAGCAGAATCAAAGGTTTCTGAGTTTCTCACTGTAAGATTTTCCATCACTATAAAAGTTTGATTAATTTTAAGGTTTTTAAAACGTCGTCACCAGGAGGGCCAGCAATTTTGTCTGTATTTGGTTCAGATATCATGTAATTAAAGCTAAAATTATTGGTCATTATTGATGCCTTAGGGCGCCACAGGATTCATTTATAACGTTTCTTTGACCGTTTTTGGCGCGCAGCAGCAGAGCGGCTGATAATCGGTCAGTACTGGTGCAGCTGAAGCAGGAAAACCAAAGTGACCCTCTCCACTTCTCTGCCTGTTTCACTGAGCGATTCACGGTGAGAAGATGCAGATATGGAACATTCTGTATGAGCCACCTATGGATTTTCATATACCATGATCGTGCATTTCCTTTAATTAACCACTTAATTATTAAAGCGGGATTTCTACAGAGAAGCCAGCAGAAGCGCAGCTCCCCATCATCTCCCTGTTGCTCCGGTTTCCAGCATTGTTCTAACGGGGAGCAATCAGCTGCTGTCCCGTTTGACCGCACACGCGTCTCCCTCTGCAGGTAAACACAGACTGCAGGTCAGCCGTGCATGGAGGGGTTTGTAGAGGCTCAGAGAGGATTAGGTTTCCTGAGCAGTCACCTGCCGACGGAAGCAGCCGGGAATTAGGACAAAAACCACGCCACGCCTCGCATGTCAAGACCCCAGCTGAAACTCAGCTGCGATCTGGTGGAGGGAAAACGGGATCAGAAACTTTTACAGTCAGACATCAGCCAGACGGAGCGGAGACGTGACTGTGAACATGAGCGGGGAATGCGCGGCTGGAAAGTCCGGATATCAGCCGTGATCCAGGACGCGCGGCGCAGGAGGACTCAGCCTCCGCTGGTACCCAGCTCGGCTCGGCTCGGTTCGGTTCTGCTTACCTTGAGCAGCCAGAAGGATCAGCGCTGCCACCATCCAGGCGTTCCGCCCCGGAGAGCGCGGGCAGCGCGCTGCGTAATCTCTCGCCATTCTTCTGCACTGGAGGTAAAAATCCAGAACACCGAGGTGTGCCAAGACCGGACTCCGAGTTATTCCTCCGGCAGCCCGCTCACAAACTTACAACTCAGTTCAGCTCGCCTGCTTTCAAACCAGTCAACTTCTCTCTCTCCTCCACCTTTCCTCCCGCAGCTCAGCGCGTCCTCCTCCTGATTCCGGACCGAGCGCAGATCCTCTCAGAGTCTTAACGACGGGCAGGAGCGCGACCCCTCCCCCGTGTGGCCCGGCCGCAGTGCGCACAGGTAGCCCGCGGCGGGTGCGTGTCTGGCGGACAGCGTTCAGAGCAGCAGGCGGAGAACAAAGTGTGGACGGAGTGTGAGAGAGTCGCAGGAGCTCCGTGGGTTTGATGCGCAGAGCTGAGTGGGGAACATCCGAGTGATGTCAGCAGAGCGTCACCAAGAGGACTTCAGCCGAAAAGCGGAGAGGAGGAGAGGCTGCGGGAACATGTCTGCGTCCTCTGAGCTGTTCAGGTGGAGATTCTCATCATCACTGAGAAAATGTTTGGCTGATTAACTGCAGACGTAATGATTTATTCAGCTAAACGGAAATCCAGAACAGATGCCAGTTGGAATATTTTCTTCTCCTGTTTTTCAGTCTTAGTCTTAATTTCGAGACAAAATGTAATTTTACAGACTCGGTTTTCCATACAACGCAAAATTATCACAAAATAATGCCTGTTTAAAAATACAACATGGATATATTTTATGTTTTAATTCTAGTTAGAGAGAAAATAAAACTGGGATCACTGGTGCGTGTCCAGTTCTTTCTGGTCACACTGGAGCTGACATGGCTGAAAGGTTTAAGTTCATAATTTATTCATCCTTTTTACTCTGAAACAAACAGATTGTTCCTATTAAAAATGGTTTTGCTCGTAAAAGTTTTGAGGTTGGTACATTTTGTGTCTTTAAAAGGGACTCTTTTTTTGCAATAACATACTAAATATTAATCTGCGGTAGAACTCCCTCATCCCTCCATTTTCTGCTCAGGGTCACCCATTGACCCCCAGTCACTGGACATGGCGCACATGCTTTAACATTTTCTACTATCTGCAGAGTTTATATTTTGTTTCCTTATGTTATGTGAACCTCAGGGCATGGAGGTGAGGAGGAATGTCATGATCTGGGGTTTGGTGAGGTGAGGGAGGACGCAGGCAGACCCAGGTAAAGTGATGATGATGGTTTTAATGATGAAATAATCCAAAAGAACAGAATACAAACAGGTTGCACAGGAAGCAACGGGAAGACGACGAGGATCCGACAAGAGACAAAGACAACAGGTGGGTTTAAATACACAGGGAGGGAAATGAGGGAATGAGAAACACCTGGGAACAATCAACAGGGAGGACAGGGCATCACCAGTACTCAGGGGAACAGAACTAACTAAACTCAGAAAAAACCTAGAAATACATACACAGAAAACACAGATCACCACAAGGAAGACCCTCAAACGACTTATTTACCTGATGAAGATCAGGGGACCTCTTAGCATCTGTTTCCAGATTGAATGAAAGTCAAAAGATTGATGATCTCTATATTCATTTATCTTATCTTTGTCTTGAGAGAAAACAGTAAAACTGTTTAACACAACTTTTCCATTCCTCTATCGGTTTGGGAAATAAGTTGTTTAAAGCTTCCTGGTGTCTTTTTATTACTTCCATCATTAATAATTTTATAGAGTACGTATTTTCATTTTAAATTAGGAACAGAGGTCAAATAAAGTTGTTGTATTTGGTCACCAAATGTTCTGCAGAAAACAAATCCATGAACTTCAGAAAAGATCTTCCATGCAGAACTCAAATGACTCGATCGCCTCTGAAAGCTACGTTAAGATTCAGCTGGTTGGGATATTATTATTGTCTGAACTTTGATCCTCAAGTCAACGTTCATGCAGTTAGCAGGTTTATCAGTAACAAAATACTGACAGTCTGGGATTCTGAGTTTTCTTGGTTTATTTCAAAATAAAACATTTTAGGGATAAAAATGCTGTTTTTTATAACCTCTCATTATGTTCTCAGACGACTGCCAGGCTTTCCAGGAAGCAGCTTATACTTTATATTTGACCACCAAAGAGCAAAGTGGTCACAAAGTATTTTATCGTTGCACATAATTGTGTTCTTTCGGTTATCTAAGATGAAGTAAACATCCCTCTCATCCCTGCTTGAGCTTTCAAAGAATCGCTGAAAAGTTTCCTAAAAAGATGCTTTGATGTTTGTGGGAACCTTGGCAAAGGCAACGTAAGCAGAGATAAACCCGTCCGCGCTCAGAAGACAATGAGCTGGTTAAAAATAGGCTTATGGGATGAAAATGAACTAATTAGACATAAATTCAAAAGAGTATAATCCAGCACAAATCTAGTGAAATGGGATGGATAAATTATTTTCCTTTAAATGTCAGGAGACGATAGAAATATACTTAGTTCTGTTTATTTCTGCAGCCTCAGCAGACAATTGAAAAGCCTTTATAAAGCCTCAGCTCATATTTAAGAGACTATTTCATATTTAGCCATCAAAGATGCTAATGATCCGAGAAGATCTCAGACTCTTGTCCCAGCTCAGCTTTGTTCTTGTGGTACCAACACAAAGTTAGTCTGCAGAAAAGAAAAGTAAATCTAAAAAGCATTCAGAGCACTGATTGTCTGGAGCTGGAGAAAATGTTTCTTAAAAGGAGCAAAAGAGAAAATGAGGTAAATACACAAAGTCCTGTTTGCAGTAAAACTATAAATATAATTCAGAGAAGTTTTCCATTCAAACTGAAAAAGTTTGAATCATTTTGTGAAAAAGAATGAACAAAATGTTCTCTAGATGAGCAAAGGAAGTAGAAATATACCCAAAGAAGATTTAATTAACTTGGCAAGTCAGAATACAGATGCACACATAAAATCTAATTACCTTTATAATTTTTTGTTCGTAACATGACAAATTGTGTTAATGTTCAAGTAATATGAACGTTTTAGCAAGAAAACAACATTTAACAATCAAATTAAGTCACATTCTTCAACATCTGTCATCTTTTATGGATCTAAATTAAGAATGTTGGATTGTTCGTTGGATTTTTAGTGAAATAAAACCTTAACATTGTCACACTGGAGGCCAATTTCTGTTGTTGGTTAAATATCCTGGTTTCTGTTTTCGTTGCTAGTGCATCAGGTAACACAAATCTTTAGTTTTTTGAAACCATAAATGATCCCTGGATGCACGTTGCGACTCCTGATGATGATTCTGGCATGGAAGCAGGAACAGTTGGAGAAGGAGCAGCTGTCGGAGCGTGTGGGGGCAGCGGAGGGTCTCGGTCTCCAGATGGATGGGCCTTTTGTTCAGAAACGTTTTCTAAAGTCAGAAATGTTCCAAACACACAGAAGTTGGAAATAAACAAACTGAAATCCTCCTGCTGTTTATGACGATAAGAGAACGTCTTTGAAGATGACTGAGGCACTTTTTACGTTCGTCTTTAAATAAGTTGAAGGAGATTAACTGAGAATCCTATTTTGTTCACGAATTGTGGAGATGAGGCAGAATTTGATAGTTTAGTCGTCGCTCAGTCTGTAAAAATCAAAACTACGCGGAGAAATCATTTCGACAGCATCAAGGGGAAATGGGAAATGTTTATGTGAACAAATACAGTAATCAGGCAGAAAGTTTTTGGCTGAAACTCAGAGCCTTAGACACCATAAAACTAAATAGATCAGCTGACTCCCGTCCACACTGAAGGTCATGACCCAAAGATACGACAGCATGTCAGGGCCAGTGTGGAGAAAAAAACAATACATTTCCACCAAAAAAATGAAATTAAACTAAAAAATGTTCCAGAAAAAAAAACCTCGACATTTGAAACTCCAAGAAATGTCTAATCTGTGTTTGCACTGGCTGTGAGATCCAGTCAGAAACACTAACAGAACCAGATATTCACACCACAGTCGAGCCATTTTCCTCATATTATCCATTTCTGCTCAAACTACAATTATAACACCAAGCCTTTCTGTGAAGTTATTATTCAGATTACAAAGCGTACTTGCCTTGCCTCAGCCGTAAAGATCAGTCAGTGAACACGATTAATAGTTGAAGCAGAATTATGGATGTGAGATTCAGGAGAACATGCAGAAACTGATAACCGGAACTCGCTGTGCATCTGTCTTCACTTTGTCCACATTAAGATGAAGAAAGACCAAAGGGAGGGCTGGTTATCCACTTCTGGTTATCCCCAGATCATTTTGACAATATCCTTAAATTGAAATATTGAATCAGAATCTTGTTGGAGACGTGTTGAATCTTTTTAAACATTATAAATCTTTAATAAAACACTGTTGACAGAGTCCAAAGTGTTTTATTATCATTTTATTGAAACTGTATCAAACGTTAAAGAAAATATGAAGTCATTCTTTAAAAATCAGACAATGTGATTTATTAGATTCTGTCAGACAGACCTGTCCATTGTTTACAGGTGAGAAAACCTGAATCTGCTGTGTATCAAATACTTATTTGCCCCACTAAGTGGAGTTATGGTGGGTTATATTCTCCATATATTCAGAGCGCCAGGCGCTTTGACTGCCACCATGTGACAGATGAACATAAAAATGTTCTCTAACATAACAATTAAAGTCAAGGAAACTGCAGAATAATCAAATCCAGATTGTTCATTAAAGCAGCAGGTCATATGTTTCCATTTTACATCCTTCTCGTCGTCCGCTGTTAAAGCCATCGGCTCACTGTGTTCTCCAAGGAATAAACTCCACCCTCGTCACTTTAACACTTCTACCTGGGTCGTCCGCCAGCCGGCTGTTAGGAAGCAGACCCATTAACTGCTCATAAGCTCTCAGCAGAACCCAGCTCCACTAAACCAGACGTCCCTGTAATGGGCATTAAGGGCCACTAAAGTTTTAACAGGTGGAGTCCAGTCCGAAGGTTTCAAATCCCAACACGGAAACAGAAGAAAGGAGTTTCATCTCCAGAGAATCTTAATGTACTACCACAAACACCACTGACAATGTCAATTTAATGAATTGCAAAAACATTCTTCATCCCTAAACTTATTGATCTTTTGCTAAGCACAAACGAGGTTTTCTGTCCCCCCTGCTTACAGCGCTGCATTGCCCTCCATTCGTTGCAGAACACCCGCAGTACCTCATTCTAAAACCAGCAATCACGGTTTGAAACCCCCTCATCATGTGAAACTACCACCTGCCTGCTCCACCTACAGTTGCAGTGCAACACTCTCTGCTTTAGTGTTTCTGAATAAAAGACGAGCCTCCCTCTGCCTCTGTGCACCTTCAGCATTCAGACCAGCCAAAAAAACAAACACAAATCTTCCCTTTGGAGAGCGAGCTCTCCTCCCTCCTGCCTCTGAAGCCTTCCCAGCTTCACTTCCACCATTCTGCAGGGTGGTGGCCTCAGCCACCCACCTCTCCATTATCACCTCATTAGTGGGTTTCAAACTAGCCCACCCCCTATTTTGGCTCCAACCTCAATCAGCCCATTAATCACAGCAGAGCAGAGAATCCTTCCGTCCTCTGAAAGCTCGCTGTGTACTCTGCCGGTCCCCGCTGTGCGTGCATGCGTACGTGTGTGTGTGTGTGTGAGCGTGTGTGTGCTGGTGCATACAAATGATCCGGTTACATCCCGCCATCTGTTGACTCCTGACAGTAATGCTCCTGCAACGACATGCATCATGTTCATGATGTTCCCTGGCTCTCTGTTCATCCTTATCTAGAAGTTATTGCTGTGAAAACACCGAGGAGGATGCCATTTTATTTTCTGAACAGGAATTCATTTCAGCACAACTGTTTTTTTAACTGAAGCCCTCCTTCTGCAGCAGCAGTCTGTGCAGATAAAGTTTGCAGAGACAGAAAACTTGCAGGAATAAATATGCGAGGGAAAGTTTCCTGTGTGTCCTGTACAACCACTGGAAACCCTCAGACATAAAAATATAGAATAAATTAGTCTTCCAGTAAAACTCATTGTTTCTATTCGCAATAAAGTTTTCAAGTTTCTTTCATTATTAGACACTTAAATTAATCTGACATACCTCACATGTTTTCACAGTGCACTTTAATGAAAATGGAAGTGTACCATCAAAACATGTCATTTAAGTGTTGAATAACAAGAAACTAAGAATAAATTAATCCATTATCCCATCAGGCCAATTTCACAATCAAAATGTTAGAAAAATCTGATATTCATGGGTGGGTAAAAAAAAAGAAAAGATTAAATTATACTTTGTTTATTATTATTTCCACTGGTACCCGGTAAGTTTATGTTCCTATAAATATAAAGTAATTTTCAAATGTACAAACGTGAGTAATTCAGAACTTGTATAAAATAAAATGATAATTACTGGGAAAGACAGGAGAGCATCTCATTCATGTTTGTGCTAGCTGCTAGATTAAACTCCACCTATCTAGAAAACAACAAATGATAATATGGTTTAATAAATTCATGAATCTCATCATTTCCAAGAGCTTTTCTACTGTGACAACTGTCAAAGTTTGTGTGTGTGTTGATTTCAACATAAACACGGCCATTCTGTGAAGTCCTCAGAGGTTTGTTAGAGAATAATCATGAAGACCAAAAACATCCAGCAGAAAGGTCCAGAAAGGTCCATAAGGTTCTTTAACAAAATCCAGAACTTCCAACATCTCAGATTCTGTTCAGTCTTCTGTTCATGTGGAGGATGGAGGAACTGCAGACCTACAAAGACTCAGACGTCGACCTCCAACAGGGTTCAGCCTACGAACAGCAAACCTGTTAACCAGGCACTTCACAAGCATAGCTTTATGGAAGAGTGGAAAGAACAGGATCAGGTAGAATGAATGGTTCTCCTTGGATTAGGCCGAAAAAAGCAAAACTATTTGACTTGAATGAAAAAACTAAGTGTAGCTCATCACAGCATTCAGGCTTTGTGTCTGATGTGCAGTAAGGACAAGGAAAGGTTGATGTCCATCCATAACCCAGCAGCACAATCACAACCCTCAGTATCAGGTTTTAACCAAAAAGATGCCTTTGAGTTTGAAATTTGCTGCTCTGACATTTAGGGAGACTGGTCAGTAATGGTCAGCAGTGGAGCACAGAGAGTCGGGTCAACATGTTGTTAGCACCACTGAACACCAATCAGCAGCTGATCTACGGGTCACATCAGCCTCAGCAGCATCAGAGAGCAGCTGCCTTTTATTCCTCTGCTCTCAGAACTAAAGACTTTGGAATATTACCATTTTGCCAGGAGGGGAAAAGCAAAGAAATCTCAAGGATAAAACAGTGAATCCTCCAAGCGTTACATCCTTACTGTAATTCTTACAACTCCAACAGCGTGCTGCAAATGGAAACTATAGAGTTAGGTTTCAGTGTGGGTAGAAAATGAAAAGGAAGAGTGGGAGTTACAATAAATTACAATTGTCCCTGAGGGAGGGATGACTGCAGTAATCAGAGGTTCTCAACCAGAGGTCCCAGCCCTCTGAGGGAGACGACGGAAATTCACATGCGGTGCAACCGTTCCTGCAACCGATCCATGCAGAGATTTTAACAATTAGATTTACATATGCACAAGGAAAAATCTCTGAACATTAAACCATGAAGCTCTGCATTTGGAAATGAGTTTTATGACATTTATGGAAACATAAACAATGTTTGTTTCTTGATACAAGACACAGACTGAGCAAACTGTCCACAGTGACGAGCATGTTCAGAGTCAATGTAAGGATACTGGTGGTGGCAGCATCATGCTGTGGGGCTGCATCAGAGCCGGTTTTAATGGCATATTCCAGAAAGTGAAAAGAAGAAGGAGGATGGACTTCACATGTCCAAGGCTGAAACTTGGACATGTGTTTCAACAAAACAATGATCCTGAACACGTCCAACATTCAAAGTCTATAAAGTTGGGACTTTCCTTCCCTGATTATTGGTCTTAAAGAAAGCTTGACTGATCTGTGCTAAGAAACAAGACAGTGTAAATTAACATTTCTGCCAAGGAAAGTCTTTGGATGTAGAGACAGAAGTTTGCTTAAGGGCACGAAATTCACTTAAAATGGATTTACATCACCTGAGGTACAAATTCTCCAAATTGTTTAAAATATATATTTGAAAGCAGGATATTAATTAAATTCATGCTCACCAATGATTAAAACTATTCATAGAGAGAAAAGTCTCATATTTGATGTGCCTGGTTTCCTCATAAGCCTTTATGTAGACCGACTTCCTGGTGGCGGTCTCTCCACATCCGTACTGTTCAGGGACGACCAGGTTCAACAGTAAAATGTAGAAGACAGACAAGTGAGGGCAAGTTTCAAATCAGCAACGTTTCACTTCAGGGTCCATGAAAAGTCTCAGCCTAACATGATCCACCAACTGAGCTCTGACTGCAGCTCAGAGCTCCAAAAAGAGCCGGGACTCCAAACAGCCGGACCACAGAGCGCAGGAAGAACCTGGAGCGTCTGACCGATGGTGTTTTGACATCATGCAGTTGACCCGGTGTGTGTTCTGTGTTTATCTGGGGAAAACATCGCAGCTCTGAGGAAAACACACGAGTCTGCAAGAGAGACTGGTGTTCTGCTGAAACCTTAAGCTTTGGTACTTTAACAAGCAACAACGACCTGCAACACGACCGCATGGAAACAGACCTCTGATGGATGAGACTCTTCCTCACTGGACACAAAGTGTTTCTGGATCATTTGGCCCAACAAGCTAATGGCTTAGCAGCGAGAGGAAGTGTAAATCTGAGCTGATGCAGGTGTTTGGATCAGAACCCAGAAACATTAACGGAGAAGACTTCAGCCAACGAAACAAGAGGCAGAGGATCCACCGTGTTGCTCCCTGGAAGAATGACTCAAACACACTATGTAGGTCAGGTAATTGCAGCTGTAATCTCCATCTTGCGCAACAAAATATTAATATCCGTCCCATTAGTCTCAAAGGTGGCCCAGAGGCATTTACCATCTCCAACAGGTCAGACTCATTAGAATCTCAAGAAACGCAGCATTACGTCAACAGGACACCCAGCGCAGGTTTTCTGGAGACGTTTGCTGACATTATGCACACGCAGCCTAAAAGTCAAACACACTCGTAATATATTTGAAACCATCAGAGGACTGGCACATAATCTGTTTTGGCTCTGAAATGCAAAAAAGGCCACATAAATGCAATTTGGGGGAAATTTGTGTGACATAAATAATGAGTAAGCTCTGGCTCCAGGCCTGTTTGGCCCTGAAGAGCCAACTGCGCAAATTAATTCCTCCTGCTATAATGATGTTGTAAACAAAATCTGAATCAGTTTGAATCAGCTTAGATGCCAAGAGCTGCAAGTTTTTAAGTAATTTCCCATCAGTCACACTGAATCAGAGACTTACCGGCCCCTGTGCATGTAGAAACACACCAACACGCTGCAAAGGGATACGAGGAGGGAAAAAGTTCAGTTAGTTAAAAAAAACAAATAAAAAGTTTGTGTCGGGCTTTGGATGTAAAGGTGTGGACCGAGGACCCTCTGTGGCCCTCAGAATGACATTTTATGGACACGATGTGACCTGTAGAAAGAATAAACTGATAAATCTAAAATAATGTTTTGGAGATTTTCACTGATTTAAGGTGTTTCTAACTGAGTGCAGACAAACTAAAGTCATTTTAAAGTGGAAGATGTTAGAGTCAGTGAAAAGTGTCCGAAGCTTCACGTTTCTCTTTACCTTTAGACACAGCAGGAGTACAAACTTCCAGTGACTTTTCCTGGAAGGCAGACTGGAGAGAACCCAGTCATTAAATTCTTACGGGTTTGGACTAATTACAGAAAGCATCTCTGAAAACAGAGACGCCTAGATCATGTTCTCAAACCTGAGATGAGAAAATTAGTTCCAGAACAAAAACCCAGGATGTAATTAACCAGATTCTAAAATTTTACACCACATTTCAAATAAAGGAGAGAAGAGAAAGTGTTTAGTTATTTAAATCTTTGTTTTTAAGTTTAGACACCGTTATAGTCTTACAGCCCAAACTCAGCTGTTCCCTTGACCCATATTCTGGGTAGAACTTTTTGTTTAAAGGGATATTTCTGATTATCTTTGAGGAGTGACTCTATGACGTGATCTTGAACCCTGACCTGAGGGACAGGGTGGAAGGGATCAGTATCATTTCCAGAATGTCAGATGTAACACAGATGTGTAGTTCTCCAAACCAGTGTTTGCTCCAAAATCACAAAATAATGATAAACTCATTCAACCAGCTGTTCAGGAACTAAACAGTCTGAGGTCAGACATCACCTCCAGACTGTTCCAGGAGGCAGAAACCTCCACCAGCAGGGAGCGATCATCAGTGTTACCAGCTGATAATCCTGCACCAGTTCATCTGTTTGTTTTTGTGGATATCCTCCATCTTATCAAACCTCCAGTCAGTTGAGGCTGTTCTGATGGAGGTTTCTTCCTGTTAAAGGGGAGTTTTTCCTCTCCACTGTCACTGTGTGCATGCTCAGTATGAGGAATTGCTGCAAAGTCAATGACAATATAAAACACTTACTTTTATTAAATGAAAGTATGAATACCTACAAGGTGTCCAAGTCGAAAGCAAGAAGTACTTCATATATTTTCCTGGTTTACTCACTTTGGGTTATTAATGTGAAGAACCACTGACTGATGATTTAGACCTTTGAGCAGAAAAATAAAAATTTGAAAGAAAACTCGTTCACCTCCTAACCTTCCTATTAATCTCTGCTTTAAGTTTGCGGCAGCTTCTTTTCTCTCAAAGCTCATTTCACTGAAGAAGTTTCTCGAGGGAGTTGAACTTTTGTACATGAACCACTTTTGAGTCAAATGAGGGTCAAAAGTTCAGATTTGAGATTCACAAAAGCCTAAAGAGCTAAGAAGTGGTGTTTTAAACATTAGAGGGGGGAGCAGCTTCTGGCTGTAAACAGACTCAGAGAATGAGAAGTCAGCTCCGTCTACATCACAAATTATTCCAGATGAAGTCGAAACCCATAATCATGTCGTACTGAACTTCTCCTTTTCAGGTCAAACTCACATAAAGGAATAAAAAGAATCCCTGTGAATGTTTGGTTTACTTTCAGATCGTCTGTTTCTCTTTGCATCCATGATGTCAGGCTGGATGCAGGTCAGTCTGGCTCGTTAATCATCTCTCCTCCCCGACATGCATCACTCCATCCACCCATTCCCTCTTCTCTCCTCCATACATCTCCAGGCCTTCGTCTGTCATTCCAGAGAGCAAAATAAATCACCTCTTACATCATGACAGCTCAACACCTACACTGTGATTTGCTCCTTGGATCAATGGCTTCATTGAAATTAGTAAGAAGATATAAGTTTCACATTTATCTGCCTCCACAGTTGAAAGGTTTCATTTGCATGCAGGTCTGTGTATGTTTTAGAGCAAGAGGAGGTTGTGATGGAGGGATACATGAATGGATGAACGGATGAAGAGAGCCTTCTAAAACCAAACAAATAAATAAATAAAAAGAAAAGGCAGCTGCTCAGTGGATAATCTTTCAGCTTCTAACCACAGAGGATTGGAGGGTTAGAGGTGCCTGCCAGTCATCCTGCAGAGTCCCCACTGAGGTAACCCGGGTTATGGGTTTCACGAGGAGGGGGAGGCGAGTTACTGGAGGAAGTTCAGAGAGTCTGCTTTCAGAGAGGATTGCATCCTCTGAAAAAAAAAAATATCTCTTTTTCTGAACTGAAACACAAAAAACAAAAAGCACATCAGGCTCTTCCAACTGCAAGGACAAAGAAGGCGAGGGAGACGCCTCCGATTCCAAAGGAGCGACTCGGATAACTGCAGCACTTGAAGCTTTTAGTGTCCACTCAAGGAAAATGTCACATGTCCAAATAAATCGCCTGTTTTATGTGTCTGCACTGATCAGAGCTTAAATGTGCCCGAGCAGCAAAGAAAGATGATATTCGCGGCGGCGTCTCTCCAGGTTTCCAGTTTTCATGTTTCCTGTGCATCTGTTCACCATAAAGCTGTGAGCAAAACCTCATGAGCAGCAATAGAAAACTATTAAAACCAGTTTGAGTTATTCAAGCACCCAGATCACCAAACAGCAGGGTCTTCATGACAAGTGATGCTAATTAGACTCACAGCTACCCGATTTGTTGTGAGTGCAGACAAGCCGGTGGACAAACACCATAAGTGTTGGTCAGAGCATGAATTACATGTTGCTTAGGGATGCAGACGAACACAGAGGGCAGAAAGCTGCGTATCTGGCCGATAAATTCAGGAAACAGCCGTTAACCTCTGAAGAAGGTTGTCCAGTAAGGAAGAAAATGTACATTTACAAATGGCTACAAGAACAGACTACATGAGGACAAAATACTAAAAGTTATTTATAATTTTGGGTTTGAAGCGTTTTAGCAACACTAGGCAGTTAGGGAATGGAAATGAGTAACACTGGTAGGAATAAAAGCTTCTGGAACCGTACATTTAAGGACTTTTCTGTTTTTAAGACAATGACAAACAAGCAATGGCTGTTTAAAACATTTTGACTAAATTCCAAAGTCTTTGAGCATTAACAGAATCAATAAAATAAACTCAATGAGATTAACTTTAGACTGCTGGTAGATGCAATCTTGAAACTAATAACCTGTAATTGATTTAGCATCTAATTGACAGCAGCACATAATATTTGTATTTAATCACAATTTGATTTAATCCCAGTCTTGCAGCCCTGGATCAGTTAGCTTCTGTTAGGGACAACGCTGAGATGTATTTTAAAGCAGATATCTGAGGCCGCTGACTCTGAATGTTCACATTAATATAAAAACAGGTGAAAAACAGAAGCAGAGAAAAGCAGGATGAAAGCTGAAGATGAAAAAATAATGACTTTGCTCACTGCAGCTCCATTTCTACAGCAGGTGTCAGCCGCAGGAGATCAGACGTTTCAGGCTTAATCTCTCTTCAACAATCAGACTCAAATCCTCTTGCATTAAATGAGGAACACAGGATGAATATTAAAAAAGTGTCTCAAATATGACTACCATGTTTAGCTTTGGTGGGTCTGCCTCACCTGGGGGGGGGGTCACCACCGATCCAGGTTCTCACATGTTGCGGTTTCCTAAAAGTGGCTTTTTCAACCCTGGACTGTTTCTCATCTGAGGATTTTCAAACTGGGGCACAGAGTACTGATCGATTTGAAGAGCTGCTAAACTGAGTTCATTTTATGGATTTGCACTAATCGTGGTGAAAGTGGTCCAGTTCCCTTTTAACTGCTTTTGTCAGCGATGGTAACCTGAGGCAACCGCATCATTTCCTGTGTGTTTCTGTGAGTCTGCTAATTTACCCGTTTACCCCGACATAAACCAGGATTAGGACTTAAAATGACCCAGATTAACAGATGCCGACCACTTCTGATTCAGTATAAAGATCTGAACCCTTAATACCAGTGATTCAGCAACAGACCATCTCCATGTTGCAAATATTTCTTCCCATTTCAGCCCATCAGACCAGTTCTCTCCAAGTCAGTAATAAACTGCTAAACATGCAGGCAAGTGAAACTGAGCTCAGCTTCCCCCAAAATGTATGTAAAAAGGATCAAAATGGCTAAACAATGGTTGGAAAGATTACTCTGCACTACTGCTGATAAAAATAAGAAGAAACAAAGATCTTGGCATAAAGATAAGAAAATATGGATTTTATTTTTTTTTACCTTAAAAGACATTAAGATTAATTTCTCCACAGGATTATTGTTGTGGCAGAAGTTTTACATTTGGATAAAACGGTAAATTACATTTGGATCAGACAAAACATAGATTTGGTAGCTCAAGTATCTAAAGATGACAAGTAGCTATAAATGACTTGTTTTATGTGAACATCAAAACAAAATGAGTTGATTTTAAAAAGAGTTTTGCTGTCCACGATTAAACTGGATATCAGTTCAAAGGAAAATCGTTTGCAAGCATTTCTGCTGCATAAGCAGATATTTAACCTCAGATTTCAGATCCAAGTTCAGTTCTTACCAATCAGCAGAAACGTGTCAAATACTGAATTACTTTCAATTCTATGGAAAAAAAAACAAAAAACAAACAAACAAACTTCACTTTCAGCCTGGTTCTGCATCTCTCTGGTTCTGCCTTCATCACAAAGCCGTTCTTCTTAATCTAGAAAGGAACTGTGTCTTAATATAAAAGTAGTTGTCAACAAGCAAGTAAAGCAAATATTGCAGTTTAGAAAAAAGCAGATGGACACATGCAGCTCGCCCTGGGATGACCAAGTTTCATTCTTAGCTGTTGTCCAACATCTCAGCTTCTGGACAGATGGATTTTTTCATTTAGTGGACATCCAGCAGCATGAATAGCAGGTAAGATTTATCACAGTGTCTGCATCTAAAGTCAGTCAAAACAGTCAACTTTTCACCATCTTTACTACAGATTTCCACTGGGAGAAGATAATTCTGCACAATCAGAAAAAAGGAGCATCAGCTACAATCAAGACATTTCTGCTGCAAGTCCACATAAAGTCACAGCATTTGAAATTAGCAGCATTTATCCAAACTACAGTTCATTTCCCCCCAAACATCCAAAACTGAGCAACAACAGCAGAAAGCTCAGTAATTTGGTTTGCTGCAGGAAAATAACTGAGTTATTTCTCCTTCTTCAGCAAACGCAGCCCTTCAAATGGATTTTTAATAAAATAGGATTCAATTATAGACGGCCTTTTAGCCTGTGTGACACATCTTACATAAAAGCAAATGTTGTTCCACAGTTGCTTGGTAGGGGTCGGCTCACCCCCACCAGCAGGTGAGACCACAAAAACAGAGCAATAATAATAAAAAAACACTCACAGAAGTGAAGGAGCTGCAGGAAATCCAGAATTTCAAGGATGAACCCAAAAGTACTGCTGGATTCAATAGGAACAAACGTCTGGAACCAAACCAGTGGAGAAAGAAAACCTGGCAGGAAATAATGACTGAAGGAGCCGTGAGCAGCAGGAGCCACAGACAATCAGCAACCAAAGACCAGGTGTGTTACACAAATTATGAGGAAGGAAAATTTAAGCAAACAGAAATGCACCTTAAGTTGGTTTTCCAACCAGCAATAAAACTCAGAAGAAGAAGAAGCAAAAAAAAGGCAGAAAACCAATTTAGAGGAACCAAAAAATGACAAGATTTACTTCAATAGAACAGAGACGAAAAATAACACAAAGGTAATTATTTCAATAAAATTAGAAGCGACCCGGCTGAAACAAAAGGTCACTGAAAAAACAAACTGAACTTCTCTTTCATGCCGGGCCTGAGCAGTGAGATGTGCAGTAGGTGTCTAATGAAGCAGCAGCCAGCAGGTCAAGGCACCAACACGGAGGACACCTCATGCTTGTTAGAGACGCCAGACACCACGAGACACCAGGAGGTTAAAGACGGGGCTGATGCCTCTCAGCTGTTCCTCAAACCAGCCATATTCTAACAATCAAGCCAAACGTGTCCATCAAAGATCCACAAACAGCTTGAGCTCCATGTTCCCAACGCTGCAGCCAAGTTGTAGCAAAGTAGAACACAAGACCCTCTGACTTCCACCACACACACACACACGCACGCACGCACGCACGCACACACACACACACACACACACACACAGAAGTTTCTCGATGGAAATGCCAAGCAGCTTGGCAGGAAGCTGACATGAAGTAGTGGAGGCTTGCTATTTTCATTCTGTGGAAAACCCTACGATTATTTAGAAGATGCCTCAGTTTGTTTCGCCAGAGAAAGACACGGAAAACACGGTGTGGGATGTGGCAGACAGTTTATTACCAATCCAAAGCCCTGAGTAGGAGGAATTTGCTGTGCCAATTTTTTGTGGAGAGTTGAGTTCTTTCATGTTGCACGGTTTAATTCTGCCTCGAAGTCATGCTTGTAAGCCCGTAGTCAAGGCCTCTGAAGTGGCAAGTAAGACATGTCATGCATATAAGTGCCCTCATAGTTGCAGGCAGCATTAGTAAACTGTTGCTGAGATCATTTAATATGAGGAAAAACCGGAGACCAAAAAGTAGGAGCCAGTAATGAGCCAAAAGAATTTTAATTATGGGAATACGGAGCCAAGCACAAAGTATTCACGCTCCTTGAACTTGTACACACTTCCTCACATTAAAAGCGAAAAGTACAGCAGAATTATAAAGCAGAAATTAATTAATAAACTGCTTTTCACATAAAATGTGTGGTGAAAACATTCAGCTTCCCCGAGTCAAAGCTCTGCAAATCCAACAAGTTTTAACTCAATTTGCTCATCTGAAATCGTTGCTCATTCTACTTTACATTTGATGAAATATCATATTTATTATTTCTTCTGTTACTGTATGATATACTTACCACATAAAGCTCATTGAACTGCCTTGTTGCTGAAATGTGCTAAACTAATAAACCTGCAGAAAAGCTCAGGGTAAGTCAGTCGTGATGGAGAGCGCCTGTAAACGATTTTAAAAGTTTTTGCTACAAATTCTTATTTAAGGGTCTGGACTTTGACTGGGCCGTTTTATAACATGAAAATGTTTTGACCTAACCCCCATCTCAAAATCCCTGGAAGGTTTTTGCCCCACTAGAAAGTGAAGATCCACCCCAGCCTCAAGTCATTTGGCGTCATGCATTGTCCAAAGATTTTAATCAGCTTCTGTGTCCCTTCAAAATAAAAGCACCTCCACACCATGTTTTTCCACTGACATGCTGCTTTCAAGGGGATTTGCACAAAAATTTTAGAATTTAGGCCAAACAGTTCAGTTTTGGTTACACCTTCTGTCACATTTGTTGCGAACAGCAAACGTGACAAAACTAACACATTTGTTGATACTTTCTATTAAAAATAAAAGTAGAGAACATGGATTTCTGAATAACTTAAAAATGAGTGATTTCCAAAGCTGATTACTGTGTGAGGAAAGCTTAAACTCTGGCATCAGGGGGGAAACAGAAACCAAACGATCTGAATGACATTCAGCAAAATGAGAAAATTTCAGCTTCTATGAATTTTGATGGTTAATTATGAGTATAAAAGAAAATCTCCATTGTTCTCACTTCTCCGACGAACATTCCCAGGAGGACAGTTTTAAAAGCTGCACCTCTGCAGCAGCAGCTGGTTGAGAAGAAACCGTTTAGTCGCTCGGGAAGAAGATCCGTGCAACATAAATCCCGGCTGCGGCGCAGAGTCCTGCAGGAAACACAGGAGTGTGTTTCTGTGTGACGGTGCGGGACTTCATTGAAGTCCAAATGTACAATATTTCAAACCCCGAAGCAGATATTTGCTAAGAAATAAAATGATGCAAGGATGATTTAACCAGTGAGCACACCCTGCTTTCCTCTGCATGTCTGGGTTGTGCAGCAGATCTGAACATAAGTAGGTAAAAGCCCATTTCACTTTTTTATTTTTAAGTATTTTATTTTATTTTTTACAGAATGCAAATCTAAAACATCCTCAAGGGGTTGGAGCAACATTTGAGCAGTTTCTCAGGATATCGCCATCCTGATACCTGAAGTTATTTTCCTCTTCATGTCAGTCGCCTCCCCCCAGCGAGCTGCGGCCTCCTCAGCCCGGGTCTCACCGCC
This sequence comes from Poecilia formosa, assembly GCF_000485575.1. NCBI lineage: Eukaryota > Metazoa > Chordata > Actinopteri > Cyprinodontiformes > Poeciliidae > Poecilia > Poecilia formosa. Next base: position 107,122 of record NW_006800051.1, on the reverse strand, counting down.
ATCAGTCAGGGTTGATCCAGGCTGCAGCGGAAAGCCTGGCGTATCGCCGTCCTGGATCTCACCCTCTGGGATGAGGGTTAAGAGAAAACTCGCTCTAAAATTATGTTTTACTTTAGCCTTGAGGTGGGGTCAGGCTTCTTAGATTAGGGTGAAGGCAGCCCATGTGTGTGTGACGGCGCGGTGTGTTTCTGAAGGCGGGGGAGGAGGTGAGAGGCCCTTTGAAACCAAATGACTGAGTGAGGCACGAGAAACAAGTGATTACTAACCTCCAGGCTCTGTTGTTAAATGTCAGCCTCTTGAGGAGCGGCTGTGTCATGTGACCTGGAGACGCTGACATCATCTGATGCTCCAGCGATGTTTAATTTGTCTCTCCAAAATGAGACGTCTCAATTTTGACCCTCAATTTTAAATCAATTATGTGCCTGGATGAACTCCATGCAGGAAACACTGATATATTGTTCACGTTCCTTCAAATTAAAACAGAGTCTTCTGTCACTACAATGTTTGGTAGCCTGTTATAGAATGCATAAAGTAAAAACAAAAAAGAAATGACTTGAAATGTCACAAATGTAAGAAATTCCAACATAATTTACTGAATCCTGTTGTTGTAACTTGTTTACTGCTCATCTAAACAAAGCTTGTTAGGATGATTTATACCGCTGAATTAATGTTTTTGTTTCAGTTACTTCAGTCAGTTCTGCAGACTGCAAAATATTTCAAACACATGTTGAAGTCTGAATACTATGATTACTGCAAAAACAGTCAAAAAGTTTTATTCACTTTCAGCTCCCCAACGTTTCAGAACTGTTGAGTTACTTTCTGAAGCTAACGTGGCTAAGGTTAGCTTTGACAATGTCTCCACAGCCCCAAACTGTCAAAATCTTAAATGTCTAAAATCAATATGAAACCAATAAACCAAACTAGAGTAGATTTAGTTTGGCTTCTAAGACGTTTTTTATTAAAAGGTGACATTTTCTAGCTTCCTGTAGTAACTAGCTGTGCGAATGCTGTACAACTAGCACAACTGAACAATACTGGTTGCTTGTCTTTTTATTTAATCTTGTAAAAACTAAAAATAAATATTGTGAATATTCATTGTATACCATTATCCTTCAGTAGCAGCTCCTGCTAATGAACCTCGCTTATAATTAGCTTACTGATCCTTTACAGTTTTTATTTATATTTCTGATGCACTTAGTTTCAGAGATGAACATTTAACACAATTATGGAGGATTTAGAGTTGACTTAAAGAAGAACTGGTTCCTTAATTTATATTAAAAAATACATATCAGGTGTATGCAACTGAAAGCTACAATTTGTGGGTCTGGATAGAGTAACTTACTTACGATATAATGCTAAAAAATACCCCAGATGATCCATTAACTGGACTTTTTCCCCTCCCTTTCTGTCATATTCTCTCTCTTTTCTCTATTTATCAAGCATTTGGATTTAAATCCAAACTGATACTCCTTGTAACCTCTGAACAACTCAAATTACTCTTCAAGAGAAGCACAAAGAGCCAGAAGAGCACACCTGTTGGTAGCACAGCATCACCATCCTGCTGTGAACAGGTCGGCCTCCTGCTGGGAACAAGCTCCACAAACTCATCTTGAGTTTCACTTAAAAAAATAAAGAAATCTAACAAAACCTGTCAAACTTCAGTGGGAAAATCTCCTCTGTAGAACATTACAAAGTGAAATTTTTCTTCAGGCATAAAGCATTAAATATAAACCGCGTGTTTTAATTCCTGCTGAGAGAATAAGTGAAAATTATTTCAGTAAAAATAAATTGCTTTCATTTCCTGCCCCAGATTTTAAAATGTACACAATGACCCACCGACATGAGAACAATGTTTTTGTGATTATTTCTCAGTAGCAAAAATCAATCTTAGAGTTCAAAAGCAATTTTTTTTATGTAACCTAATCTACACACATCAACTGCTTAGATTTACATTTTAAAAACACTTCTTGATTTTCAGTCTCCTGAAGAAGACTCTAACTCTGCCTCCTTCTGTGACAAATTGGTCATTAAACTGATGTTAACATGCAGTTGCACTCTTAGTGCCTGGGGGTCAGAGTTATTATCTGGTCTCAATATGAGGTCGCCTCATGTAAAAGGTTACAAATCAACCTTTTCGTGTGGAAAACTAGTCGAAGTGCTTTTAAAAAACAAATTAAAGCTGTAAATCCTGGAAACAGGAGACGGATGGAGACCATAAACAGATGCAACTCTCTGCTAATAACTGCATGTATCAAAGTATCAACATTCAGACGAGGTAGGATGACCAAAGGCTGATTTTCTGATAGGGTGATGTCCTGTATCCCTCAGCCAGGCTTCAATTAACTGTGCATTCCCAAGAACGCCTTGAGAAAATGAACCCGTTTTAAACTCTGGTCCATAAGATGAGAAACAAAATAACCTTGCAGGGCTGCAGTGCAGCAAAGCAGAGGGCAGGAGCCAGCGTAAAGACAAAGGACTGTATACCAATGGAACATGATGAAATAAGCTGCATCCTTTTATCTTTTGTTGCACACCTGCAGAGAGGTAAAGGAGGGCTCTTACAAGAAAGGATCTACATTTACTTTCCAAGAACAAAACCCAGTGAAAGATGAGTTTTTCCCCCAAGTATCAAATACCAGCAGTTTAAGAAACAGCCTTTATTATATTAAAAAGACAAAGTAGATATTTATTTTCTTAATAATAAAAATAATATAATTTTTTTCTGAAAAGGTGAGTACAAAATATTTAAATTAGGAAGATTAATTGATTGATTAAAAAAGTAAACTATATTCCCAGTGAGCCTGAAAATCCATCAAACCAACATCAGGAAAATGGATCGATCACATCAGAACCGGGTCTGAAACAGTTTCATTGGTTCCCTGTTTCTCAGATTTCAGCCTGAATGTTTTCCCTCAGCAGGGAAAGAGAAGCTGGTCAGACATGATGGGAGGATGAATGGAGGTAAACACAGAGCAATCCTGAAAGAAAACCTTTTAGAGGGTGAAAGATGGGAGCAGAAGTTCACCTTTATACAGGAGAACCACCAAAACAACCCAAACAACCCAAACACCCATCAGCCACCTGGTCACTGAGCTTCACTGGCCAACATCAGCTGATGTCAGCATCCTGAGCGCTTAAAGGAACGGCTACGACCCGTTGAACGTTCACGCAAAGCCACGATCCACACACCCCGCTCAAAACAATCCAGTCTGCATGTTATGATCAGAACCTCAAAATTACAGCTAAAAATGTTTGAATTGTTTTCCACAGTGAAGCGGGTTTAAAGAAGAACCGGTTCCTCCTTTAAGCCCGGTCTGTCATGGTGAAGAGAGAACTGAGTCAAAAGGCAAAGTTCTTGATTTACCGGTCGATCTACGATCCTCATCGATGGTCATGAGCTAAAGACTGAGGTCACGGATACAAGCGGCCAGAATGAATTTTCTTCGTAAGGCGTCTGGTTCTCCCTTGGAGAAGCTCGGTCATCTGGGAGGGACTCTGAGTCGACCCGCTGCTCCTTCAGGTCAAGAGGAGCCAGTGGAGGAGGCTCCTGGACGCCTCCCTGGTGAGGCGTTCATGTCCCACTGGGACGAGGCCCAGGGAAGACCCAGGACACGCTGGAGGGACGATGTCTCCCAGCTGGTCTGGGAACGCCTTGGGATTCCCCCAGAGGAGCTGGAACAAGTGGCTGGGGAGAGGGAAGTCTGGGCCTCCTTATTTAGGCTGCTGACCCCGCGACCCGACCCCGGAAAACCAGAAGAGGATGGATGGATGAAAACTGGCAAGTAAAATCTATTATAGTAACCATAAGTCAAAGTCCATTAAAATTAAGACAAATAAATAAAGACAAATATTGTTTGAAAATCAGCTGCATTAAGATGAAAATCCAAATGAAAAACTGAGTAAAAATATAAGGTCAATAATTTAAGACATCTGGCAAATTCTAGACAGAGTTTCAGTCTGCTTACATTTCCCCTGATAAAACTTGTAGAATGTCGACCATCAGGCCTCGTCACAGTTTGAACTTTATCACATAATTTCATATTCTGCTGAACAAAACTTTACTGAGCCCACTTCAGACAGAATTATGTTATTTAACTTTGATCCAAGTATCTAATTAACTTTCAGATTCCACTCAGGGGTTTTTGCAGACTTTTCAGAGTGAAGTCAGAGTGCAGCAAGGCAACGTTCGCATTGCCAGGTGTGTTTGTGGAGGAGCAGAAAGACACACCTGCAGGGGGAAAACATGCAAACTGACACGGACAGATCCAGATGAGCTCAGACTTAGAACTCAGTTTTTGTTTCTGGGGGGGAAACTGCTTACCAACCAGCACACCACCATGCAGCTCTGCTTGAGTCATAATGGAACGATCCACTTCCTGCTCTGGCTGCAGAATCAGGCATATGCGAAGGCTTTCAGTGCAAAGCCACCGGGACTCTGCTGATGCAAATTTGCTTGTATTTTTCACTATTTTTGGGTCCATCTGCGCCCCAGTTCTGGGTAAACTGGGTCTGCTGTTTTACCCTCCGGAGCAACAGGTCAGAATGTCCTGATTTCTCCAAGTCCTGGCCTGAAAGTGGCCAAACACAGACACAATTTTCAGAAGGATAATAACCATAATTCTACGATTTTGCTAAAAATGTGTTCCAGTTGTAAAAAGTTATAGTCTGATAATGAAGGTATGCTGGTTCAACATCTCCCCTGCTGTATTTGAAAAGCTGATGGAGCTCCTGAATTATTGTGTCAGCCCAGTCTTAGAGATATTAATTATATTTTAATTAGCCTTGATGTATCTATGGAAGGCTGCTAGCCGACCTTTTAAAGCTCAGTAGTGTGGCGTTCATTGTAATAAGTCTCTAGCAGCCAGGCGTCTTTTATATTCTGACCTGAAACACGTCCAGCTGTTAACAGCTGGCTGCCACTGTACATTCTTTTCAAAAACTCACCCACTGCTTCAATCTCTTCTTACAGCAGCCAATTATTTTTCTCTCATGCACCTTCCATGCTTTTTTTGATAAAATGTAATTTTATTTTAAAGTTGTGCGATGCAATCTGAAGGATCCATAATTATTTTAAGAGTTTTGTACCCAAGCAAGTTTTGTTTTGCAAATATGGGTTTCTGTTTGACCAAGAACTTACACTTAAGTAGTATTATATTTTAATCAGGATGTAATGGGAGTCCACATATTATCAGCCAAAATCGTCATGCCAACCAGACGTTTGGGCTAAAAATGATTTTAAAATCACAAAATAATTATATTGTAATCTTGTTTACTTACTCCTTAATAAATTAAGCAAACAATATTAAAACGGTCAGATTTTTCTTCAGGAAACGGAAACTTATTGATCAAAAAGCTAAAAGAAGAGCATTTATGTAAGCACGGATTCATCCGAGATTATTATCTTTATAGCTTATCCTGATTACCATCAACTGACAATTTAATGTCACATGGCTCTGCTGAGGCGCAATCATTTGTGTGCAGGAGAAGAGGAATGGTGAGAGAAGAAGACGGTGAATGCGATTTGTAACTAAATCTGATCAGGGTGAGAATACGTTAGTAAAACTCTGTGGATGAAGTCCAGACTAACAATATATTGCAGACGGTACGAAAACACAATGGAACCAGATCTAAAAACATATATCAGAGAATGTTTTCAAGTTATATCTTTGCTTTGTTGCTTTTTAAAACTTCCACAAATTGCTTCACAAAGATATTATTTTGATATCTGTTTCATCTCAAAGTTCACAAGCATGAAACAAGATAGCAGCACTGAGAGACAGCCATGCAAAATGGAAAACAGGAGCAGAGATTACGTTTCTGTGGAGTGCATCAATCTGAAAAATTGGCAAAAATTGTGTAGAAGAGCCGTGGTGTATGTTTACAGAAGCAGATTAGAACCGAAGATGAGTATATCTTGCCGAGTGGATGTAAAAGATGGTTAGAGGACAAAGAGTCAAAGCAAACCAATACAGAGATGCTTCAAATCTATTTTATAAATGATAACAGCAAGAAATTTTCAAAGCACAAAAACACCATTTATAAGGAGAATACAGTTGCTATTGGTACGACGTATTACTGAGCAAACTTCTTCAGTTTACAGTTTTTTCCATTTATGAAAACATCCAAGCGAGACGTCAGAAGCTGAAGGTGTTGTGGTATTGCTGTCTGACCGTCAGAGTCTCCAGCAACTGCCTGTAACTTTATCACCTTCCTCTTCCTGTAACCATCACTGCATTGGCGCCACTTCTGCCCCCTGGTGCCAGTTTACAGAAAGTGAATTACTTCCAACTTAGAACATGTTTACTGAATTAGGCCAACCATTGCTTCTGGTGCTTAGCTGGTTTTGTCAGTGGTTGCAGTTTTTAAAGAATGCTTACTCTGAGTAGGCAGCGAGCATCCCAACGCACGGCTGCATTCAGAGTTGATGTACTACACTTTTCCAAAACTCCTGGAAAAGTGGTTAAAGTAAATGTCTGCAGGATTTTTTAAATCCTGGAAAATAAGTTCTGGCAGGAACCAGAGTAGCTCTCAGGGTTGTTGCAGCCTGATTTATTGTGTGATAAGCAGGGACAATGGTTAAATGCAGTAATACGCTGTGCAAAGTGCTTCATGTAAGTGGCTCCTGATTGGGAACAAAGAGAAGGGGACCTGGCCCTCAAAAAATGGCTACGTTGAAACAAGTCCTTAATAATGTCTTTGAAGAGCTTTTCATTTTCAAGGACAGGCAGCTATTATCTCGCTTAATCGAGGTCCTTTGATAAGAACGCTGCTCTTCATATCAGTAACAAAAGCCTCTTCTACATTATGTTTTTGGCTTTACGATGGCGGTGACATAAACCTGTTTAGCATCTGTTTCTTCTAGAACGACAAAGCTTTGAATTGTCATGGTTCTTTCTAATCAAACATACCTGCAACAGAAAGAGACGACGGTATAATCATTCTAACTCATTCCTGGTTCATCAGTTTGTATGCAAAAGGTTCTGGAAGCCTGAACTTATGATTCAAAAGTTCAAATCAGGCTTTCTGTCATGTTTACAGTTATAAAGAACCAAAATGCAGAGAAAAACTGTGGTTTTTTAATAATATAATGAGAACGTATACAAAACCGCAGAGAACCAGATGAACTAATCAGAGGAAATGTGGAACAGCTGTGGCAGAAGAAAAGCAGGGAAACTGACTAAGAATCAAAAGGAACAGCAAACCACGATAAAAAACTAATACAGATGAAAGAAATTCAAATGCACAAAGACATGAACGCCAAAGTGTTCCCGTCGGTTGGAACCCTGATGCTAAATTAGCATCAATGCTAAGTAAGCTCTGATGTACTCAGTAGCGTGTGGAGAATCCCTAGCATGTTGAGTAACATGAACATACTCCATTCAGTATGTCAAAATTAGTGTAGAAGCTAAAATTAGCCAAAATGCTAATTTTAAATGCTGCCAGTGGCATGTGGGGCATCAGAATGTTGTCTTACATTGACTTACTCCATTCAGTGAGCTAAATGTGGCTAATGTATAAAAAATAGCTAAGAAGCTTATTTAAGGCAAGGGAAAGAGGAAGTGCACTGCTAATGTTTGTGCTAATATTAAAATTAAAAATCTGTTACCAGAAAACGTGCTCATCTCTTAGCAACAGATTAACAACAAATATTGTTGTTGTTAATAAGAATTGTGCAGCTAGTTAATGTGGCAGAAAAGTGGAAATGTTTTTTTCAATTTTTTGTCATTGGTGGTAAATATATCAGACATTCAACACAAAAGTAAAAATCTGATTTGTACTTCTTGGCATTTCGCTGCCAGAAAAAAACACTCATCTCTTAAAACCATATTAATAACAAGTAATACTGTTTATAAAACATAATATTTTTTTAAATACTGCTTATCTGCTTAGACACAATAAATTTACATTAAGTAAATTTTGCAAAAGTAAAAATCAGATGTTTACTTCGTGGCTCTTCGCTACCAGAAAACGCGCTCATCTCATAGCAACAGTATAGGCTAAAATTAGTCAGAATGCTAATGTTACCCTAAATGCTGTCAGTAGCATGTGGGGCATCACTAGCATGTTGTTTTACATTAATTTCCTCCATTCAGTGTGCTAAACATAGCCAATACGTAAAAAATAGCTAAAATCCTCATTTTAGGGAAAAGGCTAATGCTAGTGCTAATATTTTGCTGATATTTTGGCTAAGGCAGTGCAAGGCAATGAACTAACATGGGAGAAGAAATAGCTAAAATACTTATTTTAAGCTAAGGGCTAATAAAAAGGAAAAGGCTGAGAGGGATATTGAGGCTTTTATTTTGAAATTTTCAGCTTCATTATAAAGGGCCACACTAATCTCATGTGTAACAGCGGTTGGATTAACCAGTCATATAATGCCCAGTAATTACCTGCTGTGAAAACTGTGAAGGCTCTTATTTTGGAGGGTATGTCTTGTTCTTATTTTGACAGTAAAATGTTTTTTGTCAGTTTAGGAGCATCAAGTTTCATGAATCATGAACATATACAGAAGGAAATGATCCAAACCAAACATCTGGATCAAAGTGATGCTCAGCAGTGTTTTATTTCAGGTTTTATGATTGCTATGAATTATACTTGATTTATCAGTTTTATTATCATTTCAACAACCATAATGTTGCTGGTATAAACTTTCCACAGGCTTTTGTCATTGTAATAAACTGAATATTACTGGAGCTTTAAGCAAAGCATACTACAGTAAAACTGTGTGCTTGCATAATAATGGAGGATAAAACAAACATAATAAAATATTTATAGATGTCAGAATTTCTCTGACGTGTCTGAATGCCTCCTGCACAGGAAGTGAAAGGCGCCATGTTGGGTTGTTTGTGACTTTTAATTGGTTTTCTGTAGCAATGTGAGGACCTTATCTAGAACGTCTAGTTTTGACATGCCTATTTATATTTTCTAAGTATAAAAACATGTGGATCTGAGAGTTTTCCTGTTTTCAAGTCTTTCATCGATCCATCTGATGTTGGTGGCGTTCCCATATGAGAAGACGTCTGCAGCAGCGGCAGGGAGACCAGATTGATTAAACGTGCTGCTGGCGTAATGTGGTCATGTGTCAGGAAACCCACACATTAAGCTCGCTAATACGTTCTTCATGGCCGCCTGTCTCCTCTCCAGCTTTGCCCTTTTGAAGTTAAAATCCACAAATCCCCCCACCAAGCTTCCCCCTCCTTCCCTCCCTCGCCCTCTGTCTCTCTCTCTCCCGTTTCCAGCCGTCTATTCGTCCCGTTCCATCATCCTCATCCCATGCGTCCGTCTCTCCGTCCTGGCCTCCAGCTCTCTTTCACCTTTAATAACTCCACTCATCTCGCCTAGCTCGACTTCCAGCGTTCCTTCGGCCTTGATGAATTCCCTCGTCCCATCTGTACGTTCCTCTCACGCTGCGTTCCCCTCATCATCAGAAGTTTTGACCCTCACTCTTCCTCCTCCATCAGTGTGTTTCCAGGCTGAGATTTGGTTTGCTAATGACACTCCAAGGGAGCACAGCAACAATGCTGTTGGCTTTAATTAAAGACATTAAGGGGATAAAAAGACACAAAGATCCCAGAATGGCATGTTTTTCCTTTCATGCTTCCCAAAATACCTCTCCGTTTTATCTTTCCCACCTTCATCTCATTCCTGGCTCCTTTGCTCTTGTAAAGCACACTTTCACACTTTCATTAATTGGTTTTTTCACACAATGCTTATTGTTGCTTCTGTTCTAGATTTACATCACCAGACTGTTGTAGCTGAACTTGTGACATCATGGACTTCTCTTCCTCCCAGACATTGAACACTGATGAGGAATCCGTCCATGCATTCATTGTTTCGATCTTTGATCACGATCTGCATCTCGTGGCCGTAGGTTGGAGTCGGAAAGCAGACGGACCGGCAAATCAAAGCTTCGCTTTTTGGCTCCGGTCTTTCTTCGTCACAACAGACCAAAGCAGTGCCTGCAGACAAATCCCACAGACCATCTGTCCTCCCATTGCTTGAATTAAAACATGATTAATTGTGATTACTTAATTACAGGTCCTGCAATTAACTCGACTAAAGATTTCAATCCAGTTCTAGATGTTGGATGCAGACAAACTCTCTTTGAGGAAAAGATTTCTACCTGTGTGTCTGGCATTTGCTCTTCAGAATCTTGTAGGAATGTTTCAATTCTGGGAAATGATAGAGGAGAATCGATATGAAACATGAACAGAGAGAAGCGCAGTCTGCAAACTGATGAAAGAGAAAGCTTTAATGGAACTATAATACTGTCTCTTAATCTCTCTGCCCTTCCTCTATCTCTCCATCTTTCCTCTGATCTTATGTCTCTCTCTCTCTTTGTGCAGGTCGAAGTCTTTTAATCTCTTCATTCGCAGTCAGAACTGTATTTATCCAGAAAGCTGTTTTACTTAACTTGGATGTTGTTTTTTTAGAATAAAGGCAACATTTCTATGGAGACTTGCTGGCATAGATTACAGGAGCAGAGTGAAGATGTTCTGATCCACACTTAATAGGACCGGAGAGGCTTTATTTTTGTCAAAATGTGCGTCCCAGTCTGAGCAGCAAAAACCCGTCAGAAAAAATACAGTACTAAAAACTCAACAAGCCCATGAGTCAGGCATTTTTATGGTTAGTCAGAAAAATGTGACCTTGAGCCCACACAGCGTCTCCAAAAGCAAAACTCCAAATATGTGTCATATGCAAACTGCAGCCCGGCTGGGAGAACTCAGCTCAGCGTTTAAAACCAATGGTGCAGATTCTGTGGGACCCATCTGGACCCAGAGCCATAACAGTAAATACTCACTGCAAGCAGGCATCCGAGACAGTTAAAGAAACGTCCTGACGGACTGGCTAACGGCAGCTAAGTGTTGAATATAATGATCACAGTCTGTGTGTCAACCAGCAGCTGGATTACAGCAACTTTTATTACCCTGTGATGTGCTCGTTTTGTCATCGGTTTATAAATAATGTTTAAAATGTTCACCGGTGATGGAAGGTAACATTAAAATGTTTCCTCTTCATTTAACTCGGCTCATTCTACAAAACAGACCCAACAACAACAATCCATCAGGTCTGCAGAGAGGATCATCAGGGCTGACCTCTCCTTCCATCCAGGGCTTATAACAGCTCTGCAGACCCCACACATCCTGGACACAAACTGTCTTACCTTCAGGTCAGTGCTACAGAGCGCTGTCTGCAGCAACTACTGACTGCAGAGACAGTTTCTTCTCCAACACTGTAAGACTCTCTCTGACAACAGTCACAGTGATTTCAGCATTTCAATCTGACTAAGGTCTGGACTTTAATTAGGTCATTGCAAAACTTTGATCCTTCCCTATTTCAGTCAATCTGTTGAAGATTTGCTGCTGTGTTTTATCCAGTTAATGTTTCAGTTTGGACAGATGGAATCACATCTGACTTTTCAGTACGCTCACATCCAGAAGACGACGACTGCAAGGTCTGCCACGATCCCCCTGCATCCAAGGTTGCAATGAGGAAAATATTGCAACTATAAATTTGCAAAAACTTCCCCAAATATAAAGCAGATCATTGTGGAAAAACAAAGTAAATTTGTTTAGGTGCTCAGGTGCAACTTTCTGATCAAACTGCTCATAACAAGCTGCACTTGTTAGTTTTTCTCTATTTGTCATGTAATGAACTTTTCCCTTTAAAATGCTAATCTTAAAGTTAATTTCTTTGACCCAGATTGATTTTTCTGGGACGTCCACCTCTGAGGTAGTGAGTAGATGTCTGTTTCCCTCTGCAGAATAACCTTCAACCTTTTCCACATTGACAGGCAGCACTAGCTACTTCTGTCAGGTCATTGCTAATGTCGTTCCACATTAGCTTTCTGTTGGGATAAGTGTGCAGGACCTGCTCGCACAGAGGATGATCAGTTAATTAATGGGTTTGATTTCCTCCCATAATCCTCTTGAATCAGTGAAGGTGTGCTCCATCTTTCTCTTGACAGCATCTCTCACTCCTGAATTGTCAAACACTTGAGCTCAGTTAGCCAGTTCACTGTGGAAATGTGTGGGCTGCAGATGGGCCAGACCAACTCGATAAGTGTTCCCCAGCCCATGAATACTTAAACACTGATTTTCATTTTGTAGAATCGTAGATTCTTTCCATGGCTGGACTTTACATTTACATCATTTGCAAATTGAGTGAGACTCCAAATGGACTCAATTTTACTTTTGAATCTAAATGAAGTTTATATAGTAGTGTGTTGGATGGGAGACGATTTTAGTTCATGTTCCTAACTCCACTCAAAAAGCCTTTCAGCCTTTTGAAGCTGCTTCTGTCTCGGCGTTGTTAAATGCAATGAGACAGTATCCTCACAAGATTCATTTTGTGGCAACTGAACCAGAAAATGTCGCAACAAATTACCTGATTGCATCTTTGAAACTGTATCAATAATTCCCAGAGACACTTGTGCAGGATCCTTTTCATCTCTTTGACGCCACTTTGGATTGATGACAAATTTCCCCCAATGAGAGTTATTAAATAGAAAGCAGTTGGGGAGGGGGCTGTATATTTGCCAGCATTAGCAGGTGCTTTCAGTGAAACTTCTCAAAGACTTTGGAAAGTTGTTGTTGCCAAAAAAACAAGACGAGGGCCGTCAGGGCGAAGGGACGACGTCGGCTTTTTCATTTAATTCTGATGCAGTTGGAGGACAGGAGGCAAATGGTGGCAACAAAACACAGTTTGTAAATCAGTTGAGAATGATGTCTGTTCTGTGCACAGCAGCTAAAAGTTAAGCTGAGAGTTGCACAATGCAGTAATCCGACCTTAATGCCGTTCAAATGTTTGGCCACAAATCCACCATTTAGTCTGGAAACACACCATATGTCGGAGTGTTATTAACTCACAGACCAGATAATGTAGCCAAACAGAAGTAAACGTAATATCAGAGAGTGTGTCCGTTCTTATTACACACACGGGGCTTAAACACCAGCAGATGTGTCTGTTCAGTCACAAACACTGGAAGCCTCACAGCCTCTGTCAGGAAAGTTGTTCACTTCAAGGCGTTGATTAGTTTGGCTGGCGGTGCTTCCCTGCATCTCTATTTAGTCATTATTGGAAGCACATCTGCTCTCTGTAGGCTGGCTCCGGTGGATGTCCCCGCCATCCGTAATGCAAGCACGTACACACGCACACACCTACACACACACACACACACACACACACACACACACACCAAATAGCACAAACACCTTCTCAAACCTAAAACCAAGCTCGTATGCACGTACACACCTGGACAATTCCAAAAGCTGACTTGTAAACATGCCAGCTTCCGCACACACACACACACACACACACACACACACACACACACACACACACACACACACACACACACACTCACACACACACACACACACGTCAAGGAGATTCACAACGGGAGTGAGGCGCTTTCCGATCATCTCACATCAGCTCAACACCTCTCCATAAATAGAAAACTGGCTCAGCACTGCAGGGAAGGAAGCATCGTTTGGAGAACAGATTAAAGTCCGGGTGGATGTGGGCGCATTGAGCACGCATGTTTATCAAGTCGAGTCTCAGGGTCAATCAGAGAGCAAACATCAGGCTGCAGCACTAAGCTGCGCTTTGTGTGGGTCTGTAAAGGCATCTTTGAATGTTTCCAACTACATGCATCACTGTTATCTC
>NW_006800051.1:25739-93290 GCF_000485575.1 Poecilia formosa | reverse complement strand
CTGGCTTCCCATCCGTATCCCTGCCATCCCAATCCTCCCCGCAGCAGAGACAATGAGAGCTTCTCCGATTCCATCAAACAGACGACACAAAGGAGGAAAAGAGGCAGAAAACAATTAACTCTGGCAGAGAAAGTCACAGTGAGGAGGAAACACAGAGATTTGGCCAGAATTAGAAAAGGGACGTAGGGATGAAACCATCCAACAAACAAAGAATCAGAGGTGGAGGAGATGAAACCAGATTCAATGTGAGCTGAACTACAAACCGTAGAGGAGCTGTGATTTACAAATGTGAGAAAAACTTTGTTGATATTCCACTGTCAAAAACACACAATTTCACAATTGTGTGATTTGACATTAAGTAAAATCACACATGAATGAGCTTGTTCAAGTGATAAATGATTAAAAACAAGCATGCCACGCCATCATCATCATCCTGTCATCTTCATCATCTTTCCCCCAGAATTAACATCAAATTGTTCTTTATGTGACTCATGTGAACAAAAATGTTTCCATTGCATTTTAAGAAATACACTAAAAGCCATACAGCCAAAAACAGAAAAAAATCACTTCATTCTAGTGCAAAAATTTAAACAAAAAATAAGAGTCTTAGCCAAATTTTCGTGTTTCCATTAAGAAAATTAATTTTTTTAATTCCCATTTGCACAATTATATGATCAATGGAAACACAGCTAATGAAAAAGGTGGGATGTTTGCAACCAACCCAATCTAGTTCAAGTGACTGTTATCTGTTTCCTAAACTACTTGGACAATTTTCTTGGCAAATGGGAAATGAATCAAACTTTATGTTGTTATGAAATATTAAAATGTCGTAAAATCACCAACGCCTCTGTGGTTTCCCTCTCTGAAATGTGTTGTTAGATTACCAGCGGAGGGGATACGCATGATAGGAGGCGATAATGTTCAGGATGGTGAACTGTACATGAGAGGCAGCCTGTAATATTCATAAGTGACATGTTTTTCAGGAGGAAAATGGTAGTTTGACGGCATTTAGAGAGAAAAATGTATTCCTAAACAGTCTTTTAAGTCAAAGCCACCTGTCAGAATATCCAGTGAGTAATTTAGAGCTTTTTATCCCCAACAAATTACCATCAAAATATGTCCAATTCAGCCGACTTTTTATAAATACATCCTGTCAGCGCGACCATTTCAGAAACCACTACTGCAAGACAGCTTAATTGTATTATCAAAACATGTTGGCAGCAGTGTCAGCTCTCAGGAGAAGCATTCACAATTACATGTGCTAGATCTGCACACAAACCTGTCTCATCTGCACTGGAGCGCCGCTATCTTGACAATTTTACATATTCCCAGTGCTCAGCGCCACAGCGCCGCTGTAACATGACCACACAGAGCCAGCAGTTAACAAGGAAGCCCAGAAGACAGGAGGTCCCAGAGAAAAGTGTTTATGTTCCTCCTCTTTTCGAGTTAAATCTACCTTATAAGACATTCCTATGGCAGCTCCGCCGCTGTTATCTCCAATCAGCGGGAGCCTGCTGCTTCTGACACAACATAAGAGGGAAATGCAATCTAAGAGAAGTGCTTATGGGCTTCAGATGCTGCTTGTCGTCTCATTAGGCTGCTTCTTGTGCATCTGTCTCCCGTCGAGTGCTTTGCTGTGGCACAACTGAAAACAGCCTCTCCGTATCATCATTAGAATTATAGATACAGAAATGTGCGCCATGGTGATTTATAGTTTGTTTTCAAATCTTCCTGTGAAAGTCGTTCCAAGAACACAGAGTGTGGAAGTGTGCGGTTGCTGATCTTTATCCATGACCAATTACACCATAAAACTGACAACTAAAAAGCTCTTTCGACAAACTTTGTGGCTCTTCAAAGTTGGGGTGTCAGCAGAGAATTTGCTTGATTAAAAGATAAATATTTTAGCCTCGTCTCCGTTCCCGGCCACCAGAATGTTCTGTGCTGTATTTAGTCAGATAGCGTTTCTAGTTTGGGTCTGATGAGGACGGGTTTGTGTTGAAAGCTCTGTTCTGACTCCAACTGCAGCCAAGTCAGCACAAATGAGACTGCTGAAGTTTCTCCAGGAAGTTTCTTTTAATCAGACGGGTCCCAGTCCAGTTCTGAAACCAGGTCCAAACTGGAAAGAACTGGTCAAGTTTTCCACAGCCAGACTGACCCACCAACTGGTTGCCCACGGTAACAGCCAGGCTGACCAAGGAGAGCATTAATAAGTAAAACAGCCAGGATGCTGATCACAAAGCCATGCAGGGGGTCAATATTTCCTCGTAGGTTGAGGATTTTACTTTCTTTGCACATCATATTCCATCATCAACACATACCTGCTGAGAACTAACAGCTTAAAACTGATGTATTAACATCAACATCGAGTCAAAACCTAAAACAATAATGTGTCTATCAGGACGACACACCGTGTTCAATTTCACACATTTCACCAACAATTCAACAGTCATTGCAATAAAATTATTTATCACAATAATTGTGTTTCTTTACACATATCAGTTGTGTATTACCACAGTAAATGTGTATACAGATACTTTACTGTGCTAAAAAAAAATTTTAAAGTGATAATTTGATTGGAAATATTGAAGTCTTGTAGAAAAATGTATTTTATTGTTAAAGAGTCACAGCAGACTGACTCTGTAGCTACACAACACCGATAAAAACTAGTTCAAGCTAAATCTGGTGCAAAACCAGCATTGGAAATCAACACATTTGTTTTAAGAGAGTAGAAATTTATAATAAATCTGATTTATTCCCTGTAATCATGTAGCACCAATTCACAAACAATGTCGTCTCAAGGCACTTTGCAAAAAAATAATTTTAATTCAATCACACATGCATTCTAGTTATGCTCAGCTAATTATTCAAAGTAGTAAAAAGTTTGTATCTAAGAAGTCCAGCTCATTGCATCGAGTCTTTGACTGCAGCGTTCACTCCTCCTGGTCCAGCATGTAGCGAGAATCACTTGTAGTTGAAACGTTTAAATCCTTTAGATTAACTCCAGGTTGGAGTAAAAATAACCCAACAATCTCAGCCACCCCATGATTCATGTCAGGCCAGCGCAGAACGACAGTAAAACTCCTGCGGTTCTGTTGATTCTTCTCTCGCCTCAGCAAAATGAAGACAAAGAGCTTCCTGTGAAGCTCCTCCCTGCCATAACCAACTTTATGACACGCATTGATTGTCAGGCCTTCCTCTGTTTACTGTAACCATTACAGACTTACATTATCTCCACTCCACCAACGCCGCACTCTGTTACGTATAATTACTTATCTTTCAAGTAAGCAGATCTGCACCCTGCTTCATAATCAGCTTTGGGCTGCGAAGATGCGCGATGATATAAACTTGAAGACCACAGAGCGCCGGAGAAACTGCAGAGGAGCCGGCGTATTGATTTCATTTATCTCCGCCGGAGCTGGGACTTGTAAACAGGTGTGATTCTGTAATGGAGATACTGCACTGGTAACGCAGCGCTGGAGTAATGCAGGGAGACGTATCAAGGTCGTCGTCTCCCTCAGCTGTTAACCAGAGGTGCATCTTAACTGGCTGCGTGTCCCAGCAGCCAGCTGGGAGCAGAGCTCACAGGAAGCAGGTGTGAATGGATGTGAAGCAGGCCGTGCATGATGGGAAACATGTGCTGCTGGAGGAGGTTTCCCCGGTGAGTAACGTTTTTAAAGGTGTAGCTGATCCTTCACTTCGTCTCTGTCAAGGTAATTATAAACACTTGCTGTAATTATTGTCTGCAAATGAGAGCAGAGGGGAGACAGCTGACTTTAATTCACACCTGCTGAGTTTGTAGGGACTCAGTGTGTGGTCCTGATATTTATTAGTATACGTGTTTAATGATTAACGCGTTTGTTTGAGTCAGATCTGCTACCCTATAGGAGACTTACTTTTTTTAAATCTACTTTTTCACAGACAGCAGTTCAGTTTTACATTTCTGATTAACCTTTTTGTCGTGCATGTTGAGTTTTTTTTTTTTTTTGAGAACCCTAGTTACTGTTCAGTTCCAACTATTTGCTTCTAAGTACAAGACACTAGACCAAAAATACTTGGTAAGATTTAGTGTTTAGTGTATTAAACACATTCCTGAGTTCTGCAGCTGTTTTGACTCGATTGGATTTCACCAAACATCCCAGAGAAATCAACGGCTCTCCACTTTCATTACAGTTTTTTAGAAGTTTCTGCAATCTCATTGGATGTTTTAATGCTTTATTCATGAGAAGATAATCATTACATCCGTCGGGGTTAATTAACTTGTTACCAAAGATAATCACCCATGCAGTGATTATTATTAAATAGAGGATAATTACGTTTTTTTTACATTTGTTTCGTCCAGCCAGTGTATCATCCAAATCAGATTAAGCTGATTAAGAATAGTTATTCATACAAACTCATGTAGTGAGTCTCATAACTAGAGGAAAGGGACTTAAAATATCCAGACTAATTATTCAACACACAGGATAACAGAAGAGCTGAAATGAAGAAACAGGAACAGGACAGTTGTTGTAGTGGAAACCAGTCAGGCTGAAGGGAAAAAACTTACTGGAGGTAAAAGAGAACTCAGACGTGAACAAAGGAAAACTCAGCAGGCTTTCAGACTGACGACTCAATGCACAGCTTCATGCATGGCGGTCCGTAAACAAAACATTCTTGGTAAAAATCTGGCCAGGCTTTCACATAACGTCACTTAAAACATAGCAGTGGCAGCACTCTGCTCAGGTCGGCCGCTGAATAGAAACCACCTCCTCTGTCTGCTGAGAGCAGAGAGCTCACTCACACCTGAAGACTGACTGGCAGCCATGCTTTTATACGCTTTTATGCGTTTTTCTGCTTTCTGGTAACAAAACAAAAAATGAGACAAAGAGCAGCACATTCAGATATGGAAATATGTGTTTGGTTCATTACTTCTGTGTTGTAATAATGCTTCGTGATATTCAAATCTTGCATCATTGCAAAGCTTGTTTATTTCTTCTTAAATGGAGCAACATTTGTTAGGAAAATGCAATTGGGGACAGCAGCAGCGCGTGATGCATTTTGAAAACAATGCCACTCCGTTTATTCTGCCATCGACTCACTTTTTACTCATTTATTGGATCTGATGTTGGAAATTTAAAGAGAAAACATCTTGGAAGCTTAATTACAAACTTGATCATGTGTTGAAGAACTATGCACAGGACATCAAGGTGAACTGTAGTGCAGGGCATTCTGGGTAAATAAGACCAAAACAAACGCACAAGCCTAGAGGAGAAATGTCTCAGGTTCTTCAAAGGGTTTGGATTGTTTAACAGTCTGAAAGCAAACCACAGCAGCTCAAAATGTAACAAATGTTGCAAATTTGTGGAAAAACATCTTCAAACTCCTTCACTGGAGGCAAAGCCTGACCTCCAACCTGCCGTGGTTTTCCAGTTGAGAACTGGTTGCCTCAGATCTGCAGAATTTGCCTCTCACCTCTAACCAGCTGAAGACACAACAGAATCACATTATGTGAAAAAGTAAATATGAAACCTGACAATCCCCAAACCAGAGCTCCTCCTCTCCAACACACAGTCTGACATCCAATTCACAAACACAACAAACAAGATGAAAGACGACCGGCAGCCTGGTGGGTCCATCCGGGCCTGGAAACAAGCTCCACTTTGTCCCAAGAAGCAGAAGAAGACGCATGATGATGTGCCCTCCTCCTGCTTTCCACTTTAATGAAGGAGAATGACAGGAGAAATAATCCAAACTCTTCAAAGAGACACAGAAACCAAAGAAAACTGAGCAAAAATCTGAGCAGAGAAACAAAAAACAAAAACAAACCCCCGAAGAGATTTTATCGAGTTTCAGAAAATCTAAATCAAAGTTCTTTTGATTTAACTTTTAAACATAGATTTTCTGTGGTGAAAAACAAAACAAACTGTTTAATGTTTTCACCATCAAGCCCCAAAGTTTAAACTTATTAATGTGAAAGCCGCCCGTCAACAGAACCATCGCTGTCAGGTAACGCCTCTGAAATATTTAGCTGCTTTATCTTTTATTTGTTCTGCATTTCATCTAAAATGTATTATACATTCCCTTTTGCTCCATCATGTTGTCATTTTTTTTAGATTTTCACACCCTCTCCAGTTCTCCACTGTTGTTTTTTCACCTTTTTGTGCATCTCTCACCTCGCTCTGTATCTTCTCATCTTTATAGGAATAAATTCTGCACTCTGCTGAAGCTGAGAACAGCCGGCTGTAGGCATCTGCAGCCTATACTGATACATAAACCAATATCCATAATTAATATTCCCTGGAGACAGCGGTGCAGCTCCACGCGTCATGATGTGTTCTACATTAATAAGCCGAGTTAATAAAAATCAGCGGAATGCATCGGTGCAGAGAAGCTGCAGGAAAATCAAGGTATTGATTTCACATCATTACCAGCGACTGCAGGAACAACTACAGCTGAGAGGAAGACAATGAGACAAATATGGATATGCTTTCAGCTTTGTGGGGCACATAAGCATCTTAGATTTGACCTTTCACCTATAACAGCTGATTTAAATGTGAAAACAGGCCTGGTTACAGTGCGAGTGTTTTCTCTTTTTAATGAACAGTTCACTCTGCTGGGTTCAGGAGCTTGGAAGAAAATCATTTCTATGGCTGGAGAAGCTCTTAAATAACCACAACTTCACCTCTGATTGACTGCAGAGAAGCAGATAAACCCAAAAGACGAGTTATGGATGTTTGTTGATTTTATCCAGGTAAAATGTGCATCTATGAAACGTCATTTAGAAGATAAAATATGAGCAGTTTTTTGGGTATTTCTCTCTTCTCTTTCTGTATTTCCCCATGTTTATGTGGACAAATTCTACAAAACACACTAAATATTTTTTTATGATTAATTGGATATAATGTGCAGTGCAATAATAATAAATATCATACAGTAAAGGACCAAGAGGGAGAAGATGCAGCAAAATCAATAATGGCCCCAAAACAAAGCCTTGTGGAACACCAAACTGGACAAGACAGGATTTTTAGCTCTTGGTTCTTCTTTAATCATCTTCTGGATCTTAATTGTCTTTGACCAGTTCCATATTAAATTAATTCCTGAACTCTATACAAGAATCTAATTTCTTATTTAAGTGTGTGATGGAGATCTCTCAAGGTTAGATCGATTTTAACAGATTAATACGTCAAAATATAGTTTAACTTTTTAACTTGGCTCCTTCTCTCTGCACTTTGGAACCAGTGGACGTTTCTCAAGCAGATGCAAAATTATTTTAAATCCAAATCATGTTTTTTTATTCCAAACATGAAAAAACCACCTGCCAGGACTCGTTAAATCCTGCACAGAGGATGAGAATTAATGACCTCCATCACAGCATAATTTATATGCTAGATCTGTAAATAAAGGAGTGGGCTGACTGAGGGAGCAGTCATGTTTTATACTTACAGAGATTAGTATTCTTTAAGATATTTGATGCTTCAAAATAAATGAGATTTATTTGCCATTCGCAGAACTTGATGGCTCGACCAAACAAGATAGATGAGAAGATCTAATACATTATATCCCTATAGCATCTATCATTTCTGACTGTGAGCCAGAGCTTTAAAATGTTAAAGAGGTGTTTGGGAAGAATACAAATTAACCACTCCAACTGCACTGTTTTCCATTTTGGCTTATATAAGAGCAGGGGATGCAACAGGGGAATACACCGTGATTTAATAAACAGGTTCTTATCCAAGCACGTTTACGGTTGTAGTTTTGTTTCCTCCGGGATGTAAGGAAGTGCAGCGCAGCGACCCGAGCGGAATGGGAGAAGACCTTACCTCGACAGGAAGCGAGAGCTGACAGCGACCCGGCGTTCTCAGGCATTTCTGCTCCTTACAGCTCCAGCAACTTTCTGCTCAGGTATTTCAGCCCCCGTCTTTTCAGGGAGAATGAGTGCTGAAAAGAAAAAAGAAGTGGGTAAAAACCATATTTTTAAAGTAACTCTACCAGTCAAACACACATTCACTGCAGTCTGGAAAAGGTTTTTAAAAAGTGTCAAAGTTATTTTTTACAGGAGGAGGTCAGTTCGTACTTTTGCTGGGAACAGCAGATTCTAATATTCTTCGGGTTTCACTGCAGAAAAGGAGCAAAGTCGAAGGAAAAGTTTTCCAATTCTCTGCTGAATTTGGCACATGTTGCTGCCCGTCTGTCCAGGTAATCCGGCCTCCTCCCCCCGTCCAGAAACATCAACCTGAGAGGAACCAGAGGCTGTGAATGAGTGCATTGTCTCACCTGAGTGAAGACTTGTCCAGGTTGTACAGCCCACTGAGCGCTGGAGTACAGCGCTTCAACAAGGACGTCAGTGGTTAACTTCTGGAGCGAATGTGGAGGCAGTTAGTCTTACATTTTAACAAGAAATTGTATATCTATGTTGTTTTGGTGGCAAAAGAAAACACAAGTCTTCAAAAACTTTCCAAATTTAACTTTGTTTTTCCCCCACATGACATTCTGGATTACATTTAAAATGCTAATTTTTGGACAAGTCTGTAAAACAGCTGTTCTGTATTCCCCTTATACAGCAGTGCCATGCTAAACCTTTTATAACTTTGCTCACAAGCATTTGTCTTTCATTGGGATTTTATGTGACAGATTATATGTATATAGTATATATAGTTCATGTGAAGAAGCTGAAGGAGTTTAAAGGTTGCATGTTTTAACTTGTGTATTTACAACCATTTTGTAAAGTGGAGCTGAAGGAACCAAACACAAAAGGTGGGTAATATGCAAATAAGAACTTAAAAGCAGAAGGACAAAAACAATGTTAACCAACTGAACAGGACACAACAGGAATCATACGAAGGACAAAAGAACCCAACACAGAAATGTAAATTATGGGTTCGACTTATTGGAATAAGAACCAGCTGTGTGTCAAAGCTTGGCTGGGTGAGTAAGAGCTTCTCCTGGAGACATTTGGTCCATAACTGACCAGAAATGACACAAGAAATCACAAAGGACAGGAATCAGAGCAGAAACCTGGGATGAGGGAAGTGAAACACAAAGTGATGAACTTATCCAACATACTGCACTGAAAAAAAAGAACTGTAATTCTGTTGTTTTGACTAAATATTATCACAGACTGGAAGCCGTTATATCTCCTTTCAACCAAAGTGGATGATTAGGATGCAAAACAATGGTGCTTTAATTAAATCTAATACATTTATCAGCAGCAGCAGCAGCTCAGGAATACATAAATAAAACTATATAAAGCTACATTTGCACTGTTACATCAACATGCAGAGCACAGAACAAACTGTTCTGTCACATAATGTGCGGATAATGTTCTGCCTCGGCCATAATGATCCGAACAAAAACACACCTACAGCTAGAAAGACAATCTAAACAGTGATGTTATCGGTGTGGAGCCACAATAACACCTTCAGCGAGTCTCAGTGGGATTCTCCAGTCATCTTTCTAACTGCTGGGCCACAAATTAGTGTCTGAGCTGCCACACACTCGCTCAGAGCCTAACAGCCGGCAAACTGCCATAAACAGCCCATAATGCAACACTTTCTCTACCAGGCTCTTCCTCTGGGTCACCCGCCTTTTAGAAACCAGTCATCTTGTCAACGTGCGGTTTTTACAGCTGTGTAGAATACCTCAGATGGATATTCTACACAGGAGGAAAATCATTTTACAGTTTTCTTCAAATTATAAAATTAAAGATCCAGATCCTCGGCTCCGTTTCTCTGTGGAAATCACAGAGATATATCACAATATGTTATCTGCATGTCTCATTTTGTCTCCAAGTTTGCATTTCTGCCATACATACACAAATAAAATGGATTATATCGACTTTAGGGTGTTTATCCACCTGATAGTCTGGTAGACTTGGTTTGATTGTAGCTCACCATGTCAACACAAATCATTTGAAAAACCTGTTCCCCTCCTCGCCTGTGGTGGCGCTGCACCAAGAACTACTGAGGGAAATGACACAAAAACCTGAGAAGAAACCAAGAGCACAACTTCCTTCTCAGCAAAATGTTTTTAAAAAATGGAGAAGAGTCATATTTTAGCGGTTTAAGGATTTCTCTTTGGTAAAACAACACAAACCATTTCCCTCTCCAGCGTGAGACTCATGCGTTTCTTTGGTTGGTTGTATTTTTCCAGGATGTTCTTTGCTATGTAATACAGTCAGGACCATTTATTTAAGGAAATAGCAGTTGACCAAAGGGCTGCAATGAAACTAATTACGAGCTACTCCTCCATATTGAGAATTAAACTACATTTAAAAGTATCCACATCCCCAAGAGTGAAACTAAAAAACTGCCTTGTAGAAAAAGATTCCACATTTTAATCCATTAAGTTTGGAGAAACGGCATGCAAACACTGATTATCCCCTCGGCAGCCATAATGAAGACGAATAATCAGGAGGCCAAATGTAATCTGAGCAAAGCAGTTAGTGGATCTATGTTTCTAGATGTGATTAAAACACTGACAAAACCTAATTTGGAGGAGATTCCTCTGGACTGCTGCAGCTGTAACTAAAAAGGCCTGATTAGACCACAATTCAGATCTTCTTGTCAGAACCTCTGAAAACCATTAAAGCCCAAACTAAAGCAATCAGCTTCTGAGTCCAACCTGGAATAAGAGAAAGAGCCGCGTCACAGCCGGGTCTGAGAGGCCATTAAAGCGCTGCTAGGTAATCAGAAGGTGTGTGTAATTAATCCTGCTCCAGACATGGAGATCAGGCATGTTCCAGTGAAGCTGCAGGTTCTGACAGAGCCAACGCCGTGGTATCAGCTGCACCATACCAACCCGTAGTGAATTACAGTAATCCAATTCAGAGGGAATAAATGGATGTGGCCTAATTAAAGTAGTTTAAAGATAAGTTTGACCTTTGCTAAAGGTCTGGGTTGAGGAGAGTGTCCATTAAGGTTAGAAACACCCTTCTATTAGCTCTGCAGGCGTCCCAGAAATCACAAAACCAGCCCGTTTTCTCTGCTGCTTCTGTTTCATGACTGGCAATGAAGCTGGAGGCTGAGATATGGCTGCAGGGAAAGTTACAGCTTCAAACACTGAGTTATGAAAAATACAGCACCCTGCAAGAGTACTGCACTACCTGACAAACCTGAACCTGTTTTATTGGGATATTTTTTAAGTAGAGATTGTGAGGAGGACAGTGGAGAGTGCACAGTTTTTAAATTGTATTGCGGATAATAATCTGAACACTGAGTCCATACCTTGTTGTTCTCTGCAGTTTCAGATGGACGTCATGGGTTATCGCTCCACCAGCTGTGAAAAGACTCCAGATTGTGACATTTTTCCAACTACAAAGTGGTTCAGTCAGATTAAATGGATCATCGAATAGATTTCAGGTCATTGTCCTGTTGGAAGCTGAACCTCCACCTCAATCTCAAATCTTTTGTGTTTTCCTCCAGGATCAGCCTGTATTGAGCTACATCCATGTAGCCACCATCAGCTCTGTCCAGCTTCCCTGTTCCTGCTAAAGAAAAGAATCTCCACACCTGGATGCTGCCACCACCAAGTGTCTACATGACGGCCGACAGATGCAGCAAACAGCTGCATGAAGCTCATGTGCATCCACCAGAGCCCACATATATTAGCTGCATGCAGGTTGTAATGCATCCACTTACTCTGCAGACTGTGAGGAGCTGGTTGAAGTTCATATGCATTAGCAGATGGATGAGATTGGTGATGCTGCATTCATTGATGAGATTCTTTTTAAGATGTAGTCTTAATTCAATCCAACATGCACACGTATCAGTAATTAGATCCATATTTGTTTCAAATGCATATTCAGTTTCTATCTGACTGAATTCAACTGCTGCTTCAGAGGAACCGTGCTTTCTAACACACCCCAAAAGAAATGATCTAATCTAACATGTCAGAAAAGCAAAGAGAAAATCAAAAAGACACTTCAAACAGAAAAATAAAACATTTATTTGTACCATCTGTCCAAATCTGTAGATTTGAAAACGCTTTGCAAATATTTTAATCAAATATAGTGTTGCTGTTGCATCAGACACTGACATTACGTATGATTCTGTATTATGAGGAGCCTTTTATGGGACACTTTGTTTCTTATAGGGGTCTAATGTGCATTGTTGTCTCAAAGCTTTATATTTTCAGCTGTAACTAAAGTTAATTTAAAAAAAGGATAGAGCTTATTGTCGCTGCTGCAGTCGTGTTGTAAGTGGCAGCTGATGACGAGGCGGCAGGCTGGATAATCAGCTGCATGTTGGGACGCTTGGTGATGAAGAGCTCACTTTGATCAAGCAGCAGACATGTTGCTCTGGAAGCTCTGATCCCAGCATTCCTCTGTCAGTGTTTGTCAGGTGATCACTCCGGTGTTTGCAGTCCTCCTCTAATCCCGTTTCTCCTTTTAGGATTTGGATTATTCCCACTCCTCCTACAGATCACAGCCGTTTCTTTTTCCATCTTTTACCAACTTTTCCCTCCTTTTTATAATAAAAACATCAGTTTGCTGCACAGCTCATTAAAAACCTCACCTGTAAGATTAAAACATTTAATTACTGATAGATCTACATTCATGATAAATATAACAAAAAGTTAAAGTTTAGCAAGAGTATAAAATGTTAAAAAAACAAACTGGATTTCAGAATACGTTAAGCTATTTAATGATTGAAGGTTTTATTTTAGAGAAAGAAGTGTATCCTAGCCATTTAACATGTTAATTTTATTTTTTATTAGTATTATTATTTGGGAAAGATGCAGCAAAATTAAACCAAATGACCCCAATATTATGGAAAAATATCACGGATAAAATTAAAATCAAACTTGACGGAGTTTCACTGTGCAGGTGGAGGTTGGGAGCTCTTCTTAAAGGGCCGGTGCACCATGTGTCGCCTTAATCCTCTGCAGAGTTGAGGATTTAAAGGGTCTCCCTGACCTGCCGACCCCTCCTGCTGGCTGAAGCTCTTCCCAAACTTGGACCAGACTGGATGCAGACATCTGGGTTCCCCTCTGAATATTTTGGAGAGCAAAACAGTGTTGACACTCTACTCTGTCATAGTTTATGGGATGTCAATCATGCATCAGTGGTTATTTCACTGGGATGGGGTCATTTTTCAGAATCAGTCAGGCTCAGGAATCTGGCAGTGTTGAAGATAAAACCAGTAAACAGCTCCAGTCAGAGGTTAATATTCATCATCTCTATGAATATTTTAACTGGATTTTAAGCCAGTTTAACATCAGAGAAGAGAATAAAACTGTTTCATTTGGTAATTTACCCAGAATTCCCTCTTTGCTTCCTTGCAGACATGTTTACTCCTCAGCGGCACGTCGCACTACTTTTCAGAAGCAGACTGCGTGATTTGTCTGATCGAGATTCATTATCGGATAATGATTTCAAGCCTTGGCAGCAGCAGCGGCGTAACAACAAACAGCATTTCTGTTGTATTTTCAACTAAAACACACACCAACACACAAAGTGAGAAAAAGGAAAGAAGTGGAGGAGAAAGAGAAGAAGTCTGTCGTTACGACGCCATCAAGTGTACTTGGAAACAAAACTCAACACCCACACAGCAACTCAGACCAAAAAATCCTTTTCAACCATTTCAGAGAGCAGAATAATTAACTGGTTTTGTGTTTGGATGCTTCCAGAATCCAAAGGTTATCGACTCTTTTGCCAGCTTTTGTTTTAACAGCTGAAAAGAGCAAAAAGAGAAAGAAATCTTCTTTCAGAAACTCAGCTGTGGTCTGCAGAGAAGAATGGCTGTGAAACATTCACGGCGCTCCAGGAGACTTTTAGAGTTGTAATTTTTCCTTTTGGTCTGCCTACCTGCCACCAGCCTGTCTGATCTACTGCTGCTTGTTCCTACATTTCCTCAAAATGCCATTTGACAGCCCCCCGCGGACATTCAGCTGCAGGTTTTCAACTTCTCAAAGAGAACATTAAAGGTAACCTCAGAAAAAGTAATTGGCCTTCCTCTTCCCCTTTGCTCGTCTTACATTCTCCCACATCTGAAAATGTTCCTGCATATTTTACCTGCTGCTCAGCCTCAATAACTTTAAATAAAAAAGTAATTGTGTTGAGTTTAAGCTGCATAGCGCTGCTTTAATATTTAAACTGAGATGTTGGATTTATGACCAAACTATGGAATTACTCTGTACTTCCACCTTTTCTTTACATATTTTGTTGCATCAATATATTCAGTTCAATTTCACATTGTAACATCGATCTAACTGCATGTAAAGTTAGTGAGAAAACTAAGTACACCCCTACAGCATCATGGGTTTATGAGGGAAAGAAGCAGCTTCTAACTGATGACGTGATTCTTTCATTGTGTAAATGCCTCTCATCAGTCTGATGCTCCGGGTCATAAACAGTTTTTCGTTACAACATCAAGGTGGACAAACATCATCAACGGCTTCAGAGAAACAACTGTTGCTAAATTTGAACGTTTCAGCCGCTGATTCACAGCAGGAAAATTCAGCTGAAAGATGCAGCGAGGAAAGATCAAGAAAGTGAGAAAAGAGAAAAAACAACAGCTGGATGTCTGACTAACTTCTGTTCACATGGTGAGAAAAGGAAAAACATACATGACGCTTTTCTGGAAGGAGGCGAAAGAGAAGAAACAAGAAGATTCTAAATGGCTTCAAAATTAAAGAGCAACATAATCAGTAAAATGAATGTTTGAAATGAATAAATGAATCCAAAATAGAAACATATTTACGTTAAAGATGTAGCACATTTAAAAATGACTAAAACTAGAATTTCTGCACGTCACATTTAAATAAACCTTCCAAGAGTGGCACAAAACTGTCAGAGATGGAGCAGAAACTGTGTTTTCACACAAAAAGTTCTTAAAGTGAAGGCAGTAAAACCAGTTCATTAATCAGACTTATTACTCTATTAATACCTTACAGACAGACGTTCCTTATGCACTCAAACTACAGCAACATTTGCATCAGCTGCTTGTACATGCAGCTGCTTTTTATGTCAATATTTGGTTCATTTGCTGAAATGTCAAATCAAAAAGTGAAGTTAAAACAGCTGAAGGCTGCGTTCGGGTGCCGCGGCTCACTTCTTTTACTGCTAAACCCCGACTCCATGGTTAGTTAAAGAAATCAATTAAAAGGAAAAGGAAAGTACAGGTCGACCTCAGCTGGGAGAAAATCCTGAATTTAAAAATGTTGTAGGTTCTGTCAGCACAAAGAGAGTTAAGGGGCTTTTTTTGACTCCATTAAGAGTTTGCAGATCTCAAAGGCTTCAAACCTTTTTAAATGATAAAAAAGATAAAAGCTTAACGTTGATCCTGAGAAAATAACAGAACGTACTGATTTCCATTAATAAATGTAACAAAAAAGGCCAGCGGTCAGTCCTAATGGAACAAGTTAATCCTTTTTTGTCTCCTGCAGTGTGTGAAGTTTAAAAATGCATCAGAAGCCTTTATTTGAAGTGGATTCTGCTACTGTGAACAGAATGCAACAGGAACAGCATGAAACACGAGGAGAACATTTCTGTTTGGAGTTTGGACCAATAAATGACGACTCGGCCTTCAGAGCTGCTGCAACAGCCAAACATGGATCTGATTTTAATGATCATATTTAATGCAGGACAGCTGAAAAACACTGAAAGAAACACAGCCCTTCCTATGGATGGGGTCGTCTTGTTTAGCTTGTTGGCTGTTCTGGTTTTATTAAATATGCAGGTGAGGTCCAGGAATGCATCTTTTCATGTGAACGTCTAAAACCTGCAGGTCAGCTGCAGCTCGAGTTGTTCTGCAGCTTCCACCTTTTCCTGCAGTGACGAGTCAAAATGTGTCCTTAGAAAATAAATAAAAAAGTTTCTTCTGACTTGTTCAGAGCAGAAAACACAATGACCTTTTCTTTCCTGGCTGATATAGATGGATTTTTTTTTTTACTTTGATGCCATTTATAGTGAAAGAAAAATCGATAAAATCACTGAATCCATCTGAAAAGAAAAGTCAATATCTCAGTGCTGAAAAACTAAAGGAAAATAAAATCAGAAAAACTGTTTTTGTCCGGTAGATTTCTGCTCCTGTCAGTCTGAGCTCCGCCGTGGATTCACACCCTCAGCAACACTCACGTTCTCTGCTAAAAATAAACATATTCACTTCTTTACATTAAATCTATGTCACAAAAAAAAAAGATTTTTTTTCTTGTCAGGTTGTCAGAAAACCAGTAATGATTGTGTTTCACCCTGCAGCTGTTATTTTTACTTTGCTGTCACAAAGTGATCTCTTCATAAACTTCGGCCTGCTGACGCCTCTGTGTGGAAAACAGGCTGCAAACACAGGAGGAAGCAAAACACTTCCATCAAAATGAGTCCAACTACACAGAAAATATCTTAGAAGAGAGGGAATTAGTGAAGAGACCTGAAGAAGCAGGACACTGCAGGAACACAAAAATCTTACCAAGTAATTTTGTTCTAGTTATTGACTTATAAGTTCATATAAACGTTACTTGTAAGTTATTTCTGTCTCATTTCAAGGATACCAAGACATTTGCATAAAAAATACTTGGTAAGATTTTGTTTTTGCAGTGAATCCACTGAAAGTTGATCTTTTGAGGAGAAAATTAAAGCCAAGAGTTTTCAGTTTGTTGATTACTGATGGGTTCATTTTTCAACAAAAAAAAAACACAAATACATCATCACAGCTTTTCAGAAATATCAGTCAGTATTTTGTGACTGTACTAAAATCCTTTTAGAAGTTAAAGTTCTAAACTCTGCCATGAAGATCTGCAGAAAGCTTAAAAAATGGAATTTAAAAAGCATTTTTACAGTCATATTAATCACTCAAAGTGCTTTACACCAGAGTCAGTCACTCACAAACACAGACATTCATGCATCAATACGCAGATCGATTGGTAACTCGGGGAGAAGAGCTTTGCCTCGAGGCTTGTTGACCTGTGGCAGGACGAAGCTGGAATTTCACCCCCACTTTTCATAAGACAAATGCTCTCCCACTGATCCAGTGTCGCCCAAACGGACCGAGTTGTGTTCGCTCTAAACCTACAGGTAATATACAAGGAATTTCAAAATGATATTCATGAAAATCCTTGGTTTCTCATCTCTAAGTGCCGTGAGAAGGAATGGCGATGGTTATATGTAGCAATTCAATATGAACATATCATGTGAAATAATAACTATTTATTATTATACCTCATGAACCTCTCAGTAACTCCACCGACTCTGATCTGGACCAGATGAAAACCAAACGGCTCCTATTGCTTCATCTCAGCCCAGTTCTGAGAAATAAAGTAAAAAAGAAAAAAGAAAGTAAACCAGCAGACAGGTGGATGTAGGATGTTGACTGCTCTCTAAAACTGGAAGAGCTCCATATAACCAATCTACCATTAAACTAATCTGTTCACACCTGATTGGACAGAAACTTCCTCTCAGTCAGGCATCATTCAGTCCGTCACTCATCAAAGCTTTCCTCACCAGAAAAGTGTGTTAACATTCGCCTCTTCCTGATGAGTCTGACAGCTGATGTTGTTGTCGTCGTTATTAAGTTTTCAAGCTGTCACTTCTTCAAAAAAAAGAAAAACGAAAAAAAATAGGAGGCATTCATTGGCGCACTTCCACTGGAGAGTCAGTGAAGCCGTGGGAGAAGTTTCTCCCTCCCGCTCTGACACCATGGTGGGAACAACTGATTGTTTGCTTTACCACCTGTGGTCCGGAGCCTGGAGAAGATTGCTCTCCAGCTGCGGCGGAGTGCCGCACGGTGACTGATGGCTCCGCGTGTCGGAGTGTGAGTGTGCGGGTGTCATTTCTGTTTGCGTGAAGTTTATTCCCATCAAACGTGGGAGTCTGAGTTTAGCTCCTGAAGTTGACACAAAGGACGTGAAGCGTGCGGAGGAACCGTGGCGGCGCGGCGCGCCTCCTGTACGCAGGTGTGAGTGGCTGAGCGCGTGCAGGTGTGTGGGTGGGAAACAAAACTCTTTTCCAACAGCAAAGTGGGCGAGCAGGTGATGGAAAGAGACTTCAAATACACAAAAAAAACAAAAAAAAAAACGACAGCAGCAGCAGACTTTGTAGTCGATGGGTCTGAAATTGAATTTGTGCACCAGCCCTGTTCACCTGCCATGTCACAGCAGGTCACATCATTCCTGCTCTACCTGCAGCAAACTCAGCCTCACCCCGCTCTCTTCGCTGACCCCATAATGGCTAAAACGAAGCCATTAAACTGTCTCGTCCAATTACGGAGCCACTTTATCTGACACACGCAGTCATATTCTGCAGCAGGCACTTCGTCTCTGATCTGTTAATTCACAGTGAGTCGCCCTCACCAGGAGCTATCATAAAACTTTAATGTCTCTCAAACCCTCGCCTCGGTCTAACCATCATGTAAAACGGAGAGAAATCCACAGAGTGACCCCAGGCTCGCCTATAAGCCCCGCTCCGTCAGAGGCTCTGCTCATTCTTCTCTATTTTTATCACATCTTCCTGGACTCTGACTTGTTTGTCTCAGTTTCTGCTGCGCTGCAGGCTCTTGGTTCAGCTGGAGTCGGTTTAATTTGCCTCAACTTTGGGCATTTAGATAACTGCAAAGTTATTTTGAACAAATATTAGTTATTTTAATTCTGTAATCAGAGCAATAAAAATCCATCCATGAAACACACATGGCTGTTTTCTCAGCATCATTTGGCTCCAGTCTGTTGATGTTTTTCATATTTTGTTGCTCTTGACTAAGACAAAGTAGCGCACAGCTTTCAAACTGCTCCGTAAACAGAATCTGAAAGGAGATGTCATGCATTTGCATTCAACCCCCTGTACTCAGACACCCCAAAATAGAAAAACAGTCCAACGAATCACCTGATGAGTAAACTGAGCTCACCTGTGTGTAATGTAACACTGATATAAAACTGTTTTGTTTTGACCACTGAGATTTCTAAGAGAACATTAGAAATGTATCCTGTTTTAAAATCTAAATGAACGTTTGTTCATCCCACCATGAACAAACGTTTTATCGTTTCTCCAGGAGGTTTGCAGATCATGCCGATGGGAAAAGGAGTGAAGCTGCAGCTCAAGTCGTTCCAACTGCTTTTCTGCTGATACAGAATCAGGGTTTCATCAAACGTTGCCACACTAACAAATGTAGTGTTGCAGGTTTGTGCTACACTAGAAATGTTAGAATTATTTTGTTTTGAGGCAGTGAAAGCTTTAAAATGCTGAACGAGGACATAATTAATATGCTAATGGGTGAATGACTTTCTGACCTATGTCATAATTAGAAATTTAATTTTGACATAAAATGATAAATAAGCGTCCCGTTAGATCTGTGAGCCTTAGATGAAATATGAAGAATCATTTCATTTTAAGCAGGAAGAACTGAATGTGGAACCGGTTCCAAGTGAACTGGGATGAAACCAAATCAGATGTTTTCAACCAGAACATGAAAGAAGAGGAAAGCCAGGAGTTTCTCCTATTTCATTTTCAATGACATCTGAAAGGAGCATTACATTTTTCATCTCTTACTTCATAAAACCATTTTTCTGCATAACAACATCCCAAGTTTGGCCTAAATCAAACAAAGTCTGAGCAGCTGCCTTACTCCTATTTGGTTCTGATCATTTTTATCAGCTGAAGTCTTTCATGAAGGGCCCTCAAAGAGAAAAGTGCAAAATTGGAGCTTTTCTAAAAGAAAATTATAATCATCTCCTGCAGCAGGGTACCTGTCTAAAATCAGCCTCATCTATTTCAGTCCAACACTCAAATCAAATAAGCAAAAAAAAAAAAAGGGACTCCTGAAGAAAGAATGTTTATCACAATATAACCCAGGAAAGCCATCAGTATTTTGTGATAATTTAAAGGATAATTTCTTGATCCTGTGAACGAGATGATCCGTTTTGCTGCTAGTTTCTCCGTTTAATGCTTGATAAAAATAGATCTGCTGCTGTGATGGATGATGACGCAGCAGCTGCAGCCTGAAGGGAACGTAAAGCAGAGTTTAAGAACAAACTGCCACGTTCCATAAAATTTAGAGCCAGAGCAGCATAGTGTAGATGTAGAAACGAATGGAAACAAATGTGTATAACTCACACTTGGATGTATGGGTTTGAGTAATTAGATTTAAATACAGCTATAATTTTATCCTAAATGAGCCTCTGAACCAGTGCCGGGTCATTTTTTGTGCTGTGGATTCTTTATCCCAACGTCTCGTTCTTCGTCGTGTCATTTTCTAAATTTCCTCTCTCATTCTTCCCCCTCCAGTTGCATTTGCTTCCCCTCCAAGTTCATCCGGGAAAACAAAAATCCAATCATCTGAATTAACTCGTCCTTCCTCCTCCGTTTGCTGTCGCTCAGATTTTCTCTGCTTGATTTCTTCCCCTCTAAATTTTCTCCAGCTCTCATCACATGAAAGGCGGTCCGAGCCGATCATAGCAGCAAACACACGCTGCCTCTCACCTACCGCTGGAACCTTCTGACAGTAATTGATGCCTTAACAAGCTGCAGCCACACAAAGCGCCAGCACTGCCTTTGTTTTCTGCATGAAATGTTACCATTAGTGAGCAACACTTCTGCGCTTAAACATCCCTCACAAACTGCTGAATGCAACCTGAACACACAGAAACACTCAAGTGTTTGCTGAAAGCTCCTTATTTTCCTGAAGATGGAGAGTTGTTGGAGTGTCAGCTCAGCTGATTGTTAGCTAGCAGCGCCGCCGATTCTCTCCTCCATGTTGCTCTGCTGTGAGAAGAGGATGCAGGATCGGGGACGACACACTAAACATCCACTAAAAAAACCTCTATGACTTCTGTTTTTATTTAAAAATAGATTTCCTCCCTGCTTCTCGTCTTGCTTCCGGCTCTCTTTACCTTTCCGTTTTGATCTGACATACATTATCTCCTCCAGCTCATCTTTAAAGTCAAAAATAGCTTTAAATGACATTTATTGTTGTGTACCTCTGGACCTGCTCTTCGTCACGGCACATCTCCAGACTCATAAAAGATGCTATCGCCTGGCTTTATTTTTAAAATTATCTTTGCCAGATTGACTGACTCAGACAGGCTGTGCTGTTGCCACCTTGACTTCTGTGTTTTTTATTATCTTTCTGGGTCACTGGTGTCAAAATAAGAGCAAGGAGAAATGGGGAAAGTTCTGCCTGGTTATCGAAAACGATCATCTCTCACCAACAAAAACTCTTTTTCTGCCTTTTGGTGCAACATAACTGAAAAAAAATATTCTGAGATTATAGAGTTTTTATTCTCTGTTTGGTAAAACTTATCTAAAATGCTGGAATATTAAAGTAAAGTATGAATGTCCTAATTTGATCCCAGTTATGAGCTTGGGGTTTGATTCAAGGCTATTTTTAAATGAGAGAAAGAGAAAACTCAACTCTTATGTTGTCTTGGTCTACTGGCTGCAAAAACACAGAGTGCTGTGTTATGTATCCAATTTTCCAAAACCATGTGTGAACAGTTTCCAAAACTGCATTATGGGCTGCATATTTTATTTTGCTGTTCTGAGGAAACTAAGTTTTCTTTCTCAATTTAAGTGTTTTTGCAGCTTTTGCAATGTTCTTAATAAGGAAAGAGAGACTGCATCAGCTGCTGAACACTAAATTATGACATTTAGTTTATGAAACTTGTTTGGCAAGTTCTGTCTGCACATGATTACCTGGAGCCTCGTTCAAATAATTATTCCCTGATTATTGAATTTAATGTTCCAGTCACTTTGATGCCAGCATGCACACAGCTCAGCTCAGTGAATTCAGTCATGAAATTTCCTCTCTAAGTCTTCCAGTCAACTGTTGGTGGTATCAGAGTGGAAGCGACAGTAACTTGCCCACATTTGTTAGGTCAGGTGAAAGCACAGAGTGGGTCAGCAGATGCTGAGGTCCGCATCATGCAGAGGTCGCCAACTTTCTGCAGAGTCAAACGCTGCAGACCTTCAAATGTTCACAAGATCTGCAAGGATGAGGTTTCCATGGCGAAGCAGCTGAACCCAGCCCATAAATCACCGGGTGCAATGCAAAGCAGTGTAAAGGAAACTCCCAGTGGATGCTGGGAAATAATACAGGGACATAAAGTTTGGAAATGATTTATCATGTTCTCATTTTTGTTAACTGTCAAACTCCTGGTATTTTACCAGATCTGTTCAACGTCAGCGTCATTTGTTTGGCCGATGTGTGACATGCAGGATTACTGTGATTTTACCTGTAAACTGTGTGGTTATAGAACAACAAACAGCTAAACATGGTCATTTAAAGGTCCTGAACCAAAGACTGAACCTTTTCTGGTGAGACCAAACTCAAATCGCTTTGCTCTACAAATAAAACTTTTAAAGGTCATTTTGGTGGAGATGGTATTCAAGAAATAACTGAAATCATTTGAATGTTGACGTTGGATGCCTTGTTTGTTCATCTTTCCATTTCATAATTAGTTTTTCCAGCTTTACTTTATGGGTAAAAAAATCATAACATTTTCTGTAATGATACTTAGGTGATGATGGGAAACATAATTATTCATTTTTCATGAATGCAAACTTATTTACTGCAAAAGTAATTTGTTGCTAACTTTTCATTTGTGCTTTATTGATGTTTAGCACAAAAGGTTTTACCACCTAAAGTAAAAATTAGTGATTACAAGTAATTACAGTTGAGATGTTGCAATATGAACGAAGCTAAATTGACTTTTTCTTGGTATAGACACAGGATGAATGGTTGTTTCCTGCTCTGAAGGCTAAACCTAAAGGAGTATTTTAATTTAAATACATCCCATAAATCAAATGAGCCGGGTGAGTTTGCATAAAGTGACCCCGAAACCACTCAGGATTTGTTATTAATGTCGCAATTTGCAGTTTTTCCTGATGAAAATGAACTAAATTTGTCGACTTCACTAATTTTCTCATTGTGATTTAAAGGTGAGAAGCTCCTCCACATCTCATGTCATCAAAGCCATAGATGTGCAAAAAACAATTCCTGTTTTCTTGGTGTGAAGAAACAATAAAAGCAGAATCAAACCAAGGTGTGTGTGAAAAGAGCGTATCTATAGAGATGCAAATGTCCTCTGGGATCATCATGTTATCTATGCTAATTACTTTGAAGATAATTATCTGATTCTTCCCTGAAGGAAAACATTTATTGCTGCACGTTGGAGGCAGAAACTGTTTTTCAGGACAAGTCTGTGGATCCGTATCAAGATGTTTTCTAATAAAAAGATGTTTCTGAGATGAATTGTCGCCGATGTCATGCATACTAAAAGCAGACTGTCCCCCAAACTGATTTATTTCTCAGTTTGTAGCTCCAAACCACTTTCATGAAAAACTGCTGCAGTCCACCAACATGTAATTGCTGCTGAGACCCTCGCTGCTCCCTCAGGTTGGAAACGGCACCTTAACAGGCCTGAAACAGTCCCAGTAACCAGCCGGAGAGGGGCACAGTGCACACCAAGCGGGAGTTTTTTCATTACTTTCCACCAGACTTTCCCCCAAACTTTTATTTGAAACAGCACGTCTGTCCTGTTGCACATTTCCCTGAGAAATAACCTGTAGCTTGATCTAAATATAACAGCCTGGTGATAAGAGAGTATATCCCCCTTCCATAATTCATTACTTCCAACACATTCAGCCGCAGGTTTCTTTGTCTTGCTAATCTCCCAGCGTCCCCTGTGCGCAGAAAAGCCACGTTTGCGCCTCACAGGAAACCAGTTTTCTAAATCGAAGCGTGCATGAGAGTCTCCCGGGACGTGTTGTGCAAAACTGCTGAATCTCCAGAGGATCTGCTGCTGCAGATGAGCGGCGCGCTGATGCAAACGTCTGATTGAGCCAAACTGATGCCTATTAGTGTTTTAATGTAATTATGGCATTTATTTGAGGAAGTTTGGTGAGAGACAGGAAGGATGTAATGCTACAAATGTAAATCACTGAACTTAGACCACAGCAATGCTGCAGTGTTTCCCAAAGGGATCATTTATGTAAATGCTAATTAATGGTGTGTTCCAGAACAGCACAGAAACAAATCAGGTTAACGGCCTAGCAACAATGTCATCTGTTAACAAAGTGTCATTTTTTGCATCCTAGGTGAAAATTTTTCATTACGACAGGAAAGACAGCCTGCAGAGTGAAGTGCAAATGCGTCACAGAGTGTATATAGCAGCCATAAACACAGTTTTTTCCATTCCTTATGTCTTCCTGAACTGACAGTAGAACCCATTCTTTATTTGTTTGACCAGTAGTCGTTGTTATTGAGGGGCTAAAAGATCCAGAATACGTCATGACCGCAAATAACGTGGAAGATTTCAATACGTAACCATATGAGTTTATAAAAAATAATATATATGAAAGTCATGAATTAATATTTCAAGTTATTTGGGGACAATCCAGCTCTGCCTGCCCCAAGAGAGGGAGGGTGTAGGTATTAGCTTCTGTGCCAAGATGGTCTCCACTGTGTTTTAATGCATATTTAAGATATTTGGAGTGTGAAACATAAATATATAAATATTTATGTTAAATATTTGAAGATTTTAACTATGCTCAGGTAGTTGTGGTACCCAACCTCCGCAAGTCCCTGGGGTCCAACGCAAGCTAATGTTAAAATCCTAACTATGGTATTTCAGTAAACATTTCAGTATTTAATAGTTTATGTGCTGCAGCGTGCCTATGGAGCAAAATCTAATTTATCGTCATTTCAAGGTCATTTTGAACGTTTATATGTTAATTGGCCTCATTAAGTGGAGCTGCGGTTGTTATGGTTAAAGGTTATTGGTCAGAAAATAACTCATTAACCAATCAGATTTCAGGGTCTTAAATTTTCTCACAATGTCCTGCAGCACTGGAAAGAACCAACAATTACATAAATGTTTTAAAAAGTGTTTTTATTAAATATAATGAATTTACATTTAATTATCTGTTTTTTAATTGGAAATATTCAAACGAATATTGATACAATTTCTGGCTGAACCAGAAAAGATTGTTGGTTTTGGATCCTTGTGATCAGATGATAAGATTCAGAAACATCTTCTACCCTGTTAGGCAACATGATTAATATTCTAAACCAAGTAAACTTCTAGTTTAACATTTCAGAGCCTGAACTTTGCTCTCTATTTGGAGTACAGAATATTTAATGCATTCAGGTTCAGGCCTGAAGACATAAAGTGTAAAGTTTGTCGCAGCTCAGCAGCAGAAAGCACCTGCAGCACATTCAGTTAATAAAATACAAGATGAGAAGTGTCAGATCCGCTCAGCTCTAACCGGGTGGCAGTGATATTGACAAGCTTATTAATTTGTGCACTCAGGGGTTTTTCTGCCTACTTCTTGATGTCGAGTCGCCTTTTGATTCCAGCTCACTTGTTTTATCTACAGAGACCACCTCAGTTATTGACACCCTGTGAAGATGTTTGAAAAGCTTAAAATAAATTAATACTTTACTGCTTTATGATAATAATAGTAATAATTTGTACAGTTCTCTTCTCCTGTTGAAGGCTTTTTTTTTTTTGCAGGATTTGGGTCTGAGGACTGAAACGGCCATCAAAAAGTGCTGATTTTGTGTCTTTTGAAGCATTTCTGTGTTAAATCAAAGTAAGCTGTCGGTGTTCTGGCTGAGAGACAGATTTTGATTTAAAATGTTTTGGTATTTCAAAGATTTCATAAAGTCAGTCACTTTCAAGGTTCCTAGATAAACAGTCCCACAGCATGCTTCACACCAGAACCAACTGGAACATTTGTTGCTGAAAAGTTCAATATAAGCCTCAAGTGAATGGTGGCAAGTTTAACTTTAGTCCTCATTCATCTTAGTTCAGTTGTTTAAAACTTTTCAAATTATGAATCTGATTCAGAAAAGTAGCTATTTTCTTGTTTTAAAACATCTGCCATTTTTGAATGCTATGTTGTCTTTCATTTTTAGGAGTAGCTAAGAGACATAGGCCTGTGTGATGTCATTTATAACCCAGGGAAGAAGGAAATTACTGCACAATTCACTAAAAGTTTGAGAAAGTTATTATTACAAAAAGGAAAATATGAAATGCTTCAATTCGGTTCATATCACTGGAATTGTTAGCAGTGCCAATAATTTAGGTGCCATGGATTGTAATGTAAAAGGAGGTTCTTTTCCTGCATAAATACGGTTGCCAGGGGTGCCAATAATGGCGGCGCGCTCTGTGTGTTTCCAGAGTCAGAGCAAACCTGGTTGACTTGCTGAATATCTGTTGATTTGACCTTCTCTGGTGTAATTTGTTCTGGTTCTGCAGGACGTTTGTGTTTTTCCATCTGTAATGGGAGTTCCTACGACTGCACATTGTGGGTCCACAACAATAACAGCTTCCAAATGTAAAATCCACACTCGCAATCAATTTCAGACATGACGGATAAAGAAATAACAAAAGAATAGCTTCCACCTGAGCATGAAACGGCTTTTAAATCCACCGATTACATCTGAAAAATGGGCAGCTACACATTAAAGAGCTGTTACCTTCCCTTCCAAACTGATCTTAATACACTCAAATTAGAGCTGAGAGTTTTATTTTCGAGCATGAAGGGAGAATTTCAATGAGTTTTGTTCTGACGGGCCTCATTCATCCACATTAAGTCGAAGGAGTTCAGCTGCAGCCAACCGACTGGGACGCAGGACGTTTTTTTTCTGCTCTGGATGTCATCACTCATCCTAACCACCAGCTCTGCTGCGTTTTCTGGAGACTAAGAGAAGTTTGTTCAGCCAGTAATGTGAATTTAATTACATCTTGTGAAATGTAGGAGTTTCCCCGAGAGTTCGAGTGCTGTCTGAATTTACTGTCACTTTAAATGTCTCTGAGGACTCGTTCTGAGTCCTGACCTCTCCCTTTGCCTTGTTAATTAGTTTGGAGCCAGAAAATTCAAACCTAGGGAAAATAAGATGGACCACAACTGTCTGTCAAGCAGAAGATTAAAACTAGAAACATGGAAGAAATTAAGTTCTAGCCTTCAAAACTTAAAGCTCACAAAGTTTTTCTCTCTATCTGTAAAGTTGGAATCATTTCAAACTAAAGCAGTGAGAGCATTACATCTTACTTTATGACATTTATTTGTTTTAGGGAATTAAAAGAAACTGTCACAAGAATTTGTTTAAATTGGAAGAGCTGGTTCGCATTAGGAGATCCACATCTGGTTACATTCAAGCAACATAAGCTCTCTGTGTAAAGAAAATTAAAGCTTGTGTTTTTTATTCCAGTGTTTATGTCAGCTAATTGTGTCATGCGCTCCGGCCTGCTCCCCAACAGGATCCAAAAGAGAACCTGGCTCACGAACAGAATCAGTTTAATTGCAGAGAGCAGATTCTGATTAGATGAGTGGATTGGATCGTTCAGAGGTCAAAGGTTTTCTCTTACTTCACTGATGTTGCTTTGTTGATGCCAAAGTGAAAGGTTTAAATTCTTAGCATGATTTAGCCTGACATGATTCTGATCCAGATCCAAAAGTCATCTGGGTTCAGTCAGTGCTTTATTTTTAGGGCAAGTTCAGCTCCCAGCAGAGTGGGAGAGATCTGATCACTGCAAAGGAAACTGGTACATCAGTCATAGATATTAAAACACTGTGTTTATAGAGCAGCAATGCCATGTTTCTGTAATATTTGTTCCTATGGGATTTACTGGAGCCACAAGAAAACAAATTATATGAAAAACTGAGTCATATCTAAACAGAGGAGACATTAAGCTAACATAAGTGTAGCTCCACAACAAATATTTCACGTTCTGTAAATATAAACGGTGAGTTGCTGAAGACTTTTTGCAGCAATATGTGCAGAAATAAATGATGCAGCTGTTTTATGTGAAGTGATTAAATATACTACAGCTGATTTGTATTTTGCCTGTCCTTTATCAAAAACTAGTTCAGAGACGTTCACACACTTAAAACCGAACTGATTCTTGTTCATATTAGTTTATTATCTAACTTCAATTATTTTTCGGTAATTTATACATCATTGTTATTAAATAAAGAATTGAATTATATAGGTCATACTGCATCAGATG
The DNA here is from genome assembly GCF_000485575.1 of Poecilia formosa. Lineage (NCBI taxonomy): Eukaryota > Metazoa > Chordata > Actinopteri > Cyprinodontiformes > Poeciliidae > Poecilia > Poecilia formosa. Next base: position 65,375 of record NW_006800051.1, on the reverse strand, counting down.
ACATCATCATCATCTAGCATCAGCAGTCACCCAATTAATCCCCTGTCAAAACATGCCCAGCTGTAAAAATTACAGTCATTTTTAGCCTGATAGTCAATAATCCTGTAAGTATTAAACTATAATGTAAAGATGAAACAAGAACTCATAAAGACATAGAGGATAGTTTCTCTGGGACAAAACCCTGTTTGACAAGATGAGACTGGTGGAGACTGGATTTATTATTTTAAAAATATGGAAATCTGTAAGGATTTTAAAACATCATAGTACGTTTATCATCCCAGATCATTCTGCACTGAACGCAGAACTCAACAACAAAAACTGACATTAATGGCATTCCATACAAACTATCTCAGCAGAATCTTTTTCACTGGCTCCAGATTTGCAATTAAATAGAAATCAGTTCTTAAACACTTACTTTTGCCTCCACTTTTAAAATGTCAGGACAAGTCCCATAATGTTGCTCGAGCTCTGAGGCAGGTTTATTGGGGTCAAGCTGCTCGTAGAAGCATTGCAGTTTTTCAATCCAGAAGTTAGCACCTCGACAGTAAGAAAAAATGGGATTTTCCAAACCATTTGTGGGATATAATTTCTCCAGCAACTCTCTGGGCACATTTCTACATGTTTTCTATGCATTTATGTTCAGTTTATAATCACACTAAGGAACAAAAAGAGTTGTTCGTCTAAACATTTCCTCCTTAAATCTCAAGAAACTGTAGATAAGTGAAATATTTATAATAACTATTGAAAAGAAAAACATGTTTATACATTCATTTCATATCCATGTTATTTATTAAATGAGTTCTTGTTTTTCTATCATCTTATAAAAATCACATATACAATCACATAAAATACATAATAATCAGAGGCTGGAAGCATAAAAGAGAGTGGAGGAATCTGTGGTTGTTGGTGCTGATCATACTTATTAAGGCATGTAAGAACAGGCCAAACAGGATGAGTACATCTCATTAAAGACAACAAACATGAAGATGTGATATGAAGAAAACAAGCAGAAACATTGATTTCATTTTCTCAGATACAAATCTGTTAAACAACAAAAGGTCTTTGGATTAAAGCCGAGGTTCTGCTGTTCTCCCTGCTGGATGGATCTCACCGTGAAAATGTTATTGTTGCTGCATCCATTTGGGAAATGCAAATATTTTAAATTACAACAGGCAGAAGGATTTCTGATGTTAACTTCTGAGTTCTGTTCTTGTAGCATTGTTTCTGTGTTGTGTCTTATTCCTAGATGCTTGTCATTTGTTGAGATATTTCCCATATTCTTTATATTTGTTTTGCTTTTCCAATAGAAAAAAAAAAAACATGCTACCCCAGTTCTTCTATGTCCATCTGGGTCAGTGAAGAATCTATTGCTGCCTTTAACTTTTCAGTACCGTCTTAGTTGTGTTTAGCTGCGTCAGTAGCTACGTTTCCATTAACCACAGGACTGCACAAAATAAGTTTACTTAATGAAAAACCTCATGTTTTTAGTAACGCCTAAAGCCTTTTACAATTAGTTTGATTGTTGCAGAACATATTTTCCATTAAAGAGGAAATTATTGACTTTCAAACGTTTACTCAAAATGAGAAATTGCTGCAAAGTTTAAGACTTGAATCAACTGCTAAGGAAACTGAATTTTATGGTTAACTAAATATTACTATATCCAAGCCTTTTATTCTATGTTTATAATAAAAAAATCCAAGCAGCACAAAATGAAAGACCACATTCATTCGGAGCTTTTTAAGGGCCTCTTTTGAAGCTCGGGGCCCTCAGGAATCGTAACCCACTTTGAGTCCACTTATAGAGGCGACTCTGCCAACGCAGAGTCAGAGTCCGATGATTAATGGCATTATTAAACAGTTTAGAGAGGTCGTACGTTCCTGTTGCCGATAGAGGCTGATTTGTGAGGTGAAACAATGAACTGAAATGAAGAAAAGCACGAGTGGGCATGTGAGAGGGAACGCTTTTTAAGTGTGTGGTTTGACTTTATGAATCTGTGCACAAATACAGGAGGTTGACTGAGTTTCCTGTTACCTGTTGGGGCTCAGAGGGGAAAAGTGAATGTGACTGGGTCTGTTTGTGAGACAGAGAGGTCAAACTGGGGACAGGTGGAAATAAGCCAATAAGCTCGAAACTCATTTCCTGTGAGCCGGAGAGGTGAAAGAGTGAAAGTTCGATGGAAAGAAAAAGAGAGAAGGGAGGGGGAGAGTGGGAACAAAAGATAAAAGAGAGAGAGAGAGAAGAATGTCATTGATCCAGTTCTGCATGCGAGAGAAGATGGCAGAACAAAAACGGTGAACAAAAAGCCACTGAAAAAAAGACGGAGGGAAGTGACACACTGAGGAGAAGAAGGTGAAAGAAGGAGTGATAGAAAAAGTAAAGATGAAAGAAATGAGAGAGGGAGGAGATCAGGAAAAGAAACACGTTGAGCGGAAAAGGATGAAAGTCTGAGAGGAGGAAGAGAAGAAAGGTGATAAAGAGACAGCAAAGAAAAGAAGGAGTTGATAACTGAAAAGAAAGAAGACTTTAGGTGGTTCGAATAAAAAAAGGAAATGGAGAGGAAAACAAAGAATGAAAAGAAAACAGGATGAAATGAGGAGGAAAATGACATCCAGACAAAACATAAAGGGAAACGCAAAGAAAATGGAGAAAAAACAGAAATTGCAATGACAACAGGATAGGAGTTGAAAGGAGAGGAAATTAATCAATACGAGGAGAAAAGATAAATGAGAAAGAAAAAGGAAAGGAAATTGAAGTTAGAGCTACAGGATGAGGACTGGGTGGGATGAAGACAGAAAAGGGTTGATCACCTCTTCACCGTTTCATATCTCTGTAGTTCTGATCACTGAGAAACTTTATGGATATGAAACTGAAACTTCTGCTGAACAGACCAGCCATCAGCTGGGATGTTTATCCCCACACCTCAACATTTAACATTTAAAGTAGTTTTTTTTATAACTCTGCTGTAATGCAGTCTGTAATGTTTGATCATATGATCTGATAAAAATTATATTATGACCCCAAGAACTGGAGTCATAACCTGTCATGTTTTATAAGGATATTCTTAATTATAGTGGGATCAATGGGTTAAGTGAATACAAAATGATAACAAAACAAAATTCATAATTTTAGTTTAAGTGTGAAAAGATGAATAAATGGTAAAATGGGGAGGAAGGTGAGATGATAAATGATCCATTAAATTTTATCAAATGTTCTTCCTTACATGCTCCTGCTCACTCAGGTTATAACAAGAAATAAGATTAGTTACCATAGCTACCCAGATGATACACAGCGCTGCATTACGATGTCAACAGGTGACTGTGAACCCATCCAAACATTAAACAGACGTTAAAAACAAATCGATGAGTTTAGAGGAGCCATAACTTTCTCCAGCTGAACAGAAACAAAACTGAAGTTATTATTTTTGGACCTAAAGACCAACGATCTAGAGTCAACGCACAGCTTCAGTTATTACAGCTGGAAACTAGTGAAATCTGAGTTTGAACATTCAGAGTCACATAAAGATAATTACAAAGTCAGCTTTCTATCACCTGAAGAACATTTCCAGGACAAGTGATGGGACAGGAAATCAGGAACAGGGAATAAAAAGAGGGAAAGACAGGATAAAAGGAAACAGAATATCAAAGTGAAAGATGAAAATGGCTGCTCCCTCCAAGGTGGGGATGAGTTTCTTCCTCAAGCAGAGGAATATCTTGGTATCTGGTCCAATAGTGATGGTTGGATGGAGCTGGATGAATGGATAGATTGAAGTGTTTCTCTGATCTGTCATGGTGAAGAAAGATCAGCTCAAAAGGCAAAGCGTCCAATTTACCGGTCCGTCTATGTTCTGACCCTCACATACAGCCACAAGATGTGGATCACAACCGAAAGATCGAGAAGGAGCTTCCTTCACAGGGTGGCGGGTTCAGATGGATGGATGGATAAACAGAAAGGAAATACAGCTGGATGGAAGGAGAAAGGAGGAGAGGAAAGAGGGGGAAAGGAGGGAAATGATTAAGGAGAGAGGGGGAAGCAGGAAAAAGAAGCCGACAGCTGGAAACAAATGAAACAGGGAGAGGAAATTAAGTGATGTAATTAAAGAACAAAGGAAAAATTAGGTGGAAAAGGAAAAAGTGACAAAGGAAGAAATTACGGTAGGAAAGGAGGGAAATTAAGACAAAACAGAAGGCAACAAATAAAATGCAAGAGAAAGTGAAGAAAAAGGAAATAAATTAAAAAGAAAAAAGATACAGGTAAAACAGAGAGAATGAGTTGAGATTAGATCTGTTGACAGATGATAGAATTGAATAGAAAAAATTTAATAGATAGAATAGAAAAAGATGGGGGAGGAAAGGTGAGAGGAAAGGACAGAAGGAAGGAATTTGGTCTGCAAGGATGAAAGAGGAGAGTGGGATCAGAAAAAAGAGTGAGAGAAATAGATGAAGTAGACAAAGAGATGAAAGGGAGAGAAGAAGAAAAGGAGACGTGAATGTGAGAGGCTGTTGGGACAAATCGACATCTACTCCTGAGAATCTATTAGAGCGCAGGCTGAAACACACCAGCCCCCCCACACTAACCCAGCGCGCCAACACGAGCCTCATTGGCTCTAAACTGTGTGTGATTGGAAAGTCATAGAGCTCACACACACACACACACACACACACACACACACACACACACACACACACAGGTTGGAACTCTGAACGCTGCAACATATAGCTCCAAAACAACAAGAACAGAGGCCACAGCAGCACAGGTAGGAGGATGCAGATGGTCCGGATCACCGAAGGATCCAGAAATTTCCCCTCTGCCGACTCAGAGCGTTTACTCCGCATCAGCAGAGAGGAGGAACAAACATCCAGGGTGTAATATTCCGGGAGTGGTCCTGCATGTTCATCCTTTCCCTCCTGCTGACTGTCCTCTGTGGGCGTCTGCTGCCTGGCTCAGCCAGCTCAGCACTGCCCCCTGCTGGGCCGGCAGAAAATCACTGACAAACTGACAGGAACGACGTCTTGGGCTTCTTCTCAGGAGTGAAAATCACTGATTTTCCATCTGTTGTTGGTTTATTGTTTGTTTTTGTGAAGCTGATGTTTGTAATAATGCAAATTTAACCAATAAAAAAAGCTGAAAGCACAACAGAAAGAAAAAATCTCCATCTAAAACATCAGCTGTTTAATTCCTCACAACTGAAACATGCAAGAAGCAGGAAGTGATAACCCATTCAGCGATCCTGTTACATCTAATGAGAAATTATGCAAAAGCTCATTTGATTTTTTTTTTTTTTTTTTAGATGAAGTCTGTATAAAACTGAGCTGTTAATATGACCTTTACTGCACTGATTTTATTCAATCTTTTAAATAACGCTGCTATTGAAATGTGCTAAATTAAATCAGCAGAAGTCAAATCCACACAGCTTCAGGTATTTACAATAACCTTCAGTCATTTTTCAGCTCTCCTCCTTTATGGGATTCTTTTTCCAGGAAAATCAATACGGTTCGGGGAGATTTCTCTGGACTCAATACATACAGGATCAGAACAACTGATAGCGTCCATAACACCGCGGAGATTTATTGACTGTGCAGTTTTTACACGGAGATTGATCACAGAGTCGCCCAAAAGAGAAGAATATCTGAAATACAATGAAAGATGAAGACCTTGTCAGTTTCTGTTTATGACCTTCCTTTGCTTCATTGTTTAGGCTTCATGGATTTGACCTGGTTTTAGAGCCAGGAGCAGATAACTGGATGAATGAATGAATGAATGAATGAATGAATGAATGAATGAATGAATGAATGATCACCAGGGAGATGCTTCCATCTTGAGAAATGTTGGACATATTCATCTGCGTCCATGAAGCTGTAAACTCCTTTTGGCTGCAGCAGAAGGAAGGAAAGAGCTGCAGATGCAGAATTCAGTCATCCAGGTTAGTCCTGAGAGTTGAGCTGGTACTTCTTTAAGGTCCATAAAGTCATTTTATTTCATCTTAAGAGCTTTTAATAAACAAAAATAAAAGATTAGGAATTGTTTTAGAAACTATAGATAAATCAAACTGATAAACGGAACTAAAGGGCTACTTCTTGTTTTATATTCTCCATTCTGACATAGACAGGATATTATGCTGTTCTCAAAAGGACATTCTTTTACATTTTAGATGCAGGTGTTTAAATGTGGCTGAAAACTAAAAATCAGCAGAAGTTCAAATGAAGATGCTCCTCAGACTAGCAGCAACAGCAATGAGCAAACGCCTGGAGGAACTGCATGTATGCTGAGCTGATCATAAAAACTATTTCACAGGCTAACGCTCCTAAACCGGTTGTAAATGCGTCCTGATGATGTGATGAAGGCGGTGTGTTGGAAACAGCAGGAGCTTCTTAAAGAGACAGAGGCCCAATTTCAAGGCATCACATTCTGTTGTCATTTCTTGCTTGATATATGCAGCATTTCTATGGCAACTGAAGGTAACAATTGCTTGATTTTGCTATAAAATTGCACTGTGTGTCTGGATAATACATAATTCTGCTTCTTTGATGTGTTTTCTGGGCCAAAAGGAACAATAGACTCTTTCACAAAACATTTCTGTATACAGAAATGGTGATAACACACACACACACACACACACACACACACACACACACACACGTTTTCAAAGCCGGCAGGGCGAACGGCAGCAGGTGTCATCATGTGGCACTGATGTCAGCACTACAGATAAAAGATTAATTACTGTTATTGTTCTTTAACTCGTGATTTCAAACATTGTTTCCTTCATCTGATGCCATCATTGCCTCGGACCGTCATTCCCCTGTGAGGGCACACAGTCAGCACAGCCACAACAATTTACCTCAACACAGATGTTTGCAGACAGTCCAAAGAAAAATGCTCCAATTAAAGCAGCATTTGGACTTTAACTAGGCCAATGCAACACCTTGATTTGTTTCTTTGTTTGGATGATGAGCCAGTCTGAACAAGGAAATAATCAAACCTACAGTAAATGATGGGTTTAGTTTTGTCCAGAAATGGAGTGATGAATTATGGCTAAATATGTCTATTTTGGTCTCAATCTGAAGACATATTTTACCAAGAAGTCTTGAATTTCAATTAGATGCAGCTTTGTAACCCTGAGTCACGCTGCCATGTTCTTATGTTCATAGAACAGGTTTTCTTTTTCAGCTCTTCGAATTAAAACCTGCTTGTTGAAATACTTTTAGCAGTTTTAGCTGTGAGGAGCTTCAACATTTAACATGCTGAGACCCGTAGAGTTTGGATTTTCTTCATTTTCTGCTCATTGCATGGTCTGACCTTGGAGTGAATTTACTTGGATGTCCACTCCTGAGAGGACTGACCGTTTCCCACTTGTACAGACAGAATAATGTTTCTGTCTGTACAATGCTTGAATACGAGTTTGAAAACAGCCTAATGGGCAGCAGCTGTTTGTCTGCCTATCTGCGCTTCTGTCTCTCTCGGTTACTGGAAGTGGATTCTTGCTGCTGAATTCTCTGGTGACGTTTTGTGTCTGTGGATGAAGCTGCTGAATGCAGATGGTTTTCAATGCAGGTATAAACCCTCTGGTTTCTCTTTTCTGTGACCGCTCTATTCGACTGCAGCGTCAAAACGAGACGGCAGCAGTGGCGGCTGTTCCTGCCGAGCTTCCTGTGACAAACAGAGACGAAGCCGTGATATTTCAACCACGTCTGCACTTCAAACCACACTCAAAGCCCTGACAGACCTCTGGGGTTTCTGGCTCTTTGCTTAATGTGCTTTTAAGTGATGTTTCCTTGGACATTGCATTTGGGTGTGATTTCTTTCATCTATATTTAATCAGATTGTTTTCTCATATCTCTGTTTTTCCCATCTACAAATGAATACTTTGAGCTTCAAAAGTGCTTCAGAAATAAAATTACCCCAACCTTCCCATGCTCATCTTCACACAATCATCTTCTCTGCCTCTTTCTATGTCAGTACATTTCTCGTCGAAGGGAATGAAGGTGTCAGCCGGTATTACAGGATGGAGCACAGGCTCGTTTCTTTCAGCCCCCCAGTCCCCAAACCACACAAAAAATAAAAAGCCGCAGACGAGCGTTGCTATGGAAACAGTTCAGACAATTGTAATTGTCTCCCTCCATCTTTGCAGGTCAGAGCAGTGGGCATAACAGCTCCATAATCTCTCCATCACTCGTATAACTCCCCACAGAACCAGCGCCGTAAAATAGGTTTGCAGGAGTTTTGAGTCACAAATTTGCTGAGTGATACATTGGGTAATTTTCCCAAACCAGTGTGTGTGTGTGTGTGTGTGTGTGTGTGTGTGTGTGTGTGTGTGTGTGGATGCTCTGAAATGAGATTCTGCATCTTTCTGTCTCTAGAGGGGGGGAAATGACAGCCTGACATGTTTTACTTTCATCATCCATCCAACTTGAAAACATTTATGAGACCACCTTGACATCCTGAACATTTTTTTAAAGACATATACTCAAAGTCTCATATCGGAGCAGTAGTCAGACTGTCAAGTCAGTCAAATCTGTGGGTTTTTCATTTAAAAGAAGCAGAAACCCATCAGCACTGAGGAGGTCATGCCCTACAAATACTGGGTAACAAGCACATGAAACCAGCATGAACTTTTCCTGGAGTTAGATGCCTGTTTATATCAGTCAAAGAAACAGTCATTCCATCTTCCAATGGATAAAATAAATAGATATAGAGAAAGTACAAACATGAAAATAATGATAAATACCCCTAAAGGGAAAAATATTTGGTCCATACGGATATTTTCTGCTTTGGCATTAAGAGAAAACCTTTGAAAAACAAAAGAATGTCTCTTATTTCAAACTTCTTTCCAGTGTTTTGACCTAGGAATATTATTCTTGCATCTCAGAATGGGATTTTTACTAATATCTGTGGATGTAGACTTTACAAACATTAAATGTGAATGTTATGTCAGATACAAGAGACATCTTAGTTTCTGCTACATATTTTATATTAAGGCCTCAGGTTGAGCTTGGAACAAGTTTCAAAACCGAAGCCAAAGGCCAGACTGTGTGTATAGTTGAGCTGTACGCTTTGAGGTACCGGGGCCAAATATGGGAAAGTGTCTACTGTCTGTCTGCCTATAAAGAGAGGCTCTGTTCATAATTCTTGGGGGATTGTTTGAGATTTGACTCTGAGATCCCTCCTGGTGCACAGAGCTGTAGTTTTATAAGAAGGTCAGGTTGAAATAAATTCTCTCTTTGCTCAGCTTGTTCTGTCTTAGCAGCTTTTTTTTCCCGGAGAAGTTTCACATTGGCAGTTTGTAGGTGACCTAAACCCGTAAAACAACAGGCATGGTGCTAAGCATGCCTGTTGTTGATATTTAATATTTTGTGTGTTTGTGTTTGGATAAAAAAGAAAAAGGATATCTTATGTCGGCCTTTTATCCAGTCAGAACTTTGAGAAGGAGCATTATTGCACCATCAGCGCATTAGCATGCTAACATTAGCTTGCTGTGTTAACATTTGCTTTAGATTTAGATTTAAAAAAGATAAAAGGTGAAACTCATAGATTCATTTCACAAAGACTGAAAATGTTTCAACCAAATATTGAGTCCATAAAAATGTAAATACTTTCCAGAAGCCTGACATTAATGTGTAAAATATTATTTTTTTATCTTATATACTTTTAGAATTTTCTCAGTCACTTTCTGAAATGACTGACCAAAAAACATTGAACTCTTTCACAATATTGTAAATTATGTAGACATACCTGTATATTTTTTATGCTCTAAACTCTCTACTTTTATGATTATTGAGGGAAAATTACAGCATAATAAGTTTGCAGGATCCTTCCATCCACTTTCACATTTGCGACATTTTAAACTGGAACTCAAAACTTATTTCATAACTTTAATCAGACCAGCAGAAGGATTTGGGCTAAAAGAATATTCTTCATCTAATAACCATAGAAATAGAAACCATTATATTTTATTCAAACTGAACTATTGTTAACTCAGTTCAACTTGGATGAGGGCCAAACCAAAAAGAAAAAGAATGGTTTACAAAAACAAACTCTACACTCAGTGGTGGATGCAACCTCTTCATGATGCTTTAGCAGCATGTTTTACCTCAGGACAGGATTTAACTAGACATTTAGACAACCTAAGAAGTGCTTGAATGATCACAGTTAAACAGTAAAATAAAGGTGACATTTACCTGAACTGGAATGGTTTTCTATGTGGAACTGAGGATAATAAAATAGCACTAAGCTGCACATTTTGCACATTCTTAGTAACTAAAAGCAGCAATTTGGATGGAAAGTTGTGCGTGTGTAAACTCTGACTCGTCCTCTCTGACCGCCGCAGTCATGATGACCTGCTGTTAGTAAAATGTAATTGTTTCTGGCTGCACAAACAGAGAAAATCACATCATGCAACAAAGTCCAAACATAACACAGCTGCATAAACAGCTACAACACTTTTTAATGGCTTTGACCAAACATTTACTGACAAACAACTCACAAGCATGAAAACCACACAAGACCGACTGATACATCTGGACTGCATTGTCTTTAGGGTTCATGGTGCTATTGTTTTGGTCTCAGAGTGGAAGGTAGTGTTCTGGTTCTGGCACGCTTACCGTCAACAAAATCTGCAAAAATCATTGAGTGGAGTTCTAAGGAACAATTAAGGAACTGAATACAAAAATAAAAAGAATGAGCAAATCAAGAAAAACTGCCTTCGCAAACATGTTTCTTAGGTGGTTTGGGGTTTGCAGGGTTAAAGAATCAAAGTGCCACATGCAGGATGCAGGAAACATCCGGATCATTATGTTTCAAACATGTACAACGGAGGGTCTGCATTGCCCCAGATATAACAACTGTTCATTATTTTCTGGATGTTTATATTTGCCCTGGAAGTTTGGATGCAGTATGAATTATGGGTCACAGAGGAAGTTGGAAAACAATCAATTTATTGGTATTAAATATCAAAATAACCACATTTGTAGAACCAACAACTGAAGCAATATCAAATTATAAAGACTCTAACTTTGTCCAAATAAAGATTAACTACAATCACATATTCACCTCCAAATGTCCATCTATCCATTGTCCCTGCCTACTTGGGGTTGGTGGTCATTGGGTGAGTTGTAGAGCACACCCTACCTCACTTGTTTTAATTTTCTAACACAGAGAGACAAAACCAGAGTTCCAATAGAGAATCTATGGATGCATTGGAAAAACATGCAAACATGCAGACAATCTGGCCAGGATTCAAACCAAGAGCCTTCTTGCTGCTGGGCAATATTATTAAAGACTAATTTGGTAAAGTATGAAGTGGTACAATTAAAAGAAAAGCCAGATGATTGTTCAAATCAAGCATGTGGTGACAGTGGAAACAGGAAGAAACCAACAGAACCAGGCTCAGTATCTCTGCTCTAACAGGAAGACGAGTAACAACAACAAACTGGGAGCTGAGGCTGCAAAAAAGGAGCCTGATAACCAAATAATCTGCCTTCATTCTAATTTTAGAAACTAATACCTATGTGTGAACCTGCAGAGCAAAGATCTCTGTAAGACACAGATTTGACTATCACTGAGATGAATAAACCTTTCTATCAGATCCTCCTGCTGAACCAAAACAACATTTATTGTTTGTTACGTCCTTAAGTGAAGCCCAAAAACAACAACTGGATTTCATTTGAATTATGTGCAAATAAAAACTACAAAATAAAATATGTTAATACAAATTAAAACTATTCAGAAGGCAGCAAACAGAATTCAGTAACAGGTTCATCTTGTATTGCAAACAAAATCTTGAATCAAAACATCACCTTTTGTCATAAAAAGCAGATACCAACTTCTGTCCCACAAAAACTCTAAAACATCACCGATCTGACCTGTAAAATAGCGCTAGAGGTCATATCAAAGTACACAGACAATAAAAACCACCCTACCTCAGAATGCTCTGAGTGAACCTTCCTCGTCCAGCTGGCCCTGAAGCAACAGGCCTGTTAGCCCAGCCATGCTGCTCCGTGTTAGAGATACACTTTATCCACTTTGCAGCCGCTTTCATGACACCAACATCCACAGAAATGCTCCCAGGTTGTCATTTCTTCAAATTACCCAGATGTAGCTCGCTAAACGTAGCACTGAAGCGTTTGAGCTAAAGGCAGAGAGGCCAACATCGTCTGGCATCGACTTTGTAACATCGAAAACTGTCTCTAAATGTCCAAACGATGTTCTTTTTTCTAAGCCGCTGTGTTGCCTTTAAGCCAGATGTTTGGAAATCTCCATGGTGCCAGTCTCTCTTTTTCATGATGAATCATGAACTTTGACCTAAGATCAGAGGTCTAGACCTCCTGAATGAAGTATCCACACACTGTTGTGTTTTCACACCTGATAGTCCGGAAGACTCGGTGTGATTGGACCAAAATTGCAACAGTTGTTATATTTGCAGCTCCTGCTGTTTTTTAACGGTTGCAGGATTTCTCTTTTGTCTTGCAATTCGTTTCCTGTCTGTTTACAAGCGGACGCCACGCCATTTTTGTTTGCAGGAAGTTGCGCTCAGTGTCTTCCTCGGAGGATTTCGTGTCGTTTCCTTCAGTAGTTCTGCTCGCAGCGCCCCCACAGGCGATGAGAGGAACATATTATTGAAAGGGTTTGGAAATTGTTTACACCGCGCAATGTGGAAACGAACCGCTTTCCAAACAAATAATTTTGATGCGTGTCTTTGTGTTGCCTTGTGAAGTCTTAAACTTAGCTTTAAACATTTAGTCCAGCTCTCGCTGGTGAACTCAGATAAGAGCCACATGTAGGATTTATTGACACCAAGATTTATGAATAAAATGTGTTGTGTTTATTAACATAGTAATGGTTTTCATGTTTTAGTTAAAAAAAAAGAGACTATTTTCTTGTCCTTCAGGCACGTTTTGGCCCATGTGGGATGGCTATAAACCATCGTCAGACTCTCAGCTGATAAAACCATGTAACCCTGGAGGAATATTAAATGTCAGCTTCTTCCCTGAACATCTAAACGCAGGATGTGACATTGCTCTACATTATGGGTGTGAATTATTAAACCTCCAGATCTGCATGTGTGCCTGAGGTGATGGTGTTCAACTCTAATTTGTGAGTGAATGTAACTTCATGCATGGGGAACCAGGATATTATCCAGTCTGAAGTAAAAGGAAAAAATGTTGAGATAATGGGCCTTGAATATGAGGATGTTGTCTGTGCTTGTTGGATCACGCTTCTCTGTAATCGCTTCAAAGAAAATAATCAGCAGAAACATCACATCTCTGGCTGCGGTTAATGGTTTAAAAAGGAAAAAAAAACAAGAGGAGGAAAACAAAAACGGTGAAATCAAGGTTTGATCAATCTTGACTGGGGCTGGATGAGAATCTATAATAAATGAGATGTGCTTTTGATCACAGCCTCCAAAGATGGTTCTGTAGAAGAAAACAGTTCAGCCTCAGAAGATAAAAAAACAGATAACGCAGAGATGAATCTTCTGAATCTTTATTTCTCTGATAACTCTGACACTTGTGGCATATCGGAGATTTATGATTCTGTACAACCTCAGAAAACCAACAAAGTCAAACTGCTCTGAGATGTTCGGCGTTTTTAATGTGCTAATTAAAAGCAGAGCGCTGTGAAGATCCGGATCAAAGCAAAGTGATTTACTAAACAATCCGTTTGATTCGCAGCTCATTAATAGAACGGTCACCTCACAAGAGCAAGCTTCATCAGGAGACAAAAATCTGACGCTGGACACACAAAGACATGACCGAAAGCAAAGTAATCATCAAAATGTCTGCGGGCTACAAACTGTCAAAGTCTCCAAAGATGACAGGAGGAGTGATAACAATAAAAAAATATCCCAGATCTGCAGATTTATGATCTGCTGCAACTAAAGACGAGCGGTTCTCCTTTTTCATTAAACAGTTTTGAAGTGTTTTAATGGTTTAAAGATACAGAATATGGGAAAAGTAAACACACCCTGTTAAAGTATCAGATTTTTTGTGATGTAGAAGAATTAGACCAAATGAAATCATCTCAACTTTAAACAAATCTCAGAGGGAAGACAGAAAAACTAAAAGTTGGACTAACCTGAACTAGAACTTTGTTGAAGCACCAATAATAGTAATTTTGACCAATCCAACATTAATTTCAGTGGGATTTATCCTGACATCTGCATCCTTAAATTAAAGTAAAAACTGCAGAGATTAAAAAATCTGAGTATCAGAATAACCTTACAAAGACAAGTTGACATAAAAAATGGATACTGAAGGATGAGCAGGAGTTAGAAAATCCTGGTTGTGTTCTGGATATAATGAGATCTACTGCAGGACACAAAGACTTCCTTCCACAGAAACCATTCAGAACCGACCGAAATCTGCTGAAACGTGGCTGAATGAGAGGTGCTGGACCAAAATTACAAAACACAATTAACAGCAAACACAGTGGTGGCAGTATCATGCTGATGGATTCTGTAGACTGAACTGTTTTTGCTAAATTGAATGAAACTGATGAGTTTCAACCCCAAAACCCTTCAGGTGTCTGCAAGAAAGGAGCTAAAAGTGGGGTCTCATTTTTAAACATCAGAGTGAGTTATAGTTTCAACCAGAGGAACGTCCTAGTCAAAGTCCAGACCTGAACCTGACATGAAATTCTTCAAGCTGGCTCACATGAAGAAGTTTGTAGACAGGTGATGTCCTCACAATCAGAGATTTGGAGAACTTTTCAGGATAAAGTGGGGAGAAACTGCAGTCATTAATATAAATAATAAATAAAGCTAGGCCACTGTAGATTATTTTGATTTTTAACAATTCCCTCAGATTCATATGTATCTTAGCTGAATTACACAGCTTGAACAGAACATTGAAAGGTGGGAGTAGTTGGAAAATGATTTGTTTTGACTCTTTACATCACAGAAACCCGGCATTTTCCCAGCGTGTGCAAACTTCATATCTCAATATTTGTCGACACCAATAAGATTTCACATTTCCCTGATAACCAAATGCATGACAAGAAAAAAAAACATCCAAAGCCCAGAAAAAAAAACTAAAATCCCGTGTAGTTTGTTGAATAAAAATACTCCAGAAGAGTTCAGGGAATTCAGACCGAGGAGGATTTTCAGTATTAATTCAGAGTCAGGTAAAAGTTTGAGTTATTTTTGCAAACCTGCAGGGTTTCTTCCTGGCGTTTCTGCTCTGAATAATTTACAACACAAAGCTTTACACAGTTTTCACATTTGTGGTTCCTGTGGCTGACATTGCACCCGTTTCGACTTCCCAGCAAGTCAAGCTTCAACTTTTAACACGTGTTGGAGCAAAAAAAAAAAAAAAAAAGGAAGGTAAAATTACTTATGGTTTCTGGGTGACGACAGTTTTCAAATGAAGTACAATGGGGAAAATAAAAAAAAAAAAAAATATCCTCATTTGTAAAACATCTACAACAGTCGGGTTTGCCACATGAAAGTGTAAAAAAGGCTGGTTTAACGCTCAGCGAGGTGAAGGTGACGCTCCCTTTATGTGAAGCTGAGCAGCTGAAGAGATGCTTTTAAAATATTTTTATCTTTCAGAATCTAAACCCAACAAGCAAGATGAATTAAACTGTGAAAAACCAAACAGATGAGTAAAAAAAATCAACAGAAAACCCAACAAGTTTTATCAACATCAGAGCAAAAAGCTGAACAGCACCTTAACGTTTGTAATGAGGTCAGAGTTAATTTCAACTGATTAAAAAAACTTTTTTCTGATGCATTTTGGGAAACTGGAACGTTTGAGCAACTAAATAACAGATTTTCTGAATAAATTTACTGAATTTAAACTTGCAAACCGGTTATATAAAGTTCATTAAGTTTACCTTTAATGAACTACAGACGGCTGCTTATTGTCTGTTAAAGCTGAGAATAAACAGCAACAATAAAACACAAAACAGAAAATCTAACGAGTGGAAACGAAGCAACTTCATCTGCATTCCACTCAAACAAAAATATACTTTTTTTTTTAAAGTTTTCCTACTTTCAAAATCAACAAAGGATTTTTTTTTCCAACATTTTCTCCCATTTTATTTTTTAAACCTGCTGGATTGTCCCAGGCGGGTTCAGCAGAAGAGAAATTCAGAAGGAAGATTGTGAAAAGTTGAGTACATTCAGGATAAACCGAGCAACTTTGGCTTGAAGTTTCAGTAGTGTGAAGAATCCATGAAAAGGTGAGCTGAAAAGATCATAAAATCATCTGTGGCATAAACACCCAACCAGCCCATCAGGCCCAGAGCGGAGCATCTGCTTCCCCCCATCAGGAGTTCATATTTCATATCATTTCAGTGGTTAGGAGATATTCTCTGACCAGCTGCAGCTATGCATTTTAATAAAAACCCAATCCTCCTTAAATCCTGCAGCTGCTCCTGCAGAAGTGCTTTCAAACATCAGATGATCATCCTGAGAGCTCGTCTCAGCAGCTGCAGCAGCCTGCTAACGCGTTTTAATTGCTCCGCCGCCGCCCACGCCGCCGCCGCTCCCACCCAGGAAAGTCTGATCATCTGTGGGGCGGCTGCGTCAGCAAACGGGGGAGATCTGAGGAAAGTTTATTCTGTTAAAAAACATTTCATTAATCTTCCTGAATGCAGCGGGAAGGGGCTTAAACGTTCCATCGAGCGATCCCGTCCTGATCCCGGCTCTCCAGGCAGAGACATTTCATTAGTTTTCCTCCGAAGCTCCAGAGTGGAAGGAGGCTCAGAAAGCTGCTGCTCTAGTTTTCATTTCATGTTTTTAGCACTAAAAGAATTAAACATTTAGGGGTGAAAATGCTCCGTGGGCCCCCCGGGTCGCCTCAGCGGCAGCCGCAGTGGAAGTCGGCGTTGGGATCCATCAGCAGCTTCTTCCGGTCCACATGCAGACAGTCGATGTGGTACCAGGCGTCGCACACGTCGCACTGGATCCACTGCACCGGGTCCTGCTGCGGCAGCCGGCAGCGCAGCGCCGCGCACGGCTCCACCGGCCCCGCCGCCACACCGCCATCCTCATCTTCATCATCGTCCTCGTCCTCGGAGGAAGACGAGGATGAGCCGGAGGAAGAGGAGGCAGAAGAGGTGGAGGAGGAAGAGGAGGAGGAGGGAGAGGGCAGCGAGGGTCGAGGGGGCAGCGGGTGTTTTCTGGGCCGGCCGCGGCGTTTACTTCAGGGAGGAAAGGAAAAAACAGAGAAATCATGAAACCTTCAAACTTAATAAACCTGATTAAATTCCTCATTTCAGTTCTTAATTCAGTTAGTTTTTATGATTATAACAAGACCTATGAAACTGATTTTTAATTTAATACGTCTACATGAAGACGACTGAGTGACGTCACTGACGGCTTTACAAACACAAAACCTTACCGAGTTATTTTGGTTTAGTTTCTAGTGTAAATATTTTAGCGCACATGAAATAAGAAAAGAAACTTACAAGTAACTATTCAGGATGATACTGGAGCTTGTTTTACGTTAATAATTTTATCATATTCATAAAAAATGTCTAGCTACCAATAAAATAATCTGCCATAATATTTCCCATAATAGAAGTTATGATATGGAAAAAGTGGATTAAACTGAAGTTTTGGTTTTTATTGGCTGTGAGAAATAATCATCAAAATGAACAGAAATAAAAGTTTCAGGGTCTCATCTAAAGATTTCTTGTTTAAGTTTTAAAAGAACACACAAGTTT
This sequence comes from Poecilia formosa, assembly GCF_000485575.1. Classification (NCBI taxonomy): domain Eukaryota; kingdom Metazoa; phylum Chordata; class Actinopteri; order Cyprinodontiformes; family Poeciliidae; genus Poecilia; species Poecilia formosa. Next base: position 47,713 of record NW_006800051.1, on the reverse strand, counting down.
AAAAAAAATTGGACATTATCTAAATAAAAAGTCAATTTCCGTGTACAAACATGACAGTTTCAGCCGTTAATTTATTATTTATGGTGTTTTGGCTGCAGAGAATCACAGAGCTGGATGTCATTTTGGGGAAAGAAACCGTCTATTTTCAGCTACCTGCTCCATCATTACTGTGCGCAAACAAGGCAGAGGAGAAGCTGGTGATTACCAACCATCCATCTGGTAGGAGTTTGTGTTGCCATGGTGACGCTAAATACCAAAATCAAAATTTTAATTTGCCACAAAGTGCTTTCATCTGCTGCCATAATTGTCACAGCCATCCCTGCATGAGCCAAACATGACATTTACAGTTTTGTTGTAAAAAAAAAAAAAAAAATCTGAAGAGAGATAAATTATGAATTTTATTTTTAATCCTGTTTTTAATTTGTCTGAAGGTGGCTTCTGGTGCAGAAGGCTCCAGCCTGTTGGCTTTGAGAAGATGAAACATTTTCTGATTTTGATTAACAAATCCTGCTTTTCGAGCTACAACTGTTAGCAGAAGGATATATTATTTCTATATTAAACTGCTTATTATTTTTGAAAATAGATTAAGGCAAATTCAGTGAAATCTACAGATGTTGTAGCTGGAATTGCAGGCGAACAGTTAATGTTTAAAAATAACTGTTCGCCTGCAGTTAATTCAGTTAGTTTTTAACTGAATTAAACAGATTTAAAAAAGTTTAAAACGTATTTGTAGAAAACTGTGACTCACTAACAAATCCTAACCACTGATTGGCTGGTCTACTTCCATCACTACGCTGATGACACTCAGCTCTGTTATAAAAAACTAGAAGATTTTGAAGTTACATGCTGGTTATGCTACAAAATCTGATGTTTTCTTATATTGAATTCCAGTAAAATTGAAGCACTGATAAAATTTTTTATTATGTACTTGTACCTCTTTTGTTACTTAAATATTTTTACAGTTTTGTGATTTATGTCTTTATGCACTTTATTTTAACAAATATCTAGCCCTCATTTAGTTAAATATATTATTAATCTACATATTTGTTCTGTTTTTTATCATCTCCTCTGAACAGAAGTAAGACTTCATTAAAAACATCTTACGCTGTTTGGTGGTGGAATCGGTTGAACTGCATCCTTCCTCTGTCGTCGGTTCGAATCCTCACTGTGGGCGAAGCCAGGCTGTAGTTCTCTCCTCCCACCACCAGGGGGGAGAACACCGGCGAGCTGTTGGCCCTCCGCCTGCCTCGCTGCGCCACCGGTTTCTGCTGGCGGAAAGCGGCGATGGTTCCGTTCACCACGGTCTTGACGCGGTGCGCGGTGTCCACTTCCTGTCTGTGGGGAACCACGCTGGTGAAGGACGCCTGCAGCAGCTGCTGGTTCAGCCGGCTGTTGGTCATGGCGCCGTGGAAGCTGCCGATGGTCCGGATGCCCACCGGGAAGGGCTTGGCCTCCAGCGGACGGCGGATGTCGCCGTGAAGCTTGGGCTGCAGCGGCGGAGGCGGAGGAGAGCTGAAACCGTCAGACTCAGATTTGTAGAGTCTCCGTCTCTTCTTTGGTCTGGATCTCTGTCCGTCCTCCACCACTCCTGTCACAGCTGGACCAAAAACAAGAAAATCACAAATTAAAAATCTGTTTCAAAACACATTTCATTTTTTATGCTCATAAACTTAAACCCAGTATTTAGAGAGTGAATGTGCATTATTATGCCATTATCAACATATTACTTGTAAATGGTCTCAAAACATCAACATTCGCAATTTAATAATTACTGGGACAATTTATCATCCAGCAAAGTTTGTCATCATTACAGGATCATGTATTAAAGCAATATCTGACATAGAAAACATAATTTTATAGAATATATACAGCATAAAATATCTGTTTAATAAAACATTTTTTCATGCAACATATACTATAACATGTATTTTGATATTTTTTGGTATATTGATGAATAATATAAAAGGATGGGGGGAAATGTGTAAACATCTCACTGCTGTTCATTACAGCAGCTAAAATGACAGATTTTTATGTTGTAAAACATTAATTTTTGTGTGTTTATGTTTGCATACATGTATTCTTGTTCAAAATAAATAAAGAACCATGAGGTTCTGTTGCTGCCGTTCACCTCCTCGCCCTCGGGGCTCGTCGGAGCTGTCGTCCTCCAGCAGCACGGTGTGAGCAGACTTCCTCCTGCTCCTGGACGCCGTCTGCAGGGGCTTCAGAGGAACGGCGGCGCTGGAGGAAAACGCCGGGCGCGTGGCGGAGGGAAGCAGCGAGGAGAAGCCCAGCGGAGAGGAGGAGGACGGGGTCCCCGGGTCGGACACGGCCCCCTCGTGGCTGTGGCTCCTCTTAAAGGTCCAGGCCCGGCCCTTCATCTTACTCAGGCTGCCGATGGAGTTCAGGATGACCGTGGCCCGGTTGATGGACATCTTGGAGAGGTCCAGGTTGTCGGCTGACTTGCGGTCCAAGTTGGTCCTGATGCGGTTCTGCAAGTCGGAGGAAAACGTTCCTGCCTGAAAAAACAACAGAGTGACGATCAAAGTTTGAGCTGCTTGGCCAAAATGATAAGAAGTCTCAGATGAAGCTCTGAAACCTCAGAACTCTGGACCGACTGTCAAGCACGGCGGTGGAAGCATGTTGCTGTGGGATCTTCAAAACCACTGCAGTTATGTTACTTTTTTATTCCATGTTTGAGAAATTATTATATGGAAAAACTCTTAAAAGCCCTAAAATTATTAACACATTCATGCTAATAAGTGTGTGTAAGATAGAACATTTCTGAGTCTCAAAAGTAGAAAATTTTCGACTTTTAAATTCCAAACCAATCGGCGTACCAGTTCAACCACTGTAAAAAATGAGTCTAGAGCCCAGACTCTATATTTCAACATTTTAATTTGCCAGAGACTCTAAATAATAAAAAAAGACTGACGAGCCAATTTGGACTAATGTTGAACTGCAGTCGGGCCGCACAAAATCATTTCATGGGCTGCAAATGGCCCCTGAGCCTTATGTTGGCCATTAGTTACTGCTGAAACTGGGTTTCTGTTGATTAATGATAAAACAGAGACTGATGATTATCATCGCTTGTTTAAAAAAAAGGGAGCATAAGAAACTTATTTATAAAAAAAGGTTAAAATTGTCAAAGAAAACAGTATTTTATAGCACAAAGACGTGAAAACACGACCTATAAGTTTCTGTCTCATCCGACTTCCTTGAAAGCATCGGTTTGTCACCTTTGGAATTGTGATGGCATCAAAGTCCAGGGGTCGAACTTTGACCTTCTGGAAGAGGAAGTAGAACTCTGGACTTCCTGGAGCTGACTGATCTCCGAAGGTGAGCGTGTCGCCGTCTGACAGCTCCCACTGGACGCCCGGCTGCAGCAGGACGTCGTTCACCCAGGTTCCTGGAAAACAGACAGGAGATGCTAACCGCTAACTGATGCTAAAGCTGATCAAATATTCACCGTTTACGGGACGGAAACTGTCTGAAGTCAAACCAACAGTGAGCAACAGTTTTGCAGTTCCAGAGCGAACGTCACCTGGAGCCAGAAATCCACAAAACTTTTTAATATTCCAGCATCTGACAAAAGGAGGAAATAACGGAACGAGCGGAGCCCGGAAAATAAAGCCGTTTGTTGACTGGATGTGTTTACAGCTCAGAGACTTTGAGGGAAATGTAAAACAGGCTGTGAAATGGAAGCAGAAATGAAAAGCTGGAAGGCTACAAGCCAATCAAACGGCCGTGACAGCAGGAGGAATGTGGCGGGAATGCTAAAACACGAGGCTGACGGCGAAAAGGGGAAATGTGGGGAAACGGACTGTGAAATTACCACAAAAATTAGACAATAAGGTGCAGTTTAGATGCAGAGTCCATCAGTCACAGTCCGGCAGGCCCAGGGCCAGACTTTACCTCCAGATTTCTCTTTACATCCCATAAACACCTGAGACAGCAGCAGAGCCGCCTGAACACGATCCGAACAGGAGGCTTTCCTCTGCTCAGGGCAGCAATCAGCTCCACTCAAACATCTTATTGGTCCTACATGTATGAAAATGTGTCAAATTTATTATGTCTGGTGTTTTTTTTTCAGATGCAGCTTTGCATTCAGTTTGAATCAAACACAAAAATGTCTGATTTATTTTCTAACTTGTAATAAACCGACCTGTTACTCTCTGTTGCTCAAACTGGTCATATTTAAAAGAAATTTAAATTCAGTTTTTTGGGGGGGTTTTTGATAAAAAAAAATAATTTTTTACACAAAAAATACCTCAGTATTTTAGCATGATTGTTAAAGACAAGATTATTCATTGTTTGATATTCAATCCAGATCCATTTTAAGACCTGAAAACCCTGATCCAGCTTCCAGCGCCGGCAGACTGAAGAGCTTTAAATATTTTTATTTTTGGTCAAGTGAACCTTTAACTTTCAATTTTCTGTTATTAATTGAAAAAAAGAAAATAAATCTGTAAATCAATAAATAAAGATTGTGACTTTTCTGAAGATACATTGAAAAAAAATGCAATGATTAAATTATTAAAAAGTAAAAAGTTTCAGGTGGAAAGTTTATATTTGCACGTTTCTGGTACGTCCAAATATCTGACGCACAAGTGACATTAACTGGAGTACAGAGACTCTTAAAAAGGGCCGATTGCTGAAAGAACAACATAGTCAGAGTAGTAAATAAACCAAAATTGTACAAAAAAATGTAATTTAAGACAGAAAAACCTTTTTTGTCTGTAAATCTGTTGATCACAGAACTTTTCAAGTGGCGGTTTTAGCTTCACTTGGTTCAAATTCTGCAAAGAAAATCTCATATTAAGCACATTGTGCTAACAAATCAACTGGTTAATAGAGAAAATAATAAATCAGCCATACAATGTAGTCAGGCAGAACGGTCTGAACTTTTCATGTTATTTTGTCGCTGCTGATGCATCCTTGCAACAAATATTGCATTTTAGGCAATAAAAAGTTTATTTTCTCATTTAAAAAGGAATTATTGGTTTATTGGAATACTTGAATGAGTTTAATGAGCTTAGATGGAAAATGTGGCCATGTATTTTATCAGCTTAATGGATTACTAAGTTAGTTGCCGCTGTACTGCGAGTCTCTCTGAGGTATTTCCTGTCAGTGGGTGTGTCTTCCTGTGTCATGTTTGGTCTTGACTGAGACGCTGCAGGTGTGTCTGATTCTCACCGTGGCTGCTCCTGTCTTTGATGTGAACCCTCCAGCCCTCCTCCTGCGACGCCTCCTCGTCGCCTTCGCTCGCCTCCTTCTCGGCGTGCAGCTCTGCGTGGATGCGCGACACCGAAGCCGAGTCCAGCGTGACGTCGCACAGCTCGGCGGCCCGGCCCAGGCGGAACACGGAGCGGCTCAGCGCCGGCCGGAACGTGTAGAGGTCCCGCGCAGAGTCGCCTGTGGACAGGCCGATCCGCAGCAGCTGGAAGCACGGCTGCGCCCCGTTCAGCATGGCTGAGGCCGCCCCCTGATTTGTGACCGGCCCTGAGCTACAGCCGGCCCAGATCCATTTCCAGACACACCTGTGAGTAAGTGGAGAGCAGCCAAGCTGAGAGTCGGCACAGACAGCCGAGCCGGCGGATAGAAACGTGAAGGTCACAGGCAGGTGCAGCGGCGCTCAGCAACAGGTGCTTCCATTAGCATGCAGAGCAGCCGCCACGCTGCGCATAAATGAATGAGTAATGAGGAGATGGTGAAAACGAGCTCCTGCTCTGCTTATGAGCCCGGCTCACACAGACCAAATCCCCTGCGGAGCGGGGACTGCCAAGCTGCCAGTTCAAACACTAAGAGGCGCGTGAAGGTGGACGGCAGGTGAGTCACAGCATCGCTAATGCAGCACCAAGACGGACGGATTAAACGCCAAAACCTGCTCCCAACTCTGCAGCTGGGACTTTTACTTTGAAATCTGCTTTCAAAGACAGAAAATCACTGGAGCCTGAGAGGACGAAACTGATGATCGATCTGCAAGAAAACAAAGAAAAACATCAAATTAAAACATGTTTTATCTGTTCAGGACCAATAATATTTAACTTGTAATAAACACGAGTGAGCAAAACAAAAAATAAAAATCATGAACATCAACACCTTGATTAACAGGCCTGAGCAGTAAAAGAAGCAGGCTGTCCCCAGAATGCTACAAGCATAACATTGGAATGTTGAGTGGAAGGAAGAAGTGTGGTAAAAAATGTTGCACAAGCGACAGGACTAGCAACAGGAACAAGTTGGTGTGACAGCAACTTTTATCTGAGTTTTTTGGCTCTACTGTATTTTGTCTTCATGTTGATAATACTCTGTAGATTCTCAGTGAGGTTCAGGTCAGACCAGTCAGCGGGACACTCAAACACAGCGGTTAGCAGAAATGAAGGCAGCATCACTACGGTTCTTATCAAATGGAAACTTCATCCTGGACCTCCAGCAGCTTGGATTCTGCCCCGGGAATCTTCCCCCTCTTAACAATGTCATCAAACTGAGGCTTTTGACTCTTATTTCTCCTTCCACTCAACTTTCCATGAATATATTTAGATCCAGTCAGTGACTGTCAATACAGAAGTCTTCCAAATGATTGTAACGTGTATTAAAAATCATTTTCTGAGCTGTACTCATTAATATTAATTAAAAACTAATATTAAGCTAATACTAGCTTAATTACTGACATAAATGATCTGAACTTTGATGGTCCAGGTTATTGATCTGTTTGATCAGAATATGCTCCTTTAAGAAGCAGAAGTGTGCATCGTGTTCCAGCTGCCAAATCACGGGATCGGGACACAAAGCAGAACTCAATAACTATAATTATTATTATTTAAATATGAACTTTAAGTCAGTGCATTTCAACACAAGCTGCCTTAATCCTGTGCTTTCAGACGGTTTTCGCCCGGATGGGGCTGCCTGGAGTGAGTTTAGCAGCAGCAGGGAGGCTCCAGCTCGCTGTCGTTAGTTCCTTGTTAGGATGAAAGTCAGAGGCTCCACTTACAACAATGACAGAGCAGCGCAGCGTTTTCCTCCGCGACCTGCAGCTCCAGTCCCCGCATCCGCTCCTCCAGCGGCCGCCTCCACGCTCACACCGCCGCCAACTTAAACTTTTACGGCTTATTTTCGCATCTCCGTCGTTCCTCGGAGGTTTCCGTGCGAGCTTCAGTGCGGGCTGTCGCCTTCGTCCGGGAGGAAGTGCTTTGAAATTTGGCGCGCCAGTCCCGGGTCTTCCGTGCGCTACGAGCGGCGTCACTTCCTGATTCTCCCCGGTTGGCTGAGAGCCATGGCGGCTTTAGCGGGAGCAGGAGGACCAGTTTGTCCCACTGGGACTGGAGCCAGACCTGCTTTCTTTGTTTTGCTGACGGCTGGAAACAGACCTGGTCATAAATCTTTAACTATTTAACGTTTTGTCACATTGGAGCCACAAACTTTGACGTGTTTTTGCGAAATTTTACAATTTTATGTACAAACATAAAGTACATTATAAATTTGTAGTGGACACTTTCAAAGAAAGCTTGGATAAATATCTGAAAAGTGTGGCATGCATTTGTCTCCAGCACCTCTGAGTTATAGCTTTGTAGAACCATTTTCACTTATATTACAGCTTAAGTTTAGTACATGCTGTAATCTACTCCACCAGATAAAGACGGCCCATTATTTTTGGCAAATGAGTTCAAGTTTAATCAGATTAGATATAAAGTCTTTATACTCGTTGGTTTTCAAGTTGTGTCACAGATTCCCTGGACTTTGACTGGGCCGTTCTGCTATCGCTATTCTTTAATCTAGGTCACATGTCAAACACAAAGTCTTTCTTACACTGCAAAAACACAAAATCTCACAAAGTACATTTGGCCTAATTTTTAGTTCAAATATCTTAATACACTTCAAATAAGAAAACTAACTTACAAGTAACTTTTCAGCAACAAATAATTCCTGAATATTGATTTTTAAAAAGCAGTCCTACTGGCAGATTATTTCTTTAAAACAAAGATCAACTTTTGTCTCATTTTGGATTGTTAACATTTTTGTTGGGATCTAGTAGAATATTTATTCATTTCAGATCATTTTTGCTTTTTCATAATTAGTTCTGATTTGGATTTTTTAAAATCCTACAAAGAAGATAAATTATAATGAATAATGCATTGATATGGATGGCAGCTATATTAGACCTGTATGTTTGCAAAAAGAGCTAAGAAAGTATTTTGCGGAGCCCCAAAGCCTCTCTAATGCTCCATGTTTCCCTGCTGACAGTTTTTGCTCCGCTGCAGTGGATCTGTGTCATATTCAGTGTTTGTATTATCAGCACATCATCATGAGCTGGATTATCGCGTCATCTCTCACTCTGATCTCTGAATCGCTCTGTTTCGTCTCCCGCTCAGAGCAGATAGACGTGCAGATATGATTCATCGTCTGGAGGTGATGCTTCACAGCTCATTCCTGCATCCACACTTTGTCTCATTCAGCTAAAAGGATGCGGCCCTGCTGGAGCGGCAGATGGTGACAAAGACTTCACTGGGACAGGAGAGCATGTGTGGTTATAGCCGCCATAAAGCCGAGCTGTAAAAGGCTCTTAGAGGCGCCTGTTTCTGTTTCCCATAAAGCAGCTTTAAGGTTTTTCTGCTTCCCGACAAATTCTCATGAATAATAAGATCAGGGAATTATTTAAGGTCCAGTAAAAAAACAAACCTGGATTGAGCTCAGAGTTATTGGTGCATGGGAGCTTTTTAACAAATGCAGAGCCAATAATAAAACCTCATTCACTTTAAATGCATTAAAGTGTTCAGAAGGTGTGAAAAGGGCAAAATCAATGAATAGTAAAACATTCACAATGAAGTGAAAACACTTTGGATGAAAATTGCCTGAAGAGGAAAACAGCAAAGTCAGCATACTGTAAATACTGATGTACGAATTTATTCATTATTGTTACAAGAAATGGTTTAAGCTTTAAACTGCAGCTGCTTGAAATATTGGACTTTGTAGAGGGAGATATTTATTCTCTGGAAAATTAAAGTACAATACTGTGAAGAAGCAGTGACCACCTTACATCTGCTGCTGCTTTTTATCACACTTAAAACTTTTAGACCATTAAATGCATTTTAACACCAGACACAAAAGCATTTAAAAGCAGGTTTCCAGTGAGGATTTTTCAGACCAATTTGTCTCTGTGTGGAAAAAGTGATTCTCCTCCCCCTTGTTAAATTATGACTTGACTGACTGGCCACATCTTTTGGAAAGCTAAGCTCAAATTCACTCACCACACCCAGAACTGATTACCGACAAACCTGTTGGATCAAAGAATAAAAAAACCTCAAACAGAACCTGTCTGACCAGATGAAGTAGACGGAAAGACCAAAGCAGAGCAAACCAATCAGAAACCAATCTAAATAAAATGTAAGAACAGGCGACATCTATCACTGTGGAAATGATTAAAAGTTCATCTCTAAGGCTTTATGGCTCCAGTGGAGCCACATCCAGTTCCACCCGGCAAAAAACTAAATCTTACCAAGAATTTTGATAGTTTGAAATGAAAATACGTTATTATACTTAAAATAAGACAAAACTAACTTACAAGTACCTTTTCAGCAAGACATAGGGGTTCGTTTTAAGGCAATAATTATTGAATATTGATGATAAAGAAAGTCCTCCTTCTACCGGCAGATTATTTCACAAGACATTTTTCTTGTGATTTATTCTTTGCATTGAATACATGGATCGTCTGTGGAAAGATAAAAGACAAATAAACTTTTAGATTTGATTCTTTCATTTGTTTTAATCAAGAATAAAAGTAACAGGATGGAACAAGACTTGCATATAAAAACAAAGCAACACGACCAAAAACGGTGCCATAAAATAAAGTTTTCATCATGTTTTCAGTGAAGTCAACAAACTTTCATATGCATTAACCCAAACATTGAATGTCTTGATAGTTATAAAGGATGTTCAGTGACAGTAAAGCTGCTTAACATCAACTTCTTCAAAATCAATCAAATCTATGCATGCAACATTCTTATGTTAACAGTTATTAGTTGAATTAACAGATTTTAAAAGATTCAAGATACTAATAATATTTAAGTTTAAAGGTTTTAATCTGTTGTCCAAAACAGCTAAATTCAAACAGACTCTTTATGTTTATATTCAATAATTCATCAAAACATTTCACCTCCTCTGTTGTCATCTTAGTTCTTTAATCATGTCACATAAATAATAAATAAACACAATTTAAAGAAAAAAGTTGTATAGATTTGGAAGCTTTGAGCTTCATAGAGGTTTCTAGTGGTCATGTTATTGTGTCTGAGTGTTTACATCAATAATGCTTTGAAGCAAAATGTATTCCACGTTGTCGTGATTCATGAGAAACCATCTATCCTGCTGCATTAAATGGAAGTTAAGACAATTCTTGGATGAATGAAGCCTGCAGGTCTCCCTGTCTGCCAATCAGAATGAGTGAAATTATGTCAGATTCTGGAGGGGAAAAAAGCAAACAGGCCAACTTAAATCAGCTAACCACGTCTTGTGATGGTACATTCATAAAAGCGACAGAAAGCTTGTCCAAGGTGCAACTGATAGACAAGTTCTGGTTTTTTATGGGGTGATTTTGTGATCCCTTCCTGATGCCGCCCAGGCAAACTAGTAGCAAGAAACCATTAGTTTGCATTCTTAAATTTAGAAAAAGAAAGCTTCTTATCAGTCATATCTGCTCAGGTTTCCTTAGAAAAAGATTTCTCACATGCTTTTAGTTTCCCACTGAAGGTCAAAACTGATGTGGTTCTGATTTAATGAAAACAGGGCGAGTTAACCCAAATGGCTGCATAATAAAACAGAATAATACCACTCCATTAGAAGCAGAAAAAACAGAAAAGCACATCAACTGAGAGCAATAAAAACAGATAAAATCATCAGTAAAAGCAAGGCAGGGTCGGGTTCTAAATGTGATCCATTTATACGCATATTTTTAACAAAGACAACAAAACAAAATTTAAAAAGCAGAAAAACAAAAATGACAGGAAGTCTTCTGTTTTCAGATTCCATATAATTATCATTTCAGCTGGAACAGCAGTGAATGGGAAACTAAAATGTTATAAAAACAAAAAAGTAATTTAATATCTACTTTATGCAGAAAAAGAAATAAGATCCTCCAGTTTTACTGCTGCTGAGTCCCAGCAGGAGGCCGATGGGAAACCAGAGATCAGGATGAGTCACAGAAAAAAAGGTGATTCATGTGATCATAACTTGCTTTCTGGCCCGTCGTCCCACAAGCAATCTACAGGCCAACATGCTGCAGCTACGCTAACTCTACAAACACACAGGACAGCAGGGTTAGGCTATGATATTTGAGTAAGAAGGAATATTAAACACAGCTAGAGTTTAATGCATTGCTACAAAAACACTGAAACGTCCATCCATTAAAACGTGTGGTGCTTTCCTAAAAAGTACTGGGATTACATCATTGTTTTAAACACAAATTATATCAAAATAATTTCAGATTCTAGTTTTTGTCGTATAAAAACATTCTGTGGTGCCGGGAGGATGAAGGTGAGGTTAGAAACGAGGTTCAAGCCGAGGGATGGAGGCGTGGCGTCGCTTTATGTGTTCATTACTCGGAAAAGGTAATTACTAAAAAACACTCTGCGCCAGAATAAGCGCACTGTCACAAAGATAAGTGCCTGGCAATTAGTTTCTCCAATTATCTGTCACGAATCAGAAAAGGCTGTTGATTCAAGCTCCAGTGGAGAGAAGGTAACTGATCTCAGAGTAATTTCCTGTTTGGATCAAAGGTATTAGCAAACTGCCAGTCGCTGCAGACATTGATTCCCATTTTTTTATTATTATTCTTTGGAATTTCAGAGAATAACAGATTAACATTAGAGGGAATCATGGCTGAAGGAGCATTTTATTAAATCTCCCTCCGCCGGAGCACGAATCAGCACTTCTGCTCCGAGGAGCTTTGTGAACCGCAGCTCAGACGTGTAATGAAACAGAAAACACGAGAGCGAGGTGAATGACACAAACACAAATCCTTTCATGAAGTCTCCATCAGCCGGGATCGCCTGAACTTACAGTCATTACTGCAGGAGGAACGGTGAAACTTTCACCTCATGAAGCATCAAAGTGGCCTCGCAGTGAGAATCTGGATTTTGATCACAATTAAATGTTTCATCTTCTCTTCAAAAAGGAGAAATTTAGCATTTTTCAAAGATAGGAGTGAACACAGATCCAGAGGCCTTTGAAATGTGAAGATGAAGAGACTGAAATCCTCAAACCTGCTTTAAATACAGCTTTCAAATATCTTTCACTTAACTCCATCTGCCGGTTCATGCAGAGGGGTTAAGTATCTGCACCCATGGGGCATTTAAAGGAGATGCATGTCACACTGGGGCAGATGGATAGAAAGGAGAGGAAAATGTCTCCATGTTTTAAACTGTTTGTCTTCTGACAACTGATTCCTGTTGTTCCTGTTTTAGACTGACTAATGTTTTAGAAAATCAATTAAACCGAGTTCTTTAATTGATATTAATAGTTTTACATTTATTATCTGGAGGTAATAACTTAAAAAACAAAAATAATCAAGAAGGAATTATCTCACTCCTCTATTAGAGTTGTTTTCTGGAATTTGCTGAATAATGAATAAAGAAATGGTCTGAATGCATTCTGTAAAATTAGCTATAAGTACTGCAATAAAAACATGAACATCCATTTCTAGAAAGGTGGTTTTATGTCCCACAGTGGAGAAATGCACCAAGCTCTGAGATCTGCAGGATTCTAGTTGTGGCCAATTTATTGCACTAAGGCACCATTTCAAGCCATCAGCTCTTTATTGGACCTTAATCAGGTAAAATGGAAACTTTATGATGTCGCTTAGTGGCTCCCATGATACTGTTAATGTGCATTTTTCATTTTCTTTATCTTTGTAACAACATAAAGAAGCAAACTGTTAAAATATCACCTACAGAAAAGGAGAATCTCCCAGGACTAAAGCAATCAACAGCAGTCATAACAGTATGACTTCATTGATCCTCCAGCTGCAGCCAATCGAGCCGTGGTCTCTGCTGAACCTCTGGATGTGCTCAGGTATCACCAGGACGCAGCAGCAGAGCCTGGGCATCATGAAGCTGAGGCTCGGCCTTCCTGGATCGGACCTGTTCGTCCAGCACATCTCACAGATTAAACCTCCTTAAACTTCCTGTCGGGTGGTTGAGGGCAGCCTTCTGCACCAGTAACTGTAGCTATTACCCTGCCACCAGTTTAGTACTAATTATTCATTAGACCAATGTTGAATAATACCACAGTTATTTTTCAGTTCTTGCAAAACTTAAATCCTAACACTTGCCCATTTTTTGCCTCCACTTGGAGCCTAAAGTATCCAAACCACCAGCAGGAGCCATGATGAAAAGGTAACCAGTGTTATTTACATCAGCTGTCAGTGGTCATAATGTTGTGCCTGATCTATGCAGACTTATTCTGCACAGAATTATTCCATTCAGATGTTAGAACAGATTTTGCAGATTACTTAAGTTTAACTCATCAATTTAAAACCTTTTATAGAGTAAATAACTTTCTGAGAGCTCCCTCTAGTGGTACAATGTCATACCATTAAAAAATATAAATAAATAAATAAATAAATAAATAAATATTTTTATTTTTATCTTTAATGATTTTTACTCTTTAAAAATAAAGAATAAAAATGAATGTCCAATTTTCAGATCCACATTAGGAAAATGCCGTTTTGGTTCATGCTACATGTTTCAGTCTGCAGCAGCCACAAGCCGCCATATGCTCATGCACAGTCGGTGTGGTTGAAAAAATCGTTTGCCACCTGCAGGGGGCCTGAGGGATTCAGAGGAATCCTGCAGACTGGCACAGATGATCAGCTAAAACCTGGACATGAAATCCTGCATCTCCACTGCTGACCATAAACCTTACAAATATTTTATTCTGTATGTTTGAGGTGTGGTGAGGCGTTAAAGGCATTACAAAAATTATTTAAATGCAACTAATTACGTTGGCACGTGACAAACTCTACATTTCTAAAGTGGGACATAATTTTATGATAAATTTTGGGGGTATGAAACTAATTGTGGTTTATTGGATTCATTTGTCCAGAATTTGATGGTAAAAAAAAATAATAATAAAATAAGGAAGTGTAGACTAGAGACATAACTCATCTCCAAATATGAGGAAACATAATCCTGGGTGTTGTAATTTTTGTGTTAACATGACAAGATCAACTCTTTTCTTACAATAACAGAACCAAGTTAAAGAAGATATTATCTTCTAAAACAGATGCGATCCTATAAATCTATCTTACTTTATCTAATTTACATTTTGAGGTAAAATCCCCAACTGATGCAGATGCTGTAAATTGTTATTTTCCCCAAACACTGGATTCGTGCTGCAGCTTCCCGGTTTTGTTTGTCAGGTTTTGCGTTTGAGGCAGAGCCTGAGCGGTTCTGGCTCAAACCATCAGCACCTGCGATGTGTCAATACGGCCTGCAGCCGCAGACGGATCGCCTCCTGCTGAGGCCGACTTGATGAAAGGATTTCAACCAGATTCCGGCATGTAAACACCACAGACTTCCCAGCTGAAGGCAAAGTTTCCTACCTACTGTGATTCAAGGATCAATGCGGTAAAAAATCTTGCATAAGCCTTGTTAGTAAGAAACGTGAGTATTCTAAGATTATCCACATGCAGATCACAGATCTTCATATTTACAGCAGTGAAAACAGACGACTAACAGTAGACTGGTGTTCTGATGTGCTACGTCTGGGTTTTCTTGCAGGAGGAGAGCGTTCATGATGCTTCAGTGCCTTTATCATTAATATTGCATTAGATTATATTAAATATTCAGTGGTTATCCTGTTATTAGTCCACCAAATTGATGCATCATAGCTCATTTACATCCAGCTGATATTTACAGATCTACAGAGTCCATTTCTGGAGCTTTCAGTCACCCTCCTGTGAGTTTTAAGCATTTCCTCATAAAATTCCCATCAAATGGATCATTTTCCCATCTGAGTTGAATATGCAAGTCGTTTTACATACAATGCTGAACGATTCAAATGAATTTTCCTGAAGAAGAAGAAGGGAACTAGTCATTTTTTGCAGATCACTGAACTATATTTACAATAGCTGCTTCATGTTTTTTACCCTCATCAGTAAAAATGTGAAACTTATTCATATCTAAAAAGAATCAAATGCTGAATTTGTGCTTTTCTCTTCTGATATTAAGACTTTGGTGCCTGTTTTGCTGCTTTGGGTGAATCCTGCAGCCTGTCCAGGCTGACATCAGGTCAGTGACAGCTTGAGGTAGCCATACTGCTAACAGATGTCAATGGTAACAGCAACGCTGCTGAATAAATGAAACTGTTGGGACCCAAAGGTCTTGTTGCGGCCTGTGTGTGTCAGCAGATGTGACGGATGCTGAGATGAAGCTTCCCTAAAAGCAGAGGAGCTCAGAGGCTGGACGTGTGGAGGAGAGGAAGTACAGCGGCGAGTTTCATGCCCTGCTCACATTCAGAGGTGGAAATTAGTTTTCTGTGACCTGAATTAGCTTTTTCTACAGCAAGAAAGGGAAACTAATTAGTCAAACACAGTTGTTAGGCCTGTGAGAGCTTGGGCTGCTTTCCATTTTCCTCAGATGTTGATTTGGGTCCGACTCCATTTCTTCCAAGCTTATAATGTCCTAGTTACAAGTAAAGAACCAGAGGGAATTGCTAATTGTTGTGGTCAGTGAGAGGAGCATCACTATGAGCAATACAAACCAAAACAACCCAAATCTTTGCATCTTTTCATGTTTAAACACCAAACTAAGAAAGATGCACCAATTCATTCAGATACAAACTGTCAGAAATGCTTAACCGCTTAATGCTACAGCTAACACTGCTCTTTATACGGCAGCCATATTGAATTTGATCTAACTTGGAAGGCAGAAGTTCTGGCTTTCAGTCAAACCTGAAACGTACCAGAAAATCTGGGAGTGACGTCACATCCAGCTACACAACAGCTGTACACTGTGTGCTACTTGATAATGATTTACAAAACGCCAAAATGGCCAGGAAGCTATTGATTAGTTTAGTTATGACTGAGCTTTACTTGCATGGCAGCCTTATTGAAACAGTCATGGATCTTTAACTATTTAATCTGGAAATCAGATTTTAAAGCAGAAGGTGCCATTAAAACAAACCATTAGATCTGGGAACGGCATCACACCAAACTCAGTCAGGCTCCAATTACAAATGATAACAGTTGAGCTCAGTGATATTACTAAGTACTACTAGCAATGCATGCAAATGTAAATGTATGTTTTTGTATTTAAATCTTATAAACCGTTTTTTTTTTTTACGGACAAGAGCCAACTGACCACAACCACCATCAAATAGTCGAAATCCACAAATACATAAGACTCTCTAAAAACATTTAAAAGTTCCTATTTTAATAATTCAAACACCAAACATACTTTAGGATGCATTAATATTTAAAATGATCTTGGTTCTACTACCACAGAAATGTTTACATTCTTCATAATCTCCACTCTTAGGAGTTCAACCAATCAACACCAAGGAAACTGAATGGCGCTCCCGGATTGGCTGCTTTGGAAATGCCAACCAGCAGATTAAACAGCATTTCATATTTCAGCTTCCCAAGCTGCACTTTTTTTTCCAAATATTTTAAACATGCGCTACAAAAATATCTGTAAATGGGCAAATTTTCTGTAAATAAATTGGAGCAAAATCCTCACAAAAGGTGAATCCATAAAGAACCCCGAACAGAAAGGAGTCCACTGAGTTATTGGAGTATAAGGTTTTGTGTTGCTGGCAGCCATTTTGGATTTTGTGATCAAAGTTGGACAGAAACAAACATTTGGAGTTAAATTTTAGACTTAAAGCTAACTTTATTCCATATGTCCTTCTATGACTATTTCAGCTCCACATGTCCTCGTCTTTACTTGTTAAGAAAATTATTGAAATTTGTACTTTTTTAGCCTAATTGTCCTTCTAAATTAGCTTTAACAGAGACATCCGAGGTGAAAAGGTGTTTTTTTTAGCACATTTGACAAATCTTTGTTTTAACTCATTTTTCTACCACAAGTTGGAACATTTTATTAAAAATATTTTTCACTGAACAGGTTTTCTTGTGAAGCATATATAAATCAGCATCTACTGTAAATTCTATATAAATTCTAAAGTTTACTGCTGTTTACTTTTAAGGAAAGTTTTCTATTGTGTTTTACATCAGTTACATCCTGGAGCAGAACCAGGATTGATGTTTATCATTGTTATTCATTAATAACTTTACCGTCAACTGAAGGTTTGCCACTCAGACTCTTGTCTCTCTCCAGTGTTTGATGATCTGGGCTGAACTGAATGAAACTCCGCCGCCTCTCTCCTGCACACACAACCCTCTCTGACAGCCAGCCGCTCATGTTGCTGAAGCGAAAGGCTGCGTCGTTATCACGCCCTGATCCAACTTTATCTTTCCAGTTACTCCATTCTGCCAAACAACTGGGCTCCAATAATGAGAGCTCTGTGAGGTGGATTCTGGGCTGAGATGAAAATAGGCTTTGAATCATGGATGTCATTCATCTGTTCCCTGAATCGTACCCTTTTCCCATCTCTTTCAGCTCTTTTATCACCGGTCCGCGCTCCATGGCGTCCACGAATTGGTCTGTCTGCAAAGAAACCTGGAATCCAATTATGCTCTCAAGAGCTGCTCTGAAAGTCACACAAATGCCACTCAGTCAGTTTCCCCCTGAATTTTTTCCCTTCCTGGAACCAAGTGAACAATAACTAGAAGCAGCAAACAAAAACAGAGACTTTTGACTGCTGAGTGAGATAAAGTGGAACGTTTTGACAGGTTTCCTCTGACAAATCCTTCAAATGTTGCAGATCTGACACCTAATATTTGAAACAAGCAGCAGCAGTTTCAGAGAGGTGTTGCTGCTGCGTCTACTTGAACCGGTTTCATCTTGCAGGATGTTTTTGTTGTTGTTGTTTTGGAGACATAACACCTCGAGTAGCTCATCCCGGTGAAACAAGCAGCTTCATCTGAGATGTGGGGATGTTTTCTGACATGCTTGTGCTGCTAATAACAGAGCGGATTGAAACGCACTCATCGCTGTGATTTTCTGAGAGCGTGGCGTCAGAGGAAACGCGCTGCAGCTCAAAGGCTGTCTGAAACACGCCGCCTGTCTGTCACTACCCTCAAACGTTTGTCATTTTCTCATTATTGAACCGGTTTGACAGGAATTCAGCTGATTTGATATGATTTAAGTGCATTTCATTTGCTAAAGCATGCATGTAGTCTACTCTAACGTCTACGTCTGATCTAAGATATCTTCTTTTGTGTTTTCCGGAACTGCATGCATTTTGTGCACTGGATGTTCTGTTGATAGACAGTGAGGTTGTAGCCAGAGTGAATTAAACTCTGTTGTGCATCCAGCACATCTACATCCGTCCTGTTTTATCTGTGATGTTTCAGATGTTGGGACGAAGGATCTGTCCGTGTTCGGATGATAAAAGGTTCCAGAAACACTTCCTGATTACTCCTTCTGACCGTCTTCTTCTCCCTCCGCCCCGCCCTCTGTCTTGGCTGAGTCGGACCCCGCGGTGCCCCTGGAGGCCGTCGCCGGGGACGCGGCCCCCTGCAGGCTGCCGTCAGGCGTGGCGGCCGAGGCCGAGCGCGGGTTGGAGGCGGGGCTGGCGCTCAGGATGGAGTCCGGGGTTCGGACGGCGCTCAGGCCTCCATCCAGGGCCTCCGTGGCTTCCAGGCTGTCGGACATCATGACGGCGTCCGTCACGGCTGGAGGGGACGCGGCGTTCAGGAGGGGCTTGTGGGAGGCGTAGGTCATCACCGCCTCGGTGTCGCTGTCCAGCGGGAGTCCAGAGTGGCTGAACTCGACTCCAGAGTCGCTCATTTCCAGGAAGTTGTCAGAGGGGAGAGTCTGGTACCGGCCTGGTTTGGACACCTCCAGACCCTACAGGGGAAAAACAAATAGAGAGAGAGAAGAGGATGTGGTTTAGGTCAGAAATGATTAAAATGTTTAATGAAATATCAGAATAATGTTGAAGAAATTATTAGAATTAATTTCCTTCAAACTGAGATGTTTAGACACATGAAGAGCAAAGTGTTTTTATACAATTTATCAGAACCTGGATGACGTTGCCATGGCTTTATGACTTCTGGTAAGTTAATTTATAGCATCAGTAAATATCCAGTGTTTTTACCCAAAGTGAAACAAGTCCTGAACTGACATGCAGAGAAGAAGAAGAAGCCATTTCTCCAAAAACAACATAAAAATAGATGATAGTTTGAAAATGGACTCAAAGTCAAAAACCTTCACTTCTGGAGAGACATGAAGGCGTTGAGAGATCAAATTTTAAGAACTTTTCATAATAATAATGATAATAATAATAATAATACATTTTATTTGTATGCTACTGCAAGCAGAGCACCTAAGCACATCGAGCAAAATATGAAACATAAAACAGAACATTAATCATATGTTAAAAACTGTTCTGATAATGAGCATCGTTGGAGAGAAGGAGGGAGAAACATGGAAGCCTAACTGTGAAGTACAAGGGTGGCAGCATCATGCTGTGGGTGTTTTACTGCAGAGAGGACTGGTGCATTTCTCAATATGGATAGAATGATAAGGAAACAATATTATGCTAAAATACTGCAGTGATATCTGAAGAAATTAGCCAGAAATGTGATGCTAATGCAGAAATATGTTCACCAAATGGACAATAATCCCAATTATAGCATCAAATTAGTTTCAAGAGTCTGAAGTACAAAGTAAGTGTTTTGGAGGGATTATCGCAAACTTTAAAAAAGTTTATAAGTCAAAAGTCAAAATTCAAGCAACATTTTTTTTATCAAATCTGGTCATAAGGTCAGAGAATGGAGTCATACAGTTTATAGTTTAGCAAAGAAAAATGAGCAACTCAACCTGAATCAGCATGAAAACATTCTGTGCCCGTTTCCTGTCTGACCTGCTGCATGTAAATGTAAATAGTTTGCAGCATAAAGCAGATTTCTGATTAATAACTGAACCAGAATTTGGAAAAGAAGCGACAGTTTCAACCTGATCCCCAAAGCCGGAGCGGCGTGACTCCAATCATCCGAGTGGAGACGCTCCCTGAACCTCGACCGCCGGCGCTCGCTGCTCCTCGTTCATCCTGACAAAAGGTCTTTGCTTTAAACTTTAATCCACTTCACTGCTGAGAGCAGCGACTAAGGTTGATTGCTTTTTAATTACGCTCGGCACTTTGGTGGCATTTTATTGCAGGTGGTTTCTGCTGACTAATCCCAGGGATGATTCATGATGGTTCTGCATTTATTAGTGGATTTTAATTGATATATTTCAGGAGGAAACATTTCTGAGAAACTCAGGAAACAGATCAGCAGCAGCCGGTTTCTCATTATAATCATTAATTCATCTTAATAAGGAGAATATTTTTACTTTGGCATATTATTTATACTAATTATTGCTAGATTTGCTCAACCTTTTATGTCATTTGTTTTTTAAATTGAGCTCTTTTATTCTAGTTATAATTAAACGGAGGTCATTTCTCTTTTTCCATGTTTTTACAGAGTATTTGCCTTTTCTACAGCTTCAGCGTGACAAAGTTATGAAGACAGAATAGAGATTGTTTTTTAATGTTCATTTCTTTAATATTTGGTGAAACCATTATCATCACACACGGCTCCAGTTTTACTGCCTTCATGTCACAGATGGTTAGATTTACACGTATGTTCAGTTTGGACCATTAGCTGCTTTTAACCGACCGTTCAGGATTGTTCTCACGTTGTTAAACTTAAAGATCAGCTCAAACAAAACCTGCAGCACATTAATGTGATGATGCACAAAACAGCAGTTTATAAGCAGATCGCCTCATCCTGCAACACAGAAACACTAACAGCCACATTTTCTGCCTATTTTTAATGTCTTACGTTAAAAAAAAAATGCAATTCAGGATCCATTTTTGTTTATTGTGTTTACAGATCCAAATATAATTACTCATAAATTCGGCGTAATAAACCTGAAGGACCAACAGTCCCATAAAAACACAGCTGAATGTTTTATTGCTGATTAAACTTGGTCAAGTTGTTCAAAATGGTTTGTTAAAACTGAAACTTTCACACATTTTAAGTTCAAAACATTTTTGTTTTGATGTCCAACTTAAAAAAGAACCAAATAAAAAAAAACATACACCTTTTTTTCTCACTGTCTGAAATTGAATCAAAGTTTTCTCGTTTTACGTCAGTTAGAAAGATTAAAACGGATTATTATCATGTTGCAGTGGAGATGAGGAATTAGTCTGCAACACTCATCAGAGGAAACCAATTAGGAAAAAGGTTCTTATTAAACAATTACATAGACGTCAGACACAAAACCAGGAATACTTCAGGAAACTCAAACACTATAAAAACATCGTCCAAAAGGAACTATGATGGAACAACAACAGAAAATACACTAAATAAAAACGTCTACAGAGACGTCTGCAGGAAAAAAGAACTGGGAGGAGAACAGAGAAGAAAATAAAGTTTTACAGAAGAAAATGTCAGAAATGATCCAAGAACAAAACCTAATCGATGTAGGAAGTAGAACACATAAAAGAGTAAAATATGAAACCTCAGATCATGTTTGTCAGCATTTATTGTCAGTTTAAAGAGTTTTTATCAGCTTCTACCACAGGTTTTACCTTGATGGTGACCTCGGTGGTCTCTGAGGGTTTATCACACACCGACGTCATCAGAGACTCTTCAGTGAACCTGCTGTAAGCCTCATGGACCACCTGCAGAAAACACACATTCACACAGCGTGAGGATCGAAGCTGCAGCGGGAAAATGAGCTTCAGATCAGAGGCTAGTCATCAAAACTGTCAGGAAACATGAGGATCATAC
Organism: Poecilia formosa; assembly: GCF_000485575.1. Lineage (NCBI taxonomy): Eukaryota > Metazoa > Chordata > Actinopteri > Cyprinodontiformes > Poeciliidae > Poecilia > Poecilia formosa. The sequence goes on along the minus strand of NW_006800051.1, from coordinate 25,821 downwards.
AGACCACACTGAACACACACACACTGAACACACACACACTGAACACACACACACTGAACACACACACACTGAACACACACAC
>NW_006800051.1:0-24365 GCF_000485575.1 Poecilia formosa | reverse complement strand
ACACACTGAACACACACACACTGAACACACACACACTGAACACACACACACTGAACACACACACACTGAACACACACAGATCACACTGAACACACACACAGATCACACTGAACACACACACATTGAACACACACACACTGAACACACACACACACACTGAACACACACACACACTGAACACACACACAGATCACACACACACACTGAACACACACACTGAACACACACACACTGAACACACACACAGATCACACACACACACTGAACACACACACAGAACACAAGAATTCACAAACAAACACACCGACTGCACAAAGACAATAAAAACTGAAAAACCTGCAGCTTTAACGTTTAAAACCTGAACCAATCAGGAAACATTTGTCACATCCATGATGTTTGGGTTTTGGTTTTAGTTTGTGTTGTGATCATAATGTTAATCAATCTGATCGTTTTCCCTCTTTTCCAGTTACATCAGTTCATTCCTTCATGTTCAGCTTCATAGATCCTGTTTGTCTTTGTCTCTTCTGGTTCCACTTCCTCCCAGTCTGATCTCAGCTTCTGCTTTAATTATTCTCCTCCCTCAGCTGTTCTTCTGGCCACAGCTGCTCCATCTGATTAGTTTTTGGTTTTCATGTCACTTTACTGCCCGTCTCCAGACTGCCGATGAGGGAATGGAGCCGTTTTATTCAGGTGTGTTGGAGAACTGATGCATTTAAGAGTTGAACACAGTTGGACACGCCTGCTTTAGGACATGAATGAAGCTAAAATAATCTAAATTAATACAGATTTGAAGCTTCAAAGCTGTAAAATGTTTTTGGTTGAATTTGGAGGTAAAAACAAGGACAGACTTTAACCCTTGTGTTTCCAAATGGGGTCCAACCGACACGTAAAACTTGTATCATTTGCCTCAGTCCTCACACACACAAGGGTTAAAAAAATGTGACATATTGGTTCAAAACAACCAAACTTAAAGATTTGTGGCCTCAACAATGATTTCAAAATTAGCAGTGAGAATAATTCTGCTTTTGTGTGAATTTATTCTCTTGCTCAGTGTTTTGTTGCATCAGATTTTAAACAATAAGCCAGAAACTGAGTTTCTCCAACAACAGAAACCCAAGTTGAGGTCAAATGCACAAAAGTTGGTTTAAAACAAGTTAAAAAATCCTGACATGCTATTCACTAACAACGAGGAAGTTTTTATAAAACCTTTAAAGCTGCAGATTTTACTTTTATACTTCTTAACATTTAATACAATATTAACAGACAAACACACCAAAGAACAAACAGCACAAACAGTTTCCCCTGTTAAAACAACAACAAGCTTAAATCAGAGCTTATACTCACACATTTACATCATGATTTATCTTTTTACAACACACTGCGGATAGAAATGTGTGCAAAACCAGATGATTATTGGAGCTTATTGGTTACTGTAACTGTTTCTGAAAAACTGCAGATTGTTGGCTTTTGATTGAGCAGTGAGGGAAAGAAAAAGTTAAATATTCTTCTGATGCTTAATAAGAGACGGGTGTGAAAAATAATTTAACAGTTTAAACTATACTTCCTGATATTTTCACAGTCTGTGGATGTATAAATATATTTGACTTTAATGGTTGGAAAAGAGATAAATTTGCTTAGAAAAGTTGGACGAGGCTTTATGGAGTATTACCAGCACCTTCTGGTCCGGATAGCAGGTCAGAAACTGCATTCAAATATGAAAAGCTTCATTTTTTCCAAACAAAACAGTAAAAATATAGAAACTCCCATTAAATTCGTCGATCCTTGACTCTGGGTTGAATTTGACCCGTTTCCTGCTGGTCTTCATTTCATTTAGAGGTGAAACCTTTTAACACGTTTACCTTCTGCTGCACTGATGCCGACATTCATTTCTGTGTTTCTTTTTTAAAACCTGTTTTGCTTTCTAATTTCCCCTCAATGCTACATGAGCTAAAACCTTCAAAATGATTTTAAATTAAACTCATTAATCTGCTGACTGACAAATAAATCCCTGATAAAATAAAAAAAACTTGTTGAAACTAAAGTTGAATCTGAACAAATCGATAGCTTGTTTAGTTTTCCGCCTTGCCGTCAGACCTGGTTCTTGTTTTTCTAACCATCAAACCTGCCATCCATTGGACTAATAAATCTCTAGCAGATTATTTCACTTGTATGAAGACATGTTGTCTGTGTTATAAATGAAAAAATCTGCTGGTGGCTCTAATACTTTCTCATCAAAATCAAGACAAAGGTGGGATTGTTCTATGTTTTCTTTTAAAGTTGAACATTCACAGTGGAAAAGCCACGAATGAAGCACATCAATGGATTCTGTTTAAAAGAAATATAGACTTTTTTCACAACTAAAAATGGTCCAGAGAGGTGATGTAATAACTACCATGATTGACTTTTCACGATTTTATTCCTACTAAAAACAAAATTCTTCTGTTTAGAACAATTCTTTCATCAGATTAATAATATTCAGCCATATTTTTTCCTAATCGGCTCCACTAAACCACAGGCCTTTAGAGAAGCAGCTACGTTATTCTAAAGAAGCGAATCGAATTCTCCGCATGTCTTCACCCATTAAAACAGCGATGCATAAACTCCTCATTAAATAATTTATTTCATATTGATTTCTAACTTTGTTTTCTGCCCCTCACTGCTGGTTACGTGTGCAGCTGCATGAAGAGCTGATGCCGCTGATGGCCGCATGAATCCTGACGAGTCCATCAGGATAACAGAGACGCTTTGTTTCAAGACTCAGTGCCAGATCTGCTTCACGTAATTCATTGACTTTTTGTCAAATTAGGTCTTCAATCAACATCTGCTCCATCGTTACGACTGATGGCTGCAGTTTCTCTTGGCTCTGCAGGAATCATTAAGTGCTCAATATCTTTAATGGCTTTATTTTATCGCAAACAGGCTCAAAGATACTGAACACTCACATTTCTGGGACAGCCACCAGAAAGTTTGTCATAGAAAAAAAGTTGGTTTAAGGAACTTGTTTGGCACAAAAGCAGCACGACTCTGAATATCAAAACGAAGGAGGAGGAGAGGAAACCAGAGGAGGCCACAACACAAATCTCTCACCAAGAAGAGGCGCCGTTTGAAGCTCCTTAATGTCAGAGCAGGAAGGTAATGAATATGCAACAACATTAGCCTGGAAATCAGAAACATCCATCCGAGTGCAAGAAAGCCTCTTTTCTAAAGATAATATCAGCAAATTCATCGTGTCAGATTAATAAACTTTAAACATTCACTGAAGACACACAAGTTACACAAGCAGAGAGAGCATGTGGGGAGTAAACTAAAGGTAAGTTTTCAAATTACTACTTTCATAAACTATGATGCCTGGAAGAAAATCACATGAGTCACTGCTGAGTTTAAAATATTTGCACACAAAAAATGCAAGATTTGACAGCTGAACGCACAAAGTGCAGGGGAAACTTTGGAAACGGGACGTAAACAACTGTGACACCAGAGAAATTACATTTTCTGAGCTGAATGAACTCGACAAAATCTGCTGAAGAAGCAGAAAAGATGGCTGAAGGTGAAACGTCAGTTAGCTGAAGAACTTAAATTGCTTCTTAGCAGAACAGCTTAAAATGCCAAATCACAGAAAAGAAGTGAAAGTTTAAGCAAAACTACAACTTTCAACAAAGTTACTTTAAGAAGAGTTAAGATCTTGTTTGAGAGCCGAGAACTTTGAAGCTAAAGCTGCAGATAAATATTTGACAACCTGGAAAGAAAGAAAACCTTGATTTATCGTATAAGGACGTTTAATGTAAAAAACTAAATTTGGCATGGATTATGTATGTTAGTGGCCAGTTCTATTTTCCATGTCTTTACATTGAAAATAAAGTGACATCAAAGTCAAATTTCTTATTCATATGTAGAGATTTTTAATGTAAAGCTGATTCTTATTCTAAGAAGCTGTAATTTCAGAGTTCCAAGTAAAAAAATGTTTTAGACAGTCAGAGGTTCGTCTAACTAGAACTTCAGTGTAAACATGTCAGCCAAGCTTCTTGTTCTTTTCAAGCACATAAAATACAGTTTATAACAGTTTATTTCTACTTTGGTAACTAGAACCTCACTAACTAACTCATTAGTCATTATATTAATAGAGGTCAGTAAATATAACGTCTGAATCAGAAAATATTAAAAACTTTAGCTATTAGCTTGTTTTGCTAATAGTAATTAGCCTGATTACTGACATCAATAAGAAAATCTCCTTGTTTTCCCACACACACTACTATAAAAAAGTGTGTGGCATTGTTCTCCATCTTAGCTTTCAAGCCAGTTGGTGCACAGTAAGCTACGTGTTAGCACCAACATTAACTTTAAAAAAATTCATCTTTTTGGAATCAAAATGCATTAAACAAACCATAAAACAGTTTAATCCAACATGTAATTTTCTTTTCTACATATTTAAAATATTATGCATAAGAAATTAGGACAGCAAAGTAAAAAACAACACAACAAAGTTAAAGGCAAACAATGAAATATGTCATATAGCTAGTAAAAACATTATTTTTAAATAGGATAAAAACGGAAATATATGTTGGGCATGAAGTAACTTAAACTGTGTTAAAACAGCTGCAATAAGAAATAAAATGAGACTGTATTAGCACACACAGCTGTTCCTATCAAAAAACAAATACAGGGAGCTAAAGTTGTGAGGAAGTGACAACAGGAACAGAAACAAATCACCTTCACTGATGTCACTAAATCTGCTTAATTCTGTTGGGTTTTGGTGGTTAGATGTCTGCCATGGTTCTCGTTCGTAAAGTCTGAAGCAGTTATTAACTTGGATCCCAGAACAATTGTGACCTGAAGTGTGACATAAATAATCTCAGCTTGTAATGTGGCATATCATTATTGCAAACACTTGGCATAACCTAATCGCCCCTGCGAAGCAATCAGTCTCTGCGGCTGCTGTTGTTTACGATGAGACTCTTCTGCCTGCAGTGGCTTTTTAATTGCTCTGAAGATTCAATTACTTTCAAGCAACATTTGCTGTGAAGACTGCTTGAGGAATGAGGGGAACATCAACTTCAAACGGCACTCAAAATTAAACAAAAAGCTTTGGAGAATAGTTCCCACTAATTGGTAATTATGTCAAAATGCTGAGTTTTGGTGTTGAGATTTTAAATGGATTTACTCTTAAGATTAATCTCTATAGATATTGAATATTTATTCATTTTTATTCAACAGCTGCACTGTTTTTTATTAAGCCTATAGTGTTTGAATAATACCGCCGTTGTTCAGAATAATGATTAATTTATGCTCCTGATGTTTAGGTGCTCTTTAAAAGGTGAGCCATTTATTTGAATTTCAGATGTTATTTCGGTGAATAATCAGCATCAACTTCAAATTACCAAATCAGTTAATCAGCCTGCATAAAGCAGGACAACAAAGGAAAAGATAATAACTCGTTTTTATTCAAGATTAACATTTAAAGAAGCATAAAACATGGTAATGGCCTTAAAAAGCCTCTTTTGTGGTACGTAGGTTGTCATTTAAAGAATAAACACCTGCTCTGAAGGCTGATTAGCAGCACAAAATTACAATCAGTCATGAACAATTGAGCAAACTAAAAATCAAATGTTTCCTGGTGGGTGTTGAACTCTTGTCAAAAATGAATAAATTCATGTTAATTTGTCAGCTAATCATGAAGCTCGGAGCAGAAATGTGCTGATTTTCTCAGAAACTGGATAAAGAAAAAAAATATACGCAGTTCATAATAAGAACTCAATAACTCAGTATTAAATATGAGGTTTCACTTGACTTCTGGCTCTTAAAAATATAGATTGATTTCTTTAAAGTGTGGTTGTGGGAGGTACTTATGAATAGTCAGTATCATACCTGCATCATATCTACAGCTTGGAGCAGACAGAGTCGCTTTAGTTTAGGGAAGCACAGAATCTCACAGTGAGGCTAGTTTAGCCAGGAAAAAACATAAAGAAAGTAACTTATATGGCATCTTTCATTAAAGAACATTTTAGATAGTAATAAAGAATTCAGAAGTGATCAAAATCCAAACATAATCATAACAGCATCCAGTTTTCAAACCGACAGAACGCCGGCCTGCTCTCCACTCAGGTCCAAACAGTTTGTTGTTTGTCTGCATCAGTCCACACTCTAAAACCCAACAATGGCTTCACTGCTCACACTTTACTCCCATCTTCACCATCTCTCCGTTATGAAGAGACATTGAGGGAGTGTAGCCACCAGGATGTCTCTTTGGCAGATGGCTGTAAGCCGTGTTCAGACTGCAGCCTGGAAAACAATCTCCCAGCGCTGAACCTGCCTGGGCGGGATTTCAAGGCCGTTCTCCCCCTCTGCAGTCGAGTTCAGCAGGAGCCGAGGAGGCTGGAGGCAGGATAACTCTTCCCTGGCTCCTCTTCAGTCGTTATGTTCTGCTGAATTTGGCTCTCATCAGGACCGGCTCTGCAGGAGACGAAGCCGGCCATCTTGACTCCCACAGCAGGAGCAGAGCCTTCCTCTACCTTTAATCCCCTCAAACCATCACGCACCTCACTCCGTCTGGATAACCAGCTGAACCAGAACCCGCTCTCTGTCTCCAACATTCCTCACTTTAACTGTTGCAAAAATAGACATAACTGCAGAAAATTACCTGTCGGAAAGCTTCCCCTTCTGTCTTGCCGGCCTGCTGGGCGATGAGCGTCAGCTTCTTGTTCTTCTCGTTTCTTTTATGTATTTTATAGAGGCAGGAGAGCAGGCACACCAGCAGCATGAAGGCGATCAGGCCCAGCATGGACAGGATGGCAACAGCCAGAGGAGCCATCTTATAGGCTGGAAACGAGAGAGATGAAGGAAACAATCAGTCTTCTGCATCTACAGGCCTGGATCCTTCACATTAGAGATGAACACAAGAGGAATTTGATCTCTGAAAGTCTAAAGTAGAGGTGTCCAGACATTTACTTTAGGAGTATTTTTACTACGCTTTACTTTTTACTCCTATTTGAGTAACTTTATTGTGAAGTATCTCTACTCGAGAAAAGTTTCTACCTCAGTGACTAAGTTCATAATAACCTTGTTTTAACCAAAGAATCACCAGATAGATACACACTTGCAACTTTTTCTTAAAGTTTTATATTGAAATAAATTTATCTGGAAAAATTTTTTTTGGAAATAAGTTATGAATATGAATTATTGTCATTTTTGTCCTTAAAATCCCTAAATATTCACATAATGTCTCTGTATTTGGTGTATCTCTGCACATATTTGGTGCGTCCGATTATGTAGTATTTTTAAATTATTAATGTTTTGATCAGTTACTCAGTTATGACTTGAGTCGTCATTTTTACTCTTAATTACTTGGATGGATACTTTTTATTTGAGTAAAAATATGATGAAGTAGTTTTACTCTTAGTTGAGTACAATTTGTGGGAACTCTACCCAGATCTGCTCAGGGGTAAAACATTTTGTTTTTACTTTTATAAAAAATGCAAAAACACGTAATTGTGAATTATTTTCTTTTAAGATGTTCAGCAATAAATTAAACCTATTATCATAAAACAAAAAGGGTCCAATTTTTTGCACTTCATTGGTTGAGAAAATCTTTTTCACTTATTATTCTGAGCAACAACAATGAGGACTTTCTTCACAAACCCTTGATGTATTCAGTTGTATTCAGCCAAAAGACTATTGGGACCGCAAAACATTATTCCAAGAGCTGCAAATGGCCCCCGACCCACATGTTGGACACCACTGATCTAACTTCACTAAGCAGCAGCTAAATTTTAACGTCTTCTATTTGTTAGTCTTCTAACAAATAGAAGACGTTTGGTTTCATGATGGTTTCTACATCATGAAACCAAACAGAACCACCTCAGGAGAACTGAGGTGGTTCTGAGGTCATGAATCAGATTTGATTCTATTTGCATGGAGAGCAGGAAGGTGACATCCGATCCAGAGGTCACCTGGGACACATGTGGAGATGAATTTTAATGTAAGACCCCAGATTCAGTTACATCTGCTCCGAGATTGATTTTTGCATTTACGAGGGCCTTTAACGAGGAGCAGCAGCGGCCGGTTAGCATCTCAGAGCCACAGATGGAGATGTGCTTACAGATGGCTCTGCTAAATATATATAAAAGCAAACAGAAGGTTCCCCGAAGGCAGGAGGGACGAAATGACAAGAAGTTACATAGCAGATGTGAGACAAATGTTTTGTTCTTTTTTCCTTTTTAATCAATACAGCATAACCTCTGCAGCCGGATTGTAATCTGTCATATTTATGGCTGAGTTGTCCTTGAAGGCAGAGGAACTAAAAACGAAGGACGCTGTGACTCACCGGGGTTCCAGTTACCGACAAAAAGAAAGAAAACACCCAGACGGAGGGTGGAAACGTAATAAATCTGCACGTGTTGAAAAGTCACATGACCCCACCGCTGTGATTATCATCTAAAATCAGATGGATTACAGAGTCGGCAGAACGCCTTATGGAACGCCTGGGCTTCCATAGAGCCTGGAAACAAACAGCAGCTCCTCAAACGGTTGAGACAAAAGTCTGTCCACAGACGCTCAAACCGACCTGCAGCGACTGGGTCACAGCTGACATGTATAATCAGGAGACCTTCCTGTCTCCATGACGACCTAACGTCTACCCAGGGAGTCCACAACAGGACCCAGAGGTCAGGAGGGTCAAGCTATGGAGAGATGCAGGATGTCACTGAAATATCATCCTGATTCACAAAACTTTTAATTTTCTCAGGATTTTAATTTAGTACTTATTTATACTTTTCTCTGTTTCTGAGTGAAATTTTGGAAGCATACAAACTTTAATGGCTCATCCTCATCTATAGTTTCTGAACCATAATTACAATGCAAAAATTAAATGTAAATAAAGTGAAAGGTGTCACTTTTCAATAAAACCTCATTGTAAAACCAAAAACGTGAATTAAAGAGCATTTTGATTGTTTTATCTGAACACAGAAGAAACACAGATATTTTGGTTTGGTTTCTAGTAAAAAATATCTTGAAATAAGACAATTTAGTCACTTTTCAGCATGATGTAGGATCTGCAAGTGGAACAAGACACGGGAAAATATCTTCACTTGTAACTACTTATTCATCAATATTAAGGAATTATTGACATAAAACAAGCTCCTATGTTGTGCTAAAGTTCCTTCTAAATTAGTTTTGTCTTATTCCATGTGTGCTAAGATATTTGCATTAGAAACCAGACCAAAAGACTTTGTAGTAGTTTGTGTTTTTTTCAGTGCAGTCAGTCAGGTTCATGAACATAAAATCTTTCAGATCATCTGTACATTTAAATAAATGTAACATTAAAGAGATTTTATTACCTTCCACGGTTATGTAAATGTGAGCCACAGTAAAGCCAGCCAGGTCGGTGACCTTGAAGAGCCCAGTGTCGGCCGGGTGCATCTTCTTCATGACGAGCTCCGACCCGTCCACAGTGAGCCGGCCCTCCAGCTGCGGGTCCAGCGGCGCCACCAGAACCCCCTGGTTCACGATGACCCGGTCCTGGTGGTCCAGTTTGGACCTGTAGACCACGTTGAGGTTGGAGAAGTGCAGGAAGAGTTTCATCTTCAGGTTCTCTCCGTAGGCAAAATGCAGGAAACTCTGGTGATCTGGAGGAGAAAAGGAGAAAATATGAACATGGAGATTTAAATAATCTGATTTACAGACACACTGGAGATGAGGGCTCACCAGAAAACATCATGATAGGTGCAAAACAATTCACACTAATTTAATGTTTCCCTCATGGAGAGGTCAGTAAGTCAGAATGAATAAATAATATGGTCATAATTCGTTTAGTTGTTTAGCCACGTAGGACAAAAAAGAAATAAAATCAGATGCCTCAAACTTGTATACATTTAGTAATTTTCTCATTTGGCATCATCATTAGTTTTAAGCTGAAAACTGGTGGAAAAAGGAGAACTCTTACCACCAGTTAGAAGAAAAGGAAACATAAAGTCTCTGCTTGTTTCTGTTGCTCCAGTGCAGATATTGATTGACCATCTCAGCATCCAGTGGGATAAATTACCTCTTTCTGCCTTCAGGAAACATTTCCTATACGAGTTAACAATCTGTCATTCTTCAACTCTTTTCTTCCTACATACAGACGCGCTGTGTTTGCGTTGACCTTTCAACCTCTGAACCTGCTGTTATTCTGTAACCAGTCAGCATTGGGAAAACCAGCTCAGTCCTCTCAGCTGTTTTCTCTCTCTCTCCACGTTCATGACTTTCTTCTGATACATAGTTTTTAATACCTACAGATAAATTAGTTTCTCTATACTTCTAATTATTATGAGTTTATGAGCAGGAAGATGATAATCAATGACTTAGAGCCTATAAATATGCAGAAATGTCCTGATTTGATGATTTGCTTTTCAAAGTAAGTTATCTGCAAAGCAGCATGGCTTTGATTCTTAAAAGTCAACATTTAAATATCAGACATTTTTGGACAGGAAGGATCAGATTTTATCGTTGAAAGCTTCGGCTGTGTCAGATTTCCTGACCTCTGACATTCAGGCAGGTCCTCGTCTTGGTGTGACCGTCCCGGTCCAGAACCGTGAAGCTTCCTTCATCCGTCATCCTGACCGAGTGCAGCACCACCTGCCTGTCCGACACGCTGAGGCGCCCGGCGTAGTCGTCCCCCAACACGGCGCTCTGGTTGTAGAGGATCACCGACGGCGGCTCCGAGGTGTGAGGGACCATCGTCTGGTTGACTCTGACCAGGCTGGGCCTAAAAACCACAAACCACAGAGAGGAGGATGTTCAACCAAAACAAAGAAGTTTAAAATGCAAACATTTATACATTTGTGTGACCCAGATTTGAATGGCTTCGATCAGAGATCTGCATTGCAACTCCAGTCCTCAAGTGGATCCGTTCTGTTATATTCATGATGCATTAATGACCAGGTCCAGGAGCCGCCATTTATTATGTCATTTATCATTCTTATCACTGTCACAATTTTGATGTATTATTGATGCAATAAATTCAAACTAATAATATCTAAAACTCCCCAAAAATGTCCATGTTGTTATTTTTCGTTTTACTATTTTCTCCACTGTTTGTTCAGTAAAGTTGAATCAATAATTATCAATATATTTGAAAATAGGATTGAATGCAATTATTGTGTGAAGTGTAGTTACACTTATTTATGTGACTGGTGTTTTAAAGAAGCTCATTAAACATAAACATGTTTCTCAAGAGCAGAATTTGAATTTGACTGTCGTATCATGCAGCCACCGCCTTACAGTTACCTAACAAATTAGAAATTAATATTTCTGATTGTCACTTTTATCACAATAGCACCAAAAACTATGGTGATAAAACTTAAAGTTCTTATTGCCCGCTCCTAACCAGGTTCTTGTGATCCAGGTGTGCTGGAGCCGGATGCGTCCAAAACTCAGAGGGTTTGATCTGCAGTCCTCCAGTTTAGATGAAAATGTGTAAAAATGGCCCAACTTGACTCCATGTTTGTTAGAGATGAGTTCTGCTTGGCGTACCTGAACTCCAGCGTGATCGGACCTTCGATTTGGTTCAGGTGGATGATGTACGTCTCTCCATACTTTACAACCTGCTCCAAAACGCAGTCTGACCGACAACACAAGATTAAAGATAAAGAGAAACGTGGAGAAAAGCTGAAAATCACTCATATTATGCTGACAGTCAGCTGGACTAACGACTCATAACGGAATAAATGTTTCCAGAAATCTCCAGGGATTAAATAATAATCCTTGCCACATAATCAGTTTTGATTACATTCCTTTAAAGACACAAAAAGCTGTTGATTATTTTTTAGATAATTACTTGATGCAGTTGGTAATTAAGCCATTCATAACTTTTCTTTTTGTAATCATTTAATGGATTTTCAGGATGTTGTTGAGTTCACAGGAGGATCGAAGGCGATAAATTAGCTTCCAGCAGAGTTTCGACATCATTAACTTGAATAATAGTTTCATTTTTCACAGACATGAGCTGATTCCTGGAAGCAACTGAATCTGGTGGTTTTTCACAAAGAATAGGTTCATAATTTAGTATTTAATGAGTCAAACACTAGCAGAAAATGTCCAGTTTTTGGAGGAGCAGCAGAGTTTCAGTCCTTACCCCTCACGCTGAGGACCAGGTTTTTGGAAATGCTGACATTTCTGCTGCTTCTGATGATGTACAGCCCCTCGTCTTCCTCCTGCACGTCCTTCAGCACCAGGTGGCCCAGAGCGTTGAGCTCGGTCTTGTTCGGGTTCGTCACCCGGCCCGCCTGGAGCAGAGGAACCTCGTAGGAGCTGTTGGTTCTGGGTCGGAACACGACCTCCGGGTCGCTCCACGACGGCACTTCGATGTGGACGTCCTCGCCGAAGAAGGCCGTCCTCCTTTCCTCTTTGACTGATGCAAACAGGAAGCGGTTAGCTTTCAAAAAGTTTATTTTATTCAAACATTATCATCCAAACGAGTATTGTTACCTCTGGAAGATGCTGACACAACTGGAAGAGAAAGACAGAAAACAGAAAATCAACTCCTTTGTTCTGAAAACCAAACAACTTCCACATTAAACATGAAAACATTTGAAATGTAAATGTTGTCTAAAAATAGGCTGATTACAATGTTTCATAACGAAACAAGGCAAACAAGAGGAAATGAAACAGATTGCAACATAAATGAGCTGTGAGTTTTTTTCTAATGTAAATCATTAAGTTTGGTTTTGAAGGAAGTTGGTTTCAAACGTTCATTTATCTGAACTGGGCTCCTGATTCTGTTTGTGCTTACCGGTGCAGAACACGGCGCTAAGTACCGCCGCTACGACTGCTTTCATCTTGGACTGCCTGCAAAACAGAAAGACGCAGACAATTAACAGCAAATAAAGACTTCTTTAGCATCAGTATGGCTCCAACGAGACCTTCAGAAAACACAAACTCTGCTTCATGAGACGTACTAATCAGTTTATGTAACAACTGGAGCATCAGTTGGTTCAATTTAAAAATGCTCTGTGCAGCAGAAACGTATATTTACATTTGCATGAAAAAGGACAGAAAAAGTTAAAGAAAAACCTTCTGTCATCAATTTGTGACTTTAAGCTCAACAATAACTAAATTACTTGAATAACACAGATTGGCCTAGTCAAAGTCTGGTCTTAGTCTGTTTGAAATGCTGTAAAATGATGTATTTAAAGAAGCCGTATCTAAAAACCTTCAAATATGACTGAATTAAAACTATTCTGCAAACTAAAGCAGGCAAAAAGTGACAGACAGGTTTAGGGAAAAATGACTTTTCACGTAGAGCTGGGTTGGTTTGCATTTCAAAAATTATTTCAATATTTACTCAGGCTATCTTTGTTTGATGTTAAAATTTCTTTCATGGCCTTATTTTATTCATGCAAAAAGAGAAATAAAATCTGGATGGGATGAAATGATTTTCCTGAACAAACATCTGATGATGCCAAGAGCCGGTGGCAACAAAATCTATAACTCAGAATACTTTATTAGAGCTGAGCTGATTAAAAGTTTCTAAAGGGTGGAGGTGAGGAGAACTGCATTCACTTCACATCAATCCTGCTACAACACAGACAATTCATCTAGCAAATAAAGGCCATCACAGAAAATGCAAAAGAACATATAATAGTAAAGAAAATGACCTTTCTAGATAAAAGGAGTCAAACTCCAGTCCTGCACGGTTTGTTTCTCACATCTTTTAGTTGTTTCTCTGCTTCATCACACCTGTTTCAAAAAGGTGTGATGAAGGTAAGTCACTTCCTGTAAATGGTCTCCAGGTTTTTATGTAAACCTGGAGACCATTTAACCTTTTGATCAAGGTGTGTTGAACCATCTAAAAGCTGCAGGACAGCTTCTTCATGTCCAACATCGTTGCCTGCTTTGTATTGTTCTAAGACAAATTAATTTAACCGGCATTTGCCCCAAGAGAAATAAACCCTGGTTCAGTCGGAACCAGAAAATTCTGGATTTGTAGGAATTTCCTGGAAACCAGGATTTTACCAAAAATACATTATAATTTATTTTACAGGGATTGTAGCAGTAATTGTGCTGCCAGTCATAAAAACATAACAAATAAATCTACATCTTTATGTTGCAAATGGATATTAACATTTTCAACTAAGTTCATCATTCCAGCAGGTCCTCCTGGATGCAAGTCAACGTTTCACTCTGTCAAACATTTGCTTTACATTTAAGAAGTTAAACTTCCTGCTTCATCCCTGTTATTTTGGTCACACTCTGGTAAAACCATAAGTATTGACCCCAAATAATGATCAGTTATTCAGCTCCTATTTTACCATTTCTCCTGGAAGAAAAAAAGGGAGTTTTACTTTAATGTTATAATAAAAGTAAATGTAGAGTGGAATATTTTTTGAAAAGTTCGAAAAACACGGCAAAGGTTTGAGAGTTCAGAAATGTCAAGAAAAAGTCTTTTAAAAGCATTTTTCAGAGCAGAAAAGCTGTAAAAGCTGCTTTCTCAAGAGTCTCTGCAGAACGAACAGGCTGATATTGTTCAGTAGCCTCTTAGCACTTTGGTGCAACACAGCAATCTTGGCTTATTTCTCTAATCGCCGCCCTGTGAAGCAGGTTGAATACATTTTACATTAATGCTCCACGGAGTCATTACCTTACTGCCTGTAAGAGCATTCATGCTGGGGAGCTTGAAAGGATGTGAATCAAAAGTTTGACATCTCTAACAAAGAAAACTGTATGTCTGAGGGGGAAATGAGAAGTCAGCGCTGATTATGGAAATGTGCAAGAAAAGACGTACAAATTGGACATGTATTGAGTGGAAGTCAGAGAGGAGGTTTAAACAAAGCTGGAAGAGGCACAGCGAGCGGCCGCACAAGGCAGCATGCAGGAAAATAAAGATGGATGTGTGTTCAAGTGGTTGTGATTTAATTACAGCCAGATGAGCAGCACTTTCCACCGAAGCTCCTGGACGCTTTAACCTGCCTTCCTTCAGCCGCAGGTTTGATTTCCGTCTGAAACCCAGAGTCTAAACACGGCCATTGTTCTCCTGTCATCCTGCTGCTCTGCAAAACCTCATTAGTTCCCTTTACTTAACAAATATATGCAAACTCATTGCCTCAGAATGTTTTCATTTTCATTAAATTAGCTGCTTAAGTAGAATTCATTTGTGCAATTTTCAATAAATCTGTGTATGTTGTAACTCATAATCATTTTGTATATTTAAATTAACCCAAAGCTTTCTGAAAAAACATATTTTAACTTGAATATATAAAAAGAAAATTACTTGATTGAAACATTTCCCAGCTCCTGCTTTTTATTTTATTCTTCACTCAAACTTTATCAGATAATATACAAAGCAGTGAAAATTTGCTCACTTTATTTCAGAAAAATAAAATGAAAATGAATATACAACTGACTCATGATGCAGTTTCATGTATCCAGATATAAATGTAAAAAATAGCTAATAAGAGCTGTGAAAGAGGCTCATTCTTTATGAACTGACTGCATAGAAGCAGCTGTGGAGTCTACATTTTCACCTTAAAACTAATTTTTCTGACAAATAAAAAAGTGGTTTAATTTGTTGCAGCTGCTGCTGCTGGTGGTGGCACAGTGCATTGTGGGATACCTTGCTAGCCAATCCCCAGGTCACATACCCTTTCACGCTAGCTCAAATGAACTTCGTTTTTAAAATGTCTCCACAGACCCTCAACTTAAATCAAGAATTTAGTGCAAATATTAAAAAAAATAAAATAAAATAAAGGGGTAGCATAGTGCCCCTTTAATTTTAGCACAATCAAGTAACTATATTAAATTCTGTTATAAAAAAATTCTGTATATAACAAATATGAGTAAAATGAAATTTGACTTTGATATTTAACGCCTTGAAATTGGGCTTCTGTCTCTTTAAGAAACTCCTGCTCGTTTTGAAACTCCGCCTTCAGGAAGTCATAACCACACCGATCCTCTATTGACCCTTTAACAACGTTTTTACCAGCTTTGCTCTGAGAAGTAGCTCCTATAACAAGCTCAGCATATTCTAAGTTCTGCCAGGTGTTTGCTAATTGCTGCTGGCTAGTCTGAAGGAGTTGAGTGGCTGCGCTCGGTCCACCCAGGCATTTTGTACAGCTGTATGGTTGCCATGGAGATTCAATGATTCCTCAAACATGCATGAAAGAATGAAGGCAACATTGCTGGTATGATTTTCATGAGAGAATAAAATTATAACATGATGTAAAGTCAATTTTACATAATTTATTCTATTAAAGTGAACACTGTAATTCACTTTGCACCCAAAAATACACAGGGCTTAGTTTAATTGATTACTAGCGAAGCCTTGACTAAAGTTGAGTTATATTCACTCATCTTTTTCCATTAAATACAACGTCACAGTTTGCAGTGTGTGTCACTACATGACCTGATCAGAGGTGTGTGTGACAGGCAGCGGCCTCCTGGTCCAAAGAGCCGCTGAGGTCACATCTCTCTGTCTGATCTCATCAGTCCTTCCTGGACGATGCGTTCAAGTGCCTCTCCTCCGCCTCCCGTTTCAGCGTCAGCTCTCTGCTCCTCTCTGTCTTTATTCCTTATCTTGCTGCTCAAACCGAGCTTTATTCTCCTAAATCCCTCCTTTGGGGTTAATTATCCTCCTGAGTCCTTCAGAGGACACTCTGTGTGATGTTTCTGGGTTCGCAGATAAGCTCCACTAATATTAAATATCCTCTACAGCCACTCACGCTCCGGCATGCTTTATCCTAACGCTAAGCACTTTCTATCGTTGCAGCTAATCTGATTGGCTTCAGTCTTGCAGAATTATTAGCTGTTGTTCCAAAAGCATCAAGGAGGGTCAGGAAGTGGTTCTCTGATTCATTTCTTTGTCCGGTTTTCAATGAAAAAGGCGAGGATGTGTTGACTCTGAAAAAATGTCCTCATTTTCTTAAAAAAGATACATAATTTATCATTGATTTTATTGGGATGTTATGTGATACTGGAGCAAAGAAAGGTAGACTTTCTTCTTTTTTTTACATATCAACTTCAGCTTCTTTTAGTCTGATGCATCTAAATAAAACCATTTGCTTTCAGACATTACCCAAAGATTTAGTAGAGTCCAGAAATTTCCAGAAAGCCAAATGTTCCTGCCATTTTTATTTTTTTGCAGGGACAGGAAAAGATGGACAATCCTGGAGGAGATCTTCACCTTCCAACAGGACATAAACATACAGCTGGAGATCAAAACATAGTCACCTTTTAGAACGTCCTAGTCAAAGTCCAAATGAGAATCCATGGCCTGAACTGAATTAAAAACTGGTCTCACTGTCTATCTGATCGGTTTGACCTATGTTCCAAAGAAGTAAGAGCAACAAAATTACAGTTTATGATGGTAAAATAAATATATATGAAAGGCAATTAAATAAATGTAGTAGATTGAGGTGGAGCTAAAAATTTTATTTATTTTTTTGTATTTTTGAAAATAAAAATAGAAGCAAACGTCACATTCCTTGAACTTCACAATTATGACCTACTTTGCATTTTTCTCTCTTACTAAATATAAACACAATTTTGTGAATTTACGAAACAAAACGTGGAAAAAGTTCAAGGGATTTGAATACTTTTCAGCCAATTGTTCCCTATTTCCATGTTTTTCCTTCATCCCCATGCTCTCAGTGTAAAGCACAGATCCAGATCCAGCAGCAGCGGCGGCGGCTGCAGCTCAGGGTGTGTCGTGACCAGCATCTGGACTGGAGATGGAAGATGGAGGAAATGGGAGCGGAAGAGAGGATGAATGAAGAATGCAAGGTTGCATATTTTAATGTTCAGGGGTGAAGCGTGCTCTCTCTCCTCCACCTCCGCCTCCTACTCGGATTTTCAGTTTCTAAGAGACACATGCTGGCTGAAGGTTTGCACATCCAGCTTCATAGATCAGCCAAAACAAGAGCATCCAGAACAGATTACACACAATAGAATCAATAAGGTCTGTAATTTCTACCCAATTTGCGAACAAAAACACGCATTTTAGTTCATTATTTCTCTCTGAGGTGTTGTAAAACCTGTCAGTCATCCATCTTCGCTCACATTCAGCTCTAAATGACGGTTCGACGTGACAAATAAGCAACTTAGTCAGCAGATTTAATGAGTGCCGTAGTGCATTGCGTAACCGTTTCCAGCAGGGTGGACCAGAAACCCCCCATGGAGGGTGCATGGGTAAACCCCGAACATACATGGCAACCCACCGCAGCTCCGGAAACATGCGTGAAACATCTAAACGTGGAGAAAAAACACGGATTTATACCACTTTAAAACCAAATGGAAGATTTAAAATGAGTTTAACTGAAAAATTGTCTAATTAAATGAAATTAACGAGGTTTTGTGTGAGCGTTGCTTGGGTTTCTGTATCAATTTTATTTATTTATTTATGTCTATTTCTATATAAATGTAAAGTTCCGCATGAATGAAGTGATCTTTTCTTATGAGAAGATTCCCAGAAATGTTGCTGCTGCTGGTTTACACGCCCTGAATCCCCCATATGGCACCGCTAAACACAAGCAAATACTCCAAAAGCAGCCAAGAAAAGCTGCAGAATTTAACCCACCGCCTCCCTGTTGGAGACTAAATCTACTGCTGGAATATGAATTCATAAACAGATGATGGTAATTACCTTTATAAAAGCCTCGGTCCGGTGATCAGAGGGCTGGGAGGGGCTCAGGAATGATGGAAAACCCTTTTTTTTCTTTATTTCATGAATGTCGTCCACCCCACCTCCCCCAACCCGAACACAGCTCACTTCAACCGAGCGGAAGATCGGGATGAAGACGAAGATTTCGGTAGATGTCGGGCGTGTGGGGGCTGCGAGCTCGGGCGCGGTCGGGAAAGTTCGGACAGAATCGTCGGAGCTATAAGATGAAGAAGAAGCTCTGCGGTTCACCATCCAGGTTTCTGCAGACTGACTGTCCGGGTTCCGACCCAGAAGAGGGAGGGAAACCTGCTCTGACGTCACAGCTGGTTCAGTGCCCTTTGACCCTCTTATTTAGAACTATTTGGATGAACGTTCACCACCACGCAGGACTGATTCAGTCTTCTGTTTTTTCTAAGATCTCATTAACTCCAACAGTGACCAGCTCCGCCTCAGCGCAGTAAATCTTTCTAATAGTTGTTTATTCAGCTGGATGTGCAGAAATGCATCTTGTTGGCAGCAAAATACAATGAATTACAGAAACTAAATGGAGAAAACAGATTTCCCCTCCAAATAATTCCCATAAAATAAACAAGGCTCAAGGATTTTTTTCCCCCAGATTTTCCATTTGAAGCTGATCAGTCAGAACTGACAAGGCCTTTCTAATTCAGAGATGTCCATTTGTCATCCTTGGAACAATTTTATATGCAGTTCAAAAATAACACAAATGTGGCTCTCCAGTTTGCACTTTTGTCTTTTTTAGTATGAGAATTTTCATTCTATTTTAAGCGTGCTAAGCATAAATTACTGTTGTTATTATTTTAATTTCATAGTAAGTATGACTACAAACATCCATTTACATTTTACTCATGAAGGACTAGAACAGAATAATGATATTAAATTTGGTTAGTAGATTTTTTTTAAAGTTTCATTTTGTTTATCAGATTAAATTAGAACAATTTCTAAACCAAATAAACTGAAAATTTGCCCTGGAAGTTTGGAAAACTTCAACCTTTGTTTCATTAAAATATTGCATGTTTAATTTATCAGAGCAGGTTAAAAAAATCACAACTGCATCATTTTGTGTTTTAGGTTGAAAAACAATATGCTCCCAAAGTAGCTTCAACTTAGAGATTCTTTGAAAAATGAACCTTTTATTCTCAATTGTTTAAAATAAATCTGGCTGTTGCTCTAAAGAGTTTTCTGATAGGTTTCATAAACACTTAAACTCTGAGAAAATTCAACTTGAATCATCTGTTAACACTGATCAGATACGTAATTATTAACTGTATGAGTCTTCACTTGTCTGTGTAGTGCAACTGGAAGGTAACCTATAGCGTTATATTTTCTGTTTTAATCTATTATTGTATATCTATTTTTGTAACCTGTCAAGGGACTACAGATGCAAATTAGCTGATGTAATAAACAAGGACAGAGCTTCAAATGCTGCAAAGCCCCTTTTTAAATAAAGTTTATAATCATTATTAAGAAGTTTGATCATCATGACAGTACAGGAAGTTTTTTCCCAACAAATGCATTTTTATTTCTCCCAAATATTTCACAGTAAAGATCTCAAATCAGATCCAAAGGAATTTGGGGGGGAAAGAACAAAGACAGAAATAAACATGGTTGGTTTTTAATACTGAACATAAGCAATGATCTAAATTAATACTGTAGTGGCTCAGAGTAAACAGTACAGAAATAACTGAATAAAAACAGTATCTGATGTTCAGAGATGTTAACAGAACTTTTTATCTTTCACAAAACCAGAACCAACTGTGACGATCTGATCAATAGAAAGAACGACTTCCTCTTTGAATTCTGATCATGTTGAACTTCTAAACCCAAACGAGCTGAATCTGCAAACGTGATAAGAATGTCAGAACGTTGATAAGAGCTGCGCTTCTTATCTCTGAGGCTCATTTTAAGGCTGAAGACCTTTTTGACCCGATACAATCAGAACCGCAGATAAGGACGTCTAACAGAAATCCTTTAAGTTTATCAAGCCTTTATGGTTCCACTCTGAAGCCAATGAGTCCTGAAAGAGAAAAGTTTCTCCTGCTGGGATTCAGTTAACTTCAGGGGGACAATTCACAACATTCATGATTTTAGAAGTGGAGAAAATCCTTCAAACTTTTACAATAACGACTGAATGATAAAACTGTATGCTAGACAAAGTAACATGATTAATGATAAATCAGGCAGACATGTTTTTTCTTCCATTAGATCAGATGGATTTATGAATTTGTCATATATTTTTTACCGTCATCTTAAATGTGACATGATGAAACTGGAGAGTTTCAGATTTGTGTGTTTTAGTTTATAACAGTTTGGTTTCTGTGATCTGATCGAACTGGATTGGAAATATGAAAACGGTCGAGTTGGCACGATTCTCCTAATTTTGGCCCATCCACCAATTCAGACCTTTACAGAAGAGGATTAAGACCACTGAGAAAAAAAACAACGACTTTTGGTCTCAAAAAATTAAATTTCTGAGATTTCTGAGAAAAAAAATTAGAATTTATTTTCTTAAGAATTTAAGTCAGAATTCAGAGAAACAAAGAAAGTCAGATTTATGTGGAAAAAAAGTCAGATTTCTTCAACTGTCTTTTTGCTGAAATGTGCTACACAAATAAATTTGATAGATTGATTTTTGAGAATAAAATGTAAGAGATCAGAGTCAGAATTCCTGTTTTGTTTTCCCCAGTGACCCTAATCCTCTTCCGTTGACCTCTGACCTCCTCCGACCTGCTTTATTCCTTCTCTTTTTTGAACATATCTTTCATTATCAACCTTTCCTTTAATCTCCTCCCTGCGTTTTTCCGTCAGGCGTCCTCCTCGGCCTCCTCCTCGAACTCGCCCTCCTCCTCGGCCGTGGCGTCCTGGTACTGCTGGTACTCGGACACCAGGTCGTTCATGTTGCTCTCGGCCTCGGTGAACTCCATCTCGTCCATTCCTTCGCCCGTGTACCAGTGCAGGAAGGCCTTGCGGCGGAACATGGCGGTGAACTGCTCCGAGATGCGCTTGAACAGCTCCTGGATGGCCGTGCTGTTGCCGATGAAGGTGACGGCCATCTTGAGGCCGCGCGGCGGGATGTCGCAGACGGCCGTCTTCACGTTGTTGGGGATCCACTCCACGAAGTAGCTGCTGTTCTTGTTCTGCACGTTCAGCATCTGCTCGTCCACCTCTTTCATGGACATGCGGCCGCGGAAGACGGCGGCCACCGTCAGGTAGCGGCCGTGGCGCGGGTCGCACGCCGCCATCATGTTCTTGGCGTCGAACACCTGCTGGGTGAGCTCGGGCACGGTGAGGGCGCGGTACTGCTGGCTGCCGCGGCTCGTCAGCGGGGCGAAGCCCGGCATGAAGAAGTGCAGGCGGGGGAAGGGCACCATGTTGACGGCCAGCTTCCGGAGGTCGGCGTTGAGCTGGCCGGGGAAGCGCAGGCAGGTGGTGACGCCGCTCATGGTGGCCGACACCAGGTGGTTCAGGTCTCCGTAGGTGGGCGTGGTCAGCTTCAGCGTGCGGAAGCAGATGTCGTACAGAGCTTCGTTGTCGATGCAGTACGTCTCGTCAGTGTTTTCCACCAGCTGGTGGACGGACAGGGTGGCGTTGTACGGCTCCACCACCGTGTCAGACACCTGAGACAGAGACAGGGGCGCCATGACATCCAATTACTCTATAATTACTCTAAGTCACTTCCCCTGTTAGTTTCCTCAGAGTCAGACTTTATTCCCTTTTTACTTACGAAAGGGAAAAATATGCATTTTTTTTTTTTTTTTGCAATTTTCACTTATTTTTCATGGAAAAAATGTCTTTTAACACCTGAAAAAAATCTGTCAATGGAACTACAACTTTTTCCTAAATATCAAGGAATTATTGACCTAAAACTCTTATATCTTGATGAAAAAATACTTATAAGTTTTGTTTTATTTCAAGTGTACTTGAAATAAAGTAAAAGATATTTTCACTAGAAACTAGACTAAAATATTAGGTAAGACTTTGTGTTTTTGCAGTGTACAACACATCAAAGTGTTTTTTAAAGGCAGAAAGGAAATTTGAGGGTATTTTTTTTCTGCTGTTGTCTGATTTAAGCAGCTCAAAGATGCAGAAAGTTCTGTAATCCATCAGGACTTTTCCTTGACATCATGTTAACCTTTAAAATATTAAGTATATCCTCAGAATGAAAAAACTTAATTCCATCAGTGTATGTGAAAAAAATGTCCAGACGTTTATATAATAAATGTGTCCTCACTTCAATCGATGTTATAATCAACAAATAGAGAATAAACTGACAGGATAAGAAATAATGAGACGATTAATTCAACAGATGATTCTTGCTTTAAACCATCAGAGATAAATAACAGCGAGGAAGTATACTGAGCATACACATATTGATTTTATATGACGAAGTACTGACGGAACATGAATAATGACAAAATCAGGAAGGAGGCAGAGAGTTTCATGTGATAAAATATAAGAAGATCTGATTGCTGCAGCTGCTAGGAGAGCGCTGTGTGTTACCTTAGGGGAGGGAACCACACTGAAGGTGTTCATGATGCGGTCGGGGTATTCCTCCCTGATCTTGCTGATCAGCAGGGTCCCCATGCCGGAGCCGGTGCCTCCTCCCAGGGAGTGTGTGAGCTGGAAGCCCTGCAGGCACTCACAGCTCTCCGCCTCCTTCCGGACCACGTCCAGGACCGAGTCCACCAGCTCCGCGCCCTCCGTGTAGTGACCTTTGGCCCAGTTGTTCCCAGCTCCACTCTGACCTAAAAACAAATTATTACGATATTATAAGAAAAGCTATGGAATGAAAGAAAATTAAAACTAACATTCTGATCAACAACCGTTCCACTAATTAATTACCAAAGACAAAATTGTCAGGTCTGAAGATTTGGCCAAATGGTCCTGATCGGACCGAGTCCATGGTACCCGGTTCCAGATCCACCAGGATGGCTCTGGGTACATACTTCCCACCTGCACACACATAAACACACCAAAACACATTAAAAATCTGCTTTATGAGACTTATTTTTGTGCAGTGTTGTGATTTAACAGCAACAATAGCAGAAAATGAAAAAAACAATATTTATTGAGCAATCATGTTTAGGCCTAAATCGTATTGAAATTAGTTTAATTCATTTTAAATTTCAAGTTGGATTATCATTTTCAGTGATAATGAAATAGTCAGCAAATATTTCTGCCAAACCAAATTTGGTTGGACAAATTCATGTAATATCATCCATCCCCACAAGATGGAGACAAATTAACAGACTTGCAGAATTCAGAGTTGAAAGTGGTGAACAATGATGCAACCAAGACACTTTAAGTATTATTTAATGCATAAATAATACCTTATTCACTGAGATTGAACAAAGTTGAAACATAAAATAAACACCTTTAAATAGCAAAAGTGTGAAAAAAAAACAAATCTGAATAATAAAAGGGTGAAAAATAAAATACAAACTTCAAAATAAAAATGGCTGTGAAATACAATGAACACCTCCAAATAAAATCAACACTTCGAAATAAAATAAGGTGGGAAAATACACTTTTATGCATATTCATTTTGAACGTTAGAATTTGTCAAGATCATCTAAGTTTTTAGTAAACCGATGAAACCTCAACAACATGAATGGCTGGTTAGCTCAGCTGGTCAGAGTGTGGTGCTAATAACGCCAAGGTCATGGGTTCAATCCCCATACTAGCCAAAGCAAATATAAAGTGTTAAGGAAGTCAACACTTAAAA